>NC_080676.1:72616181-72931245 GCF_030445035.2 Dasypus novemcinctus
AGGGTGGTGGTTGCTGAAGGTTGGGGTGACTGTGACAATTTTTAAAAGAAGACAACAAGGAAGTTTACCACATCAATTGATCCTTCCTTTCACAAAAGATTTCTCTGTAGCATGCAATGCTGATTGAGAGTATTTTACCCATGGTAGAACTTCTTTCAAAATGGGAGCCAATCCTCTTAAGCCCTGCTGCTGCTTTTTCAACTAAATTTATGTAATCTTCTAAATTCTTTGTTTTTACTTCAGCAATGTTCACAGCATCTTCACCAGGAGTACAGTCCATCTCAAGAAACCACTTGCTCTGCTCATCCTTAAAAAGCAACTCCACATCCATTCAAGTTTTATTATGAGATTGCAGCAATTTCATCAGATCTTCAGGTTCCACTTCTAATTCTAGTTCTCTTGCTGTTTCCACCACATCTGCAGTTACTTCCTCCACTGAAGTCTTAAACCCCTCAAAGTCATCCATGAGGATTGGAATCAACGTCCTCCAAACTCCTCTTCATGTTGATACTTCAACCTTCTCCCATGAATCATGTATGCTCATAATAGTATCTAGAATGAAACTGAATCCTTTCCATAGGTTTTCAATTTATTGTTCCAGATGTACCAGGGAAATCATTATCTATAGCAGCTATAGCCTTATGAAATGTATTTCTTAAATAATAAGACTTTAAAGTCTAAATGCCTCATTGATCCGTGTGCCACAGAATGGATGTTGTGTTAGCAAACACAAAACAACATTCATTTTGTTGTACAACTCTATCAGAGCTCTTGGGTGGCCAGGTGTATTGTCAAGGAGCCATATTATTTTGAGAGGAATCTTACTGTTCCGAGCAGTAGGACTCAACAGTGGGCTTAAAATATTCAATAAGCCATGTTGTAAACAGATGTGCTATCAGTCAGGCAGAGTATATTCAGCCTGTAGACTCTTAAGGGCCCTAGATTTTTGAAATGGTAAATGAGCATTGCCTTCAACTTAAAATCACCAGCTGCATTAGCCCCTAACAAGAGAGTTGGCTTGTCCTTTGAAGCCTTGAAGTCAGGCATTGACTTCTCCTCTCTGTGAAAGTCCTAGATGGCATCTTATTCCAAAATAAGGCTGTTTTTTCTACATTGAAAATCTATTGTTTAGTGGAACCACCGTCATCAATTATCTTAGCTTGATCTTCTGGAAAACTTGCTGTGGCTTTCACATTAGCACTTGCCCCTTCACCGTGCACTTTTATGTTATAGAGACAATTTCATTCCTTAAACCTCCTGAACCAGCCTCTGTTAGTGTCAAACTTTTCTTCCACAGTTTCCTCAACTTTCTCAACCTTCATTGAATTGAAGAGACTTAGGGCCTTGCTCTGGGTGGGCTTTGGCTTAAGGTTTGTAACAGGTTTGATCTTCTATACAGAGCACTAAAACTTGCTCCAAATCGGCAATAAGGCTGTTTTGCTGTCTTATTATCCACGTATACACTGGAGTAGCACTTTTAATTCCCTTCAAGAACTTTTCCTTTGCATTCACAACTTGGCTAACTCTTTGGTGCAAGAGGCCTGGCTTTCAGCCTATCTCAGCTTTTGCATACCTTCCTCACTAAGCTTATCATTTCTAGCTTTTGATTTAAAGTGAAAGATGTACGACATTCCTTCCACTTGAATGCTTAGAGGCCACTGTAGGGTTATTACTTGGCCTAATTTCAATGTTCTTGTGTCTCAGGGAATAGGGAAGCCAGCGGAGAGGGAGAGAGACAGAGAACGGCCAGTTGTTGGAGCAGTCAGAACACACAACGTTAACCCATTAAGTTTGCTGTCTTATATGGGTGCAGTTCGAGGTGCCCCAAACAATCACAATAGTAGCATCAAAGAATGCTGATTACAAATCACCATATCAGATATAATAATGGTGAAAAAGTTAGAAATATTGTGAGAATTACCAAAACATGACACAGAGATACAAACTGAGCACTGTGGGAAAAGTGGTGCTGATAGATGAGGTCATTATGTGGTTGCCACAGACCTTCAATTTGTAAAAATCACAATATCTGTGGAGTTCAATAAAACGATTTGCAATAAAACAAGGTATTCCTCTAGTTCAGGGCTTCTTAACCTTTTTTGTTCCATGGACCTCTTTGCCAGTCAGGTGAAAACCACAGACCCCTTACAAGTCTACACTATACTATGTATTATCTAATAAATATATCACACCTGCATCAACACGTCCCTACAAGAATAATGTTTTGTTTTGTTTTTAATTTCAATTCAAGCTCACGGACCCCTTGTTAGAATCCCTGCTGTAGTCAGAAAGGTATGGTCAGAGTAATGCTGAAACCCGAGGCTTGCAAAAACGGACTATTAACGTCCCTAGATTTGAGGGAGGCAACAATTACCAGAACGCAGAAGGTGAGAGTCCAAAAGTGGCATGCAGAGGATTCCTTGAGAAGTTTTGTGACCTTTGATCTAGGGAAGCAGCAACCTTGAGGAATGCCTGCTAGGAAAGAACCAGAAGCATAAATACCCCGGCTTCTCTCTTCTCCATCTCTAATCCCTTAGCACAGTTCCCTCCTAGGGATCCCAACTAGAAGCCAAAGGGCACAAGAATGCTTGATATAGGCACTCCAGGTCATCTGCCCTGAGCAAAAACAGGGTGGGAAGAAGGTGGAGAGTGGCTCTAGAAGATCTAACAGAATTATCCAGTACACTGTGTTTCTATGCAAGGGGGGATAAATGATATCAACTTTTATTTCTATTATGCTTTCCAAATATGTTGTGACAACAGTAGCATCTTGGCAATATGCTCTTTTTTTCAAAAAGATTTATTTTTTATTTATTTCTCTCCCCTTCCTCCCCACCCCCAGTTGTCTGTTCTCTGTGTCCATTCGCTGTGTGTTCTTCTGTGACCGCTTCTATCCTTATCAGCAGCACCAGGAATCAGTGTTTCTTTTTGTTGCATCATCTTGTTGATGTCAGCTCTCCGTGTGGGCAGCGCCATTCTTAGGCAGGCTGCACGTTTTTACACGCTGGGCGGCTCTCCTTACAGGGTGCACTCCTTGTGCGTGGGGCTCCCCCACACGGGGGACATCCCTGTGGCAACCCAACTCGAACTGGTTTAAGGGAAAAAAAAAAGAGAGAGAGGTTTATTGGTTTAAGGCATTATTATATCCAAGTGCTCAAAACCATCCATTCAGAAATCTGTCACTGCTGTTCTCAGCCCTGCTCTCCTCTGTGTGGCTTCATCATCAGGCAGTCTTCCCACGTGGCATCTAGGAGGACTTCTGGCAGTTCCAGGCCTTTATCCTACCAGCTTAGCAATTCCAGGGGAAAGATTGCCTCTTTCAAAATAGTCCAGCAGAAGTCCTGAGTCTCCTTGGAGCGAGCTGGGGTCAAATACTTCCTTCTTCCTGAATCATCACAGCAGCTGGGGAATGCTGATTTTTCTGAAATGGATCATAAGCTTGTTCCTGAAGCTCCACCCAAACTATATGAACTAAACGTGGAGGAAAAATGCTACCTTATAGGAATTCAGTGTGCTTTGATCAGAAGAGGGATGGAGGTTGAGCCATCCTCTCTGCAATTTTAGTACTGATTCCTGGGAAGGGCTACTAGCTCCACTTCATCCAGAGAAGCCCACTTATTCCTATCTTTTCTTTCTGGTCTCTACACCAGTTCCCTATCTACAAGATAATAGCAGTCACAATCCCAGAATTATTATATCTCATTGCTCTTAGAATATAAAAGGCTTTTTGAACATGTAAGTAGAATACATACAGCAAACACATGCTTATTTTCCCAAAACCAAGATTCAGTAAAAGAGAATTCCCTCTGGACAGCTTGGTTGTGTTGTCCTGTAATTGATTATGTTTCTCGAAGAGTTTATTAAAGTAACCAGTAGACATACAGAGGTGAATCACAATGCTGGTGACAATGCTGGTGAAATAGAAAGATCTCTGGTTAGAGAGGGAGAAAATCCATATTTCAGACCCGACTCTGTTGCTAACAATAGGCCCCAGTTTGTCCATCTGTAAAATGAGGTTGGACAAGATCTCTCAGGTCTATCTGCAAGAATTTAGAATTCTATTTTAAGATATGCATCATCAAAGAGACAGTAGGATAGGAGTATCGTTTATTTGGGTGAGAGAATTCAAGGTCCTTAGGCTATAGCTATGGGCCAAAGACAAGAGGAAGAATTATAGTTCCAAATTCCATATACTTAAAGAAGTTTAAAGTTGGAAGGAATCTTAGACATCTTTAAGTCCAAGTCATCTATTTTACAGATAGAAAACTGAGGCCCCAGATGTTAAATGATTTATTCAACAGCAGAACACAATAGCAGAGATGGAACCTCCATGTGCTTCTTCTAACCCAGCTATGCCTTTTCTTTTTCTGAACAAGTGTGACTTTAAAATACACATCACTTGACATTTGTATGATGCTATACACAGTTACATGGCACAGATGTCTTTTTCTGGTCACAAGAGGAAAAAATACGTTGATGGGGTCTAGCTGTCAACATGCTAATCCAGGGGTCTATCTTAGGATCATTCACGGGAGGACAATCAGATACATTTCTTAATGCAATGCAACATGAAATACCCAACATCACATAAGATATATTCTTGTTAACAATGTTTAACTTGAGGGAAGTGGATGTAGCTGAATGGTTGAGCACCTGCTTTGCATGTTTGAGGTCCTGGATTCAATCCCCAGTACCTCCTAAAACTTGAATTGAATCAAACCTTAAAATCCAATTTATGATTTATATGAAATAGAGGGCATAGAAGAACGAGCTGGACCCTATCACAAGAAGAGAGTCAGGAAGCGGACTTGGCCCAGTGGTTAGGGCGTCCGTCTACCACATGGGAGGTCCGCGGTTCAAACCACGGGCCTCCTTGACCCGTGTGGAGCTGGCCCACACATAATGCTGATACACGCAAGGAGTGCTATGCCACGCAGGGGTGTCCCCACGTAGGGGAGCCCTACGCGCAAGGAGTGCGCCCCGTAAGGAGAGCTGCCCAGCGCAAAAGAAAGTGCAGCCTGCCCAAGAATGGCGCCGCACACACAGCTGACACAACAAGAAGAAGCAACGAAAAGAAACACAGATTCCCATGCCGCTGACAACAGAAGCAGACAAAGAAGAACACGCAGCAAAAAGACACAGAGAACAGACAACTGGGGCCAGGGGGTGGGGGAAGGGGAGAGAAATAAATAAAATAAATAAATAAATCTTAAAAAAAAAAAAAGATAAATCCAGAAAATGGGGCACTCCCATCCACTAATCAATGTCATGATTAAAAGAACCTTAAATACCATAAGACCCCACAGGCAATGCAGGGTCCTGGATTAGATCCTGGTTTGGACAAAAGAGCAATTGGGGAAATATTGAATGTGGGTTAGACATTAGATAATATTAGTGTACTATATTTAGTTTTGTTGGGTATTATATTTTTATTCCAGCTATAAAAGAAATATTTTTTAAAGATGCGTATTGAAGTATTTAGAAGTGGAATGTCATGATGTCTTTATATATACTTCATAAAATTATGGTAACATATACACAACACACAATTTCCAATTTTAACAACTACCATGTGTACAATTCAGTGATATTAACCGCATTCACAATATTGTGCTTCCGATACCACCATTACCAAAACTTTCTCATCACCCCAAAAAGAAATTCTGTATCCATCAAACAATAACTCCCCATTTCTACATCCCCCCGCCCCTGGTAACCTATAATCCTCAGTCTCTAGGTATTTGCTTGTTCTAAATTAAGTTTAAATACTTCAGCAAAAAATAATGAATTGAGTTGATAGAGAAAAAATCCTCTTCCAATAAAGTGCTGGGCACACAAGAGAGGGAAAAAGCAGTGTGTCCAAGTTGTACCAACTGTCAGGGTAAAACCTGCACGGATCTCCTCGGCAGGGAACGGGCTGCATTGTTCTCAGCATTTCCTTCCCGTATAGGTTCCCTTCGGACTCCCTTAGGGTTGCAAAATGTCTTAGAAACCAGAGCCTCTGCCAATCCAGTGATGTCCCCTGAGAGAGGAGGACCCAAGTGAACCACTGCGGATGGCTGGAGGAGGCAGATTTCAGCTGGATGAAAAGCAAAATGGAACCAACTACTTTGAGAAGCCGTGAAATTCCCCTTTCTGTAAGTGTGAAGCACAAGCTGGGGCCCTGTTGGGGATAGTCTGAGGAGGAGGAGGCCGGCCGTGGTGACGGCTACAGTCCCCAGCAGCCTCAGATGCCAGAACCCAGGACAAGGGTAACGAAGGGGCTGGCGATGGCGAGCACAGAACAGAGCTGCCGGCGTGGGGGCTGCCAGCGCAAGGGGATCCGGGCCGACCAGCGGGGCCTCCAGCTAATTTTCTGATCTCTGGTTTTCCTCCGGCCTTGCTTCTCAGTGCTGCTTCCTGTCTCTTACCATCTGGAGAAGCCAATTTCCTTCAGCTGTTGATTTCACTTGATAAGGAGAGGGAGGGGAGCCCCTGCCAAGTTGTCACGAGGTCTGGCCTCAGGCAGAAGCCAGGAGCTTAGTCTTGACACTTCCTCCCCCCATTCCCATCTGATCCTATCGACCTGCGAGGAGGGAGAACCAAATTATTGCAAGGTTTGTTTTAAATTTTCCAAATGCTATATTCAAAGCCAACAAAGAGCAGCGACCAGCATGTTTGCTGTCTCCATTGAGAACAAAATAAGTCAGTTCACAGGAACAAACCGGACCCTAGGGCCACTTTCTCCTGGGCTTGGACGGGATATCAAGATGGATAGATGTTTCTCCTGCCCTCGAAGCATTCACAGACTTCAACTGCAGCTGAAAAGCTAGGCATTAAATATGAAGGAGAACTCACAGAAAAACATTCTTAGTCCTGAATTATCAGGAGAGGATATAGAATCTCCCTGGAAACAACAAACACTATATGCCATGTTGTGTCTTATCCAGCTGGGGTGGTTTAGATGCAGCCATAGGCCAGGGGTAGGGAAATGGCCACAGACCAGTGACCCCATGGTGGTCTTGTCGAGACTCAGGATTCTAGAAGTTGATTTCCCTGTGAGTCTCTCCTGGCCCAAGAGAAGAAAAGAAACTCCCCTCCCCTCACAGAAGGCCTGGAAGTAGTCAACGCCCAGTTCTGTCCTGATAGGATGTGCCAGGTCTTGCCTCGCAATAGCCCCAGGACCCCCAAATATCCAATTTGTCCCAAGGTCTAATTCCAGTCAACATGCTCATGAAAAAGGAGCCTGGGTGCTCTTGAAAAGAAAATAGAAATAAGAAATGATGCTTTAAAAGCAGTCTATTGTTTAGACATTGCATGTCATTATCTTACTTAAGTATCTCAATTCCGCCATGGAGTTAAGGTAGGCATTATTAATAACCATTTACAGATGAGAAAACTGGGCTCAGAGAAGGTAAGTGACTTGCTCAAAATCACACAGCATTAAAGTCAAGCATGTGTCCTATGGCCTAGTCCTATCAGGCCAAAGATGATAAACTCCCACACACTTTCCACTACACCACAGTGCCTCTGTAGTCGTAAGCTGGGTGGGAGAGATTGTACAAGGCCATTGTATTAGTCAGCCAAAGGAATGCTGATGCAAAATACCAGAAATTGGTTGGTTTTTATAAAGGCATTTATTTAGGGTAGGAGCTTGCAGATAGCAGGCCATAAAGCTTAGGTTATTTCCCACACCAAAGTCTGTTTCCACGTGTTGGAGCAAAATGGCTGCTGTCAGGGCTCAGGCTTCCTGGGTTCCTTTCTTCCCCGGTATTGCTTCTCTCCGGGCTCAGCGTTCCTCTCTTCCTAGGGCCGGCTTCTCTTTACTCTGTGAGCTTACTTCCTGGGGCTCCAGCTTAAGGCTTCAGCATCAAACTCCAATATCAAAACTCCAACGTCAAAAACCCTCAACTCTGTCCTTTGTCATGCCTTTTATCTGTGAGTCCCCATGTACCAAGGGGTGGGGACTAAACAACACCCTACTGACTGTGGCTCAGTCAAAGCCCTAATCATAATTTAATCACACCCGGGTACAGACCAGTTTACAAACATAATCCAGTATCTATTATTGGAATTCATAACTCTATCGAACTTCTACATTCCACCCTCTGAATTCCAAAAAGACATTACAATATTCAAGAATACCTTAAATCATTAACAATGCAAGTACTAAGTCATATCACAATCAATTTGAAGAAATACAGTTTGCTGTGGGGCAAAGTCCCCCCCGGGTGTAGACCTCTGAAATTACAAAACAATTTATCTGCTTCCAATACACAAATAGACAAAGGATAAACATTTTCATTACGATAACGGGAAATTGGGAGGGAAACATGAGTCACAGTTTCTCTACAGTTCAGGAAACTAGCCGGGCATCCTCTGTTCAATTTTGAAGTCTGAGAATCATTCTTAAGATGATGGTTTCTTCTTCCTAGGGCCTATGGGAACCCACCCTTTCCACTGTCTTGCCCAATGGCCATTTTCTTGGTTCCACCCTCATCAAGCATCTGGGTGTCGACCAAGCTCCAGACCTCACCCTCCAAGAGTGTTGGGGTGATTGCCACACCTTACCCAATCTTTGGGTTAGAGTCTAACCCCCCTAGCACAGTGATACGAGACAACATTCCCCCTAACCTTTGGCATACAGGCCCAACCCTCTCAGAGCCATGGGTTGACCACCTGGTCTTTCCTAATCCATGGGGAACAGGTCCACCCCTGTAAGACCTGTAGGGTGCTGACCTTAACTGTTCTAATCTATGGGGAATGTGCTCTACGTTCTCTGTACCCTGGGGCAGCAAAATTCTCCCAGAACAATGGGCAGAAACATCTCCCTTCTTCAAATGCTGTGGCAAACTCACCCTCTCTGTACACATGGTTAGGGTCCCTCTCTTGGCCCAAGGTGAAGTCTTTTTTTTTTTTTAAGATTTATTTTTTATTTATTTCTCTCCTCTCCCCCTCTTTCCTGTTGTCTGCTCTCTGTGTCCATTCACTGTGTGTTCTTCTGTGTCTGCTTGCATTCTTGTCAGCAGCAGGGGGAATCTGTGTCTCTTTTTGTTGCATCATCTCACTGTGTCAGTACTCCGTGTGTGCAGCGCCACTCCTGGGCAGGCTGCGCTTTTTTCACATGGGGCGGCTCTCCTTGAGGGGCACATTCCTTGCACGTGGGGCTCACAGGGGACACCCCTGTGTGGCACGGCACTCCTTGTGTGCATCAGCACTGCATGTGGGCCAGCTCACCACACTGGCCAGGAGGTCCTGGATTTGAACCCTGGACCTCCCACATGGTAGGCGGATGCTCTATCAGTTGAGCCAAATCCACTTCCCCCAAGGTGAAGCCTTAATTACAGATCTCAGCTTCCATGGTTTTCCTCTTGAAGTCGTTTCCCCTTCAATCTCTTCTTTCCAGGTCCCTTTTATTCCAGGCTGACAGTACTTTTGTTCATACAGCTCTCTCAAAAAGTCTTTTGGTTTAGCATGCAGGAAGCAGGGGTCAAAGCCATCAGACAGTAAGACTTTCCACAAGTCTTTCTGACATAACTGCATCTTCATTCCTGAATGAGCAACGACCAGAAAGTCAGACTCTCAAAATTCTGACGCTTCATAGAAAACATGATATTTAAGGCTCAACTCACCACAGAGTGTGGGTTTGGCACTGAAGTGGGACTAAGGAACTTAGTTAACTTTTTCTCTCTGTGGGTTACCTCCTACTACAGGGCATCCCAAAGCACCCACCCCACTGAAATGTGTTGCTACTGCCCCCTGCTGGGCAACGCAGGTGCACCCGGGGCACAGGGATTCCTTTGGAGGGAGCACCTTTCCACACCAGAGGTTGGAGAGGGGATTCTAAGCGGTAGGCAATAAAACAAGGTATTTTAAACAAGCAGATACTAAAACACGTCTTTGCAGGAAATATCTGAAACATCTGGCTTAAAATCAGCATTCAGGCCTGTTAGAGGGGTCAAGTGAGGGCAAAGAGGAGTTGGAAGACTTTTAATGAGGCTTAGGCTACCTGTCTCCTCTTGGCCCGTCTGAAACATTAACCTCCTTAAGCGCAGTGTTTTATGTGGGGAAAATCTTCAAAGACTACATGGGTAAGAGAATAATATTCAAACTCTTCAGCAAACCTTTTCTTACCTTTATTACAAAGTCCAAAGGCCAACCCCAACCTACCTTTTTACTTTGCCTTTCACTGCTCTTCCTTGCACAGGCTGCATTCCCATCAAACTAGATTCTTCACTCTTCCCACACTCTCCCTCTTTTTTCCCACTGTCCGTTCAGTATGAATACTTCTCTCCTTCCCTCCCCTCACATACTTACAGTTCTATGAATTTCATGCATTGTGCAGTACAAAATTACGAAACAAAAACTGACAAAAATGAAGCAAGACAGATCTATATTACAAGAAAAACAGTAGCCTCTTCATTGTATGTGGTATCTTTTGAGTTGTTTCTATGTGCCTATAATGTATATTCAAAAATAATAAATTAATTAAAGCTTCTGTTTTTGGGTTTTTTTTTTTTTATAAGGTACCAGGGACTGGTGATTGAACCTGGGACCTCATATGGGAAAGACAGTGCTCAACCCCTGAGCCACATCGGCTCCCCTGAGTTATTTTTTTCATTTGCTTTGCTTGTTGTTTATTTTTTTGTTTTTTTTAGGAGGCACCAGGAACTGGACCCAGGACCTCCCATGTGAGAAGCAGGCGTTCAACTGCTTGAGCCACATCTGTTCCCCTTAAAGGGTCATTTTTAGTCAGAAATATAGTAATAGAAATCTTATCCTGTAATATTTATCCGATGATTTTAAAAGTTCAGAATAAATTAGAGAATGAGCACAAAGCAAAATTGTGATTTAAAATATGAAAGAGGATTAAATATAAAAACAATTTTCAAAAATAAAAAATATATAACAGGAGCCATGTGACATGGAGAATAGATTGAATCTCTAACCTATTTTTTTTTAAGTCTCAAAAAAAAAAAAAGGAGATAATGGTGAAGAAGAACTGTTTGAAAAGATATTAGTTGACCTGGTTATCCACATACAAAAAAATGACATTGGACCTTAATTCACACCATAAACAAAAATTAATTCCAAATGGATTGTAGACCTAAATGTAAGAGCTAAAACTGTAAAACTTTTAGAAGAAAAATAAATCTTCATGACCTTGGATTAGACAGTATTTCTTAGATATGACACCAAAAGCTTCGGTGACACAAAAAGAGATAAATTGGGCTTCATCCAAAATGAAAGATTTTGTACTTCAAAAGAACTCCATCATTTCAGATTATATAAAGAGCCCTTAAAACTCAGTAATAAAAAGACAACTCACTTTAAAATGGACAAAGGGGCTGCCACCACCAGAGCCCTGTAGTTTGTGGCATCAAGGAGAATGGAGACCAAACCTGTAATAACCTGTCTTAAAACCCTCCTCATTGGAAAGCGGACTTGGCCCAGTGGTTAGGGTGTCCGCCTACCACATGGAAGGTCCGCGGTTCTAAACCCTGGGCCTTCTTGACCCATGTGGAGCTGGCCCACACGCAGTGCTGATGCGCGCAAGGAGTGCCCTGCCACGCAGGGGTGCCCCCCGCGTAGGGGAGCCCCACGCACAAGGAGTGTGCCCTGTAAGGAGAGCCGTCCAGTGCAAAAGAAAGTGCAGCCTGCCCAGGAATGGTGCCGCACACACGGAGAGCTGACACAACAAGATGATGCAACAAAAAGAAGCACAGATTCCCGTGCCGTTGACAACAACAGAAGTGGGCAAAGAAGAACACACAGCAAATGGACACAGAGAACAGACAACTGGGGGTGGGGGTGAGGGTGGGGGTGGGGGTGGGTGGGGAGAAGAGAGAAATAAAATAAACCTTTAAAAAAAAAAAGAATGTATATTAAAAAAAACCGTCCTCATTATCTACTCCTTCATCTTCTGGATCACTTAAGTGATTCTGCAGACTGTAGGCGTCTGAGGCAAACTCACTCTGGGCACCTATATCTCCCTCATTTCTGAGAACTCCACCAATGCTCCTATGTGCTCATTGGAACTGGCACCACTTTTGTCGCTTTTGGCCTGTTTGGATGCTTTGCTACAGCTGCGGCAGCCCATGGATGCTGAAACTGAATGCCATGTTTTTGTCCCTGGTGTTCCTGGTTGAGCTCGTAGCTGGCATTTCAGTGTTTGTGTTTCATCATGAGACCAAGGACACCTTCCTGAGGACTTACACAGACACCACGCAGAATTACAGTGGGAATGATGGATCATGTACAGCGCAGCCTGAGCTGCTGCAGCATGCACAACTACACCACCTGGACTAGCAGCTCCCACTTCCTAGAGCATAGCATCCTCCCCTCCCCAGTTGCTACATGAACAAAACCAATTGTAATCCCCAGGATCTATACAACCTGACCATGGCCATCACCAAAGTTAACCAGAAGAGTTGTGATGATCGGATGACTACTTTCATGGAGACTAACATAGGAATCATTGCTGGTGTGGTGTTTAGAACCACATTCTGCCTATTGATTGGCATGCTGCTGGCCTGCTGTCTGTCTTGATTCATCATGCTCAACCAATATGAGATGGTGTAAGAAGTCTTCAAGAACGACGGAATAAGAGGCCTGTTTTTAAAAGGATCTGCAGCAATCCAAAAAAAATGTTAAAGCACAGAACATAATATATACCTGCTCCCATTCCCCCTTCCCCCATGACAGTTTGAATTTTGTGCATCCCAGAAAAGATTATTTTTTAACTAATCCATTCCTGTGGGTGTTAGACCCTTTGAATGCATTAAATCCGCTTAAAGCACCTTGAATAAATCACTTGATCAGATTGCTTTTGAGTGGACTATGCCAGTGAGACGTGACTCAGGTTGGGTGTCTTCCCTTTTACTGGAGTCTTACGTAAATGGAGACACAGAAAAGGGAGTTCTTCCATTTTGACCCAGTCATGGAAGAGAGAGGACTCCAGGTTCACCTACAGTTGCAGAAAGACAGAGAAGCTCCTTGAGGCTCAAGAAAAGGAGGCCCAGGGGGAGATTCCTGATTGCCCACAGCTGAGTGATGGGCAGATCCGCCATCTTCACCGTGTGGCAGGACTCTAGGATCTGCTAGCAGCTGACCTCTGGTGAGAAAGCATCTCTCATGATGCCTCAATTTACACATTTTTGCAGCCTTGAAACTATATGTTTTACCCCAAATAAACCTCCTTTATAAAAGTCAACCCATTTCTGGTATTTTTCCACTGGCAGCCTCTGGCAAACTAAGACACCCCACATCCCCAGCATGCGGTCAACATTCCTGTTAGTCTGTGCTCCACCTGTCAGCCCACATCATGTGTAGCATTCCATTTTGTGAAGTCCCGTTGTTTCATGGCATGTAGCCAGGTCCCCCTGCAGCTGGTCCTAGTGGATCGCACCCCAGGGCCCTGTGCAGGCCAGCTTCTTCCATATGTACTTGTATAATGACTGAGGATGACTGGCCATCATACCATCACCGGCCCCATTGGGCCCTACATGTAGTTTGGGACCCTCCTATGAGCCCTTTTACAATGGTCAATAAATGTAGCACACCTTTCTGTAGTAGATAAACAGACTATAGATACCTGCTCTCTTAGCTTAATCTCATTTGGTTTGGTTGTCCTGTTACTAAGGCTCTTTCCTACCTTCTTCAGATTGCCCAGGACATGTAAATAAATACATTGGTAATTACCATGAGATGACAAAGGACAATTGTTGAGCTTTAGGTGGCCTCCTTGCTCATTACTGATGCCTGGGTATGTCCACCTTTAGCTCACCTTTGCCTTGCAGATGAAACCTGCAAAATCCTGTTTTAAAGCTGTGTTGTTGCTTCTCTTGAAGGTAATAATATTACTTTTGTTCTTCCCTGGTTAATTACTGTCGTGTTATTTCAGTTCTTCTTTCCATATATTTTCTTATATTGACGTTACAGACATTGAGGCCCTCATCAGGTCAATATAAAAATGAGTGTGAGGGGAGAACCAAAGTCAAGATATCTTAAAAAAAACTTTAAAAATAATGCTTCTGTCTGGCTTGCTAACAAGAACGCATTGGGAAGCAGATGTGGCTCAAGCCATTGGGTTCCCATCTACCACATAGGAGGTCCAGGGTTCGATACCTGGGCCTCCTGGGGAAGGCAAGCTGGCCCGTGTGGCGAGCTGGCCCACATGGAGTGCAATATGATGATGACACAACAAAAAGAGACACAGAGGAGAGATAATAAGAGATGCAGCAGATCAGGGACCTGAGGTGGCTCAAGAGAATGTTCACCTCTCTCCCATTCCGGAAGGTCCCAGGATCGGTTCCCGGGGCCCCTAATGAGAATACAAGCAGACACAGGAGAACACACAGAGAATGGATGGACACAGAGAGCAGACAACCGGGGGGGAGGGGGCATAAATAAATAAATATTTTTTTAATTAAAAAAAAAATGCATTGATATTGTGAACATTTGTGATACATGTATTAATAAATAGAGCCATTACAAAAAATGGGCAAAGGATTTGAATAGATGTTTACTCACAGAAGATATACAAATGAACAATAATCACAAGAAAAAAGGCTCAACATCATTCAAAACCACAATGAGATACCCCATTCATATACACCAGCGTGGCTAGAATAAAAAATAATAATGATAAACAAAAAAAAACAAGTGCTAGTGAAGATGTGGACAAATTGGGACCTTCATACATTGCTGTTGGTTTGTAAAATGGTACCGCTGCTTTGGAAAACAGTTTGGCAGTTCCTCAAAAATTTAAACATAAGGTTGCCACCTAATCCAGTAATTCTACACCAAGGTATATACCCAAGGGAATTGAAAACATAATGTTCCTATGAAAACTTATACATAAATGTTCACAGCAGCATTATTTGTAATAGCCAAAGAATAGAAACAATCTAAATGTCCATCAACTGATGAATAAATAATCAAAATGTGCTATAGCATACAATGGAATATTTTTTAGCCATAAAAAGGAATGAAATACTACTTCATGTTATTACAAGGATGAAACATTATGTTAAGTGAAAGAACCCAGACACAAAAGACTGCATATCGTTTATATGAAATGTTCAAAATAGGCAACTCCATAGACAAAAAGTAAATTAGTGATGTGCAGATTGACTACTTGGTATGCTTTTTCCTACGTGATGATAAAAATATTTTGGAATTAGTTGTATTGGTTGCACAATTTTATAAATATACTAAAACCCCCTGAATTGTACACTTTAAAATGGTGAATATTATGGTATGTGAATTTAACCTCAATAAAGCTGTAAAAACATAATAGTCGAGAATTTTCTGGAAATGAAAAAAAAAACATGAGTACTTATATAAAAAGTTCATACCTAATACCAAGCAGGATAAGTAAAAATAAATTTGCACCCAGACACATTGTGAAATGGGGGATCAATAATGATAGAAAAAATCTTAATAGCTAGCCGAAGGAAAATAGAAGACTACAGAGGAGAGATTGACCAACAGCAAACGTCTCATGGCCAACCGTTCATGCCAGAAGATAACGGCATAATGTTTCAAAGTGCTAAGAAAAAGGATCTGTTAACTTTAAATTGGTTTCATCTGCCGAACTATTATTCAAGAATGAGGACAAAATAAAGGTGTGCTGTGGGCATTCAAAAATTAGGAGAGTCTCACTAACAGACATACATCAGCTGCTCTGATCTTTGATTCTAAATGCCATTCCCCACTAAAAGGAACCATAGCTCCTTGGGAAAACAGTTGATTCCAGGTCTGAGGCAAGCAAAGTACAAGGTAAACCTAGGACATCTTGTTATGCTAGAAATTTATCCTATAGATAAATGCGTATGTACATTAGAGCAGGAAGCAGACTTGGCCCAGTGGTTAGGGCGTCCGTCTACCACATGGGAGGTCCGCGGTTCAAACCCCGGGCCTCCGTGACCCGTGTGGAGCTGGCCCATGCGCAGTGCTGATGTGCGCAAGGAGTGCCCTGCCATGGAGGGGTGTCCCCAGCGTAGGGGAGCCCCACGCGCAAGGAGTGCGCCCCGTAAGGAGAACCACCCAGCGCGAAAGAAAGTGCAGCCTGCCCAGGAATGGTGCCACCCACATGGAGAGTTGACACAGCAAGATGATGCAACAAAAGGAAACACAGATTTCCATGCTGCTGACAACAACAGAAGTGGACAAAAAGAACACACAGCAAATAGACACAGAGAACAGAAAACTGGGGGGGGGGGGAGGGAAGGGTAGAGAAATAAAAATAATTAATTAATTAATTTATTAAAATATGTACATTAGAGCGTCTCTGTAATAACAAAAGACTGGAATCACTGTCCATCAATAGGGAATGTGTGAAAAAAGGGCGGGCCATCCACGCCCTGGATACCATGCATTAGTGTGAGGAAGAAGTTTACATGGCGATTCAGAGCAGAGGCAAGTTCTACCACTTTCCAGGTCTGTGACCCTGAGCAAGTTATTCAACCTCTCCAAGCTTCAGTTTCCCTGTCTAAAAGAGTAATAATAACAATGCCTACCTCATAAGGCTGTTCTAAGGTTGCTGAAGATGAGGTCAACATAGATATATTGAGCTCCTAATCACCATTAATAGCTAATAGGAAAAGGTAATAGGAAACAAACTTCATTCTCAACTAAAACAAAACAAAACAAAACAAAAGAACACCGAAGTTCCTGTAAGGAAGAAATGCTTCTTTCCTATTCCTATGATTTCCCTCCATTTGAAGGGACCTCCACAGTGTGGCACTCCCTCTCCCTCTGCCCATTTACTCATTCTGTTCCTTGGAGACAGTGTGCTATTAAATAGTAAATTTATGAAGAATAACATGGGTCTGCTAGGCTCAGTTCTGCTTTTCCTCTTCTCAGGGAGCAAACTGCGGACAGCGTTCTCTAGACAGATATCATTATTAGACTGTTCATATAAATTTTTTGAATGTTTACTAATATTTGTTGACTCCATCCAACAAGCACTTATCTATCAGAGTTAAAGCGACATTCTCCTATATATTCTCCATCATCAGTAAAGGCAATATATATATATATTTTTTAAAGATTTATTTATTTATTTAATTCCCCCCCTCCCCCGGTTGTCTGTTCTCTGTGTCTATTTGCTGCGTCTTGTTTCTTTGTCCGCTTCTGTTGTCGTCAGCAACACGGGAAGTGTGGGTGGCGCCATTCCTGGGCAGGCTGCACTTTCTTTCGCGCTGGGCGGCTCTCCTTACGGGGTGCACTCCTTGCGCGTGGGGCTCCCCCACGCAGGGAACACCCTTGCGTGGCACTCCTTGCACACATCAGCACTGTGCATGGGCCAGCTCCACACGGGTCAAGGAGGCCCGGGGTTTGAACTGTGGACCTCCCATGTGTAGACGGACTCCCTAACCACTGGTCCAAGTCCGTTTCCCTAGTAAAGGCAATATTTTGACCTTCCAGGTGCTACTCCTTCATTTCTTAATTTGTTCAGATAGAGATGGAGCCCTATCTAATTATTGTACCCCTCAAAGATAATATGGAAGGATATAAAAGGTGGGGAGCTATATCATGATCATGAATGAAGATGTACTTTAACAGAAAGATGCCAATTGTCCCCAAATCAGTCTATTAATTCAAATTTATATTTGTTATATTATTTTCTATTTTCAATAAAAATCCCGGAAGGAATTTTCAGGAAATTGACAGGCTAGTTCTAAAATTCATATGGAAGAGCAAAGGGCCAAGAATAACCAAAACAACTTTTAAAAATCACAAGACTGAATGACTAGCTCTTTCAAAAATGAAGACCGACTGTAATGTAAGAGCAAGTAAAAGCGTGTGGTGTTCATCCATGTGTAGACAAGCAGACGGCAGGAAGCTTACCCACGTATACAAGGAAGTTTAATAAAGGAGTTTGCAAATCAGTGGAGGAAAGTATACACTATTCAATAAATAAGGCTGGGCTAACATGGAAATCATATATTTTTTTAATAAATTCTTTTTTTCTCCATAACAAAAATAAAATATAGACAGATTAAAGATCAACATTTAAAAAATTTAAACCCTCCTTCTTCCTTTATATTGCACATATGGACAGGAACAACCAAATGCCTCTGTGCCTTTTACAATCAATGATTGAAACTTCTCACATTGTTGTTAACTAATACATGCCCTGGGTAGGAAGGCAGATGTTTTATTTTTAATAAAGCACTTATTTTGAAATAATTTCAAACTTACAGGATATTTGCAAAAATTAAACAAAACCTATCGAGAGATCTCCAACATACCCCTATCCAAATACCCAGACCCATCAACTTATTTTTGAAGGGGGATGTTTCCATTCCTTTTTCTTTTTTTTTTTTTTTTTTTTTTGAGAAGTTGTTGATTTACAGAACATACAGAACATACAGGATATAAAATGTGTGAAATACAGGATTTCCATATACCACCCTATTATTAACACCTTGCATTCGTGTGGACCGTTTGTTACAATTGATGAAAACACATTTTTATAATTGTACTAACTATAGTCCATCGTTTAACTTGGATTCACTGTGTTAAGCAGTTCCTTGGATTTTTAAAAAATGTTTTGTTCTAGTAACACACACAACCTAAAATTTCCCCTTATAAACACATTCAAATATATACTGCAGTGCTGTTACATTCACCATGTTGCTCTACCACCACCACCAACCATTACCAAAACTTTTCCATCATCCCAAGTAGAAACTGTGTATTTTAAGCCTTAACTCCCTGTTTCCTACCACCACTCTGTCCCCTGGTATACCATAGTCTAGATTCTGACTCTATGAGTTTGCTTATTCTAATTATTTCATATCAGTGAGATCAAACAATATTTGTCCTTTTGTGTCTGGCTTATTTCATTCAGCATGATGTCTTTGAAGATCATCTATATTGTTGCATACATTTATCAGAACTTGATTCCCTTTTACAGCTGAATAATACGGCATTGTATGTATATACCGCATTTTGTTTATGCATTCAATGGTTGATGGACATGAATTGCTTCCATCTTTTGGCAATTGTGAATAATGCTACTATGAACATTGTTGTACAACTATCTGTTCGAGTCCAGCTTTCTTTTGCATTTAATATATGCCTAGAAGTAGGATTGCCAGGTCATATGGTATTTCTATACTTAATGTTCTGAGGAACTGCCAAACTGTCTTCTACAGTATCTGCACCATTTTACATTCCCACCAGCAAAGAATGGGTGTTCCTTTACTCCATATCCTTTCCAGCACTTGTAATTTTCTATTTTTTAAAAATGGTAAACATTCTAGTGGGTATGAAATGATATCTCATTATGATTTTGATTTGCATTTCCCTGTTGTCTAATTGTGTTGAACATCTTTTCATGTGTTTTCTGGCCATTTGTATATCTTCTTTGGAGAAATGTCTATTCAAGTCTTTTGCCCAATTTTAAATTGGGTTGCTTGTCTTTTTATTGTTGAGTTGAAGGATCTGTTTTTATATTCTGGATAATAAACCCTTATAGGATGTGTGGTTTCCAAATATTTTCACCCATAATGTAGATTGTCCTTTTACTTTCATGATAAAGTCCTTTGAGGCACAAACGTTTTTAATTTTGGTGAGGCCCCATTTATCTGTTTTTTTCTTTTGCTGCTTGTGCTTTGGGTGTAAAGTCTCAGAAACCATTGAGGAAGACCTATGTCTAATATGCCCCCAGGGCAAGGAGTCGAGAGAGAAACCTGTTTATCAACTGGATTTCCCATGCAGGTGTCTCTCAGGTAGCCTAGAAAGGAGCTGACTCAGCAGGGAGGGCTGAAAGGCCTCTGCTGTAGAAACTCTCTGGATGACTGGGCGTTTCTAACACATTTCTCATGCCATGAAGGCTGAAACCTTAATTGCAAAGTCAACTTGGACAGATGATCCTTTTTTTTTTCTCCTCTAGGATTCTCACCAGGATTTGATCCTGGGGAATTCTGATGTGAAGAGAGGTTCCCTGTCACCTGTACCACCTCAGTTCCTGGTTTCTGCTGCGCTTCACCTCGACTCTCCCCTTCATCTCTCTTTTGTTGTATCATCATCTTGCTGCATGACTCACTTGCATGGGCACTGGCTCATCACATGGGCACTTGGCTCACTGCACAGGGACTCCGTCTCCACACGGGCATGACTCGCTGTGCAGGCATGCTTTCTCTTTTTCTTTTTTACCAGGAGGCCCAAGGTATCAAACCTGTGTCTTCCCATAGGGTGGACAGAAGCCCTATCACTTGAGTCACATCCTCTTCCTGACAGATGATCCTTAACTCCTGCATACCTCTCTATAAATGTGTGAGACAGCAGGAAATCTGCAGGCTCTCTCTCTGTGCACAATGAATGGATATCCATCTATGCCTGAACTTAGTACACATCCCCAGGAAATGGTGAGAATCTGGGACACGTGCATACTTTTATACCTGTAGGTTGAAATATGGTGTATTATTTGCCTTTTCCCCTTGCCTGATAAACAGAAATATTGCTGGTGGGAACCAATTAGTCCAACTATTTTGAAGAACATTTTGGCAATACCCAGCAAGGGTGAAGATGAGCAAAACCTATAGAAATAACCGGGAAGCGGTTGTGGCTCAAAATTGGGAAGCGGTTGTGGCTCAACTGATAAAGCATCCACCTACCATAAGGAGGGTCCAGGGTTCGATACCCAGAGCCTCCTGGCCCATGTGGTGAGCTGGCCCATGCACAGTGCTGCCATGTGCAAGGAGTGCTTTGCCATGCAGGGTGTCCCCCACATAGGGGTGCCCCACACACAAGGAGTGTATCCCACAAGGAGAGCCACCCTGCACGAATAAAGCACAGTCCACCCAGGAGTGGTACTGCATGCACCGAGAGCTGATGCAGCAAGATGACACAACAAAAAAAGTGATAGTTTCCTGGTGCCGCATGACAAGAATGCCAGCAGACACAGAAGAACACACAGCAAATGGACACAGAGAGCAGACAACAGGGGGGAAGTGGAGAGAAATAATTAAAATAAAATCTTAAAAAAAAAAACAAAACCTATAGCAGAACCCAAGAAACTACTACTAGTAATATATTCCAGAGCGACTATAACATATATGCACAGAATTCATTCCAACATTGTTTGTACTAATTTAAAAAATGGAAACAATCTAAATGTTCATTAACAGAAAAATGAATAAATTGCAGTATGTTCATAAAATGGAATACTATGCAAAAAAAAGTATTACCAGCTTGTTTTAGTTTCCTGGTTGCTAAAACAAATACCATACAATAGATTGGCTAAACAACAGGAATTTAGTGGCTCACAATTTTAGAGGCAAGAAGACTTGCTTCTTTCTGGAGCTGTATATTCTGGTTGACTGGCAATCTTTGGGGTTCCTTGGCTTTTCTGTCACATGCAGCATACATGACAATGTCTTCTCCTTTCTCCTCTGGGTTCCATTGACTTCTGGCTTCTGGCTGCTCCCCAGTATTCTCTTTCACATTCAATTTCTTTTGCTTATACCTCTCTATAAATGTGTGAACTTCAGCCATATTGGGTTCAGGCCCACCCTCATTCATCTTGGGCATATCTTCACAAATCTTCAAAGGATCTATTATATTTACAAATGGGTTCACACCCATAGGACCAGGGGTTGGGACCTGAACATGCCTTTTGTGGGGGACATGATTCAATCCCCAACACAGTGCTATGTTTAAATATGGATAAATCTCAAGAGTATAATGTTGCAGAAGGATATGAACAGTGATAAAGCATATATATATGTATAAGGTTTTGAAATACGCAAAACAATGCTAAACCTTCTTTATGGAATCATGTATATGTAGAAGCCATAAAAACAAACATAGGAATGGCAAGTGTCAAATTCTGGAGAGGAAGAGGAAGGAAAGGAATCAAATCACAGGCAAGGGTATATAGTGGTCTTCAACTATATCTGAAATTGTATGTGTGTGTGTGTGTGTGTGGAGAAAAATGATCTCACACAAATATGGCAAAATGTTAAGATTTGTTAAAGCTAAAGACTGAACACATGAGTGTAGATTGTTATCTTTATTTTTTTATTTATTTTTAAAGATTTATTTATTTATTTCTCTCCCCTTCCCCCCACCCCACCCCCACCCCAGTTGTCTGTTCTCTGTGTCTATTTCCTGCATCTTCTTTGTCCGCTTCTGTTGTTGTCAGTGGCAGGGGAATCTGTGTTTCTTTTTGTTGGTCATCTTGTTGTGTCAGCTCTCCGTGTGTGCGGCACCATTCCTGGGCAGGCTGCACTTTCTTTCACGCTGGGCGCACTCCTTGTGCATGGGGCTCCCCTACGTGGGGGACACCCCTGAGTGGCAGAGCACTCCTTGCGCACATCAGGACTGCGTGTGGGCCAGCTCCACACAGGTCAGGGAGGCCTGAGGTTTGAACCCCGGGCCTCCCTTGTGGTAGACTTAAGCCCTAACCACTGGGCCAAGTCCGCCGCCTGTTATCTTTATTCTTCTGCATAATTCAAATATATCAAAATTTAAAAGGAACAGCTAGTAAGCAAGATAGTAGGTATTTGCTTCAATGGAATAGAGTTGAGAATCCAGAAATAAAACCATACATTAATGGTCAATTGATTTTTTTTTTAAAGATTTATTTTTATTTATTTAATTCCCCTCCCCTCCCGAGGTTGTCTGTTCTCTGTGTCTATTTGCTGCGTCTTGTTTCTTTGTCCGCTTCTGTTGTCGTCAGCGGCACGGGAAGTGTGGGCGGCGCCATTCCTCGGCAGGCTGCTCCCTCCTTCGCGCTGGGCGGCTCCCCTTATGGGTGCACTCCTTGTGCGTGGGGCTCCCCTATGCGGGGGACACCCCTGTGTGGCACGGCACTCCTTGCGCTCATCAGCACTGTGCATGGGCCAGCTCCACACGGGTCAAGGAGGCCCGGGGCTTGAACCGCCGACCTCCCATGTGGTAGACGGACGCCCTAACCACTGGGCCAAAGTCCGTTTCCCTTGATTTTTTTTTACAAACAAAATGTACTTAATAGTTCTAAAAACAAAAATTTCTGGTTCGATAAAAAATTTGGTCTCGATTTTAACATTCCTACACTATTTGAAAAAGATTACCCAGATTTCTGGATAAAGCCTGTTCAAAGAGGTATCTGCTTTTATAATTTTGCTTCTATTCTGATTGATTTGAAGTTACTCCTCCAAAACAGTCATTCTATCCCATGTTGTTTATTTAACAGTCCCAAGAATTAAATATCTTCAGATATTCCATTTACATCCATCAAAGCCTTTATCAAATCAGGATAAACACTGTCCCTTTTGAGTGGCTTAAAGGTAGTCCTTACTTCAAGGCAACATGAGTGGACTAAATAGATTCAAAAGAGCCGTCTTCATGAGAAAGTTGATTACTCTAAGTTGGTCATCATAAATGACAAATTTCTTGTTTATAAATATAAAGAAAAACTGTCATGACCTCAGTTTATGTTGGCTTTTAAAAATTCTTTCCCCCCCTTTATTAGAGAAGTTGTGGGTTTACAGAACAATCATGAATAAAATACAGGATTCCCATGTATACTCCAACAACAACTTGCACTGGTGTGGAATATTTGTTACAATTGATGATAGCACATTTTATAATTGTACTGTTAATTAAAGTCCAAGATTTAACTTAGGGTTCACTGTTTGTGAAGTGTATTCCACTGATTTTTTTTTTTAATTTATTGTTATCATACATAAAAACACTTCCATTTTTAATCATATTCAGATATATATTTCAGTGGTGTTAATTGTATTCACATGTTGTGTCACCATCACCACCATCCATTACCCAAAGAGGAACCTGTACATTGTAAGCCTTGACTTCCCATTTCCTATCCCTACCACAGCCCCTGGTAACTTATACTCCTTCCCTATCCCCACCACAGCCCCTGGTAATTTATATTCTGGATTCTGACTCTATGAGTTTGCTTATTCTAATTGTTTCAAATCAGTGAGATTATACAGTATTTGTCCTTTGTGTCTGGTTTATTTCACTCAACATGGAGTCTTCAAGGTTCATCCATGTTGTCCATATATCAGGACTTCATTCCTTTTTATGGTGAATAATATTCCATTGTGTATATATAGCACACTTTATTTATCCTTTCATTGGTTGCTGGACTCTGTGTGGTTCATCTTTTGACAGTTGTGAATAATGTTGCTAGGAACATCAGGTATAAATATCTGTTTGAGCCCCTGCTGTCAGTTCTTTTGGGTATATACCTAGTAGTGCGATTGCCAGGTCATATGGTAGTTCTATACTTAGCTTCCTGGGAACTACCAAACATCTTCTATCAAACTTCCACAGCAGTTGCACCAATTTACACTGCCACCTGCATGAATGAGTATTCCTGTTTCTCCACAACCTTTCCAATACTTGTTATTTTCCAGTTTTCTAATAGCAGCCATTCTAATGTGTATGAAATGGTATCTCATTGTGGGTTTTTAAAAAAGATTATTTATTTATTTATTTATTCCCCCTCACCCTCCCCTTCCCCCACCCTGTTGTTTTTGCTGCCTGTATCCATTCTCTGCGTGATCTTCTGTATCTATTTCTCTTTTGGTCTTCTCTTCTCATTTTTTCTCCCCTAGGATTCACTGGGATTTGGTCCTGGGGACCTCTGATGTGGAGAGAGGTTCCCTGTTAGCTGTGCCACCTCAGTTCCTGGTTTCTGATGTACTTCCCCTTGACTCTGCCTGTATTAGTCAGCCAAAGGGGTGCTGCTGCAAAATACCAGAAATTGGTTGGTTTTTATAAAGTGTATTTATCTGGGGTAGGAGCTTACAGATACCAGGTCATAAAGCTTAAGTTACTTCCCTCACCAAAGTCTATCTTCACGTGTTGGGGCAAGATGGCTGCCGACGTCTGCGAGGGTTCAGGCTTCCTGGGTTCCTCCCTTCCAGGTTCTTGCTTCTTTCTGGGTTCAAGATTCCTTTCTTCCTGGGGCTAGCTTCTGTTTCCTCTCTGAGCTAACTTCCCAGGGCTCCAGCTTAAGGTTTCAACATCAAACTCCAGCAGCAAAACCCCAACATCAAAAACCCTCCCACTCTATCTTTTGCCATGCCTTTTATCTGCGAGTCCCCACCCATCAAGGGGCGGGGATTAATGCCCTAATGATGTGGCCCAATCAAAGCCCTAATCATAACTTAATCATGCTCAGGTACAGACCAGATTACAAACATAATCTAATATCTATTTTTGAAATTCATAACCATATCAAACTGCTACACAGCCCTTCATCTCTTTTCTCGTTGTGTCATCATCTTGCTGTGTGACTGACTCACTTGCAGCGTCACTGGCCTACCGCATGGGCACTCAGCTCGCCACATGGGCACTGGCTTGCCATGTGGGTACTAGCTCACCACACAGGCACACTTTCTCTTCCTTTTTTCCACCTGGAGGCCCAAGGGACTGAACCCAGTTCCTCCCATATGGTAGGTGGAAGCCCTATCACTTGAGCCACATCTGCTTCCCTCATTGTGTTTTGATTAGCATTTCCTTGATGGCTAATGATGCTGAACTTCTTTTGTGTGCTCTCTAGCCATTTGTATATCTTATTCAGAGGGATGACTGTTCAAATCTTATGCCCATTTTTAAATTGGGTTGTTTGTCTTTTTGTTGTTAGATGGAAGGATTTCTTTATATATTCTGGATATTAATCCTTTATGGACTATGTGGTTTTCAAATACTTTTGCCCATTGTGTAGGTTGTCTTTTTACTTTATGATAAATAAAGTCCTTTGAGGAACAAAAATATTTTATTTTGATGAGGCCCCATTTGCCTATTTTGTTTTATTTTTTAAATTTATTTCTCTCCCCCCCCGGCCCAGTTGTCTGTTCTCTGTGTCTATTTCCTGCGTGTTCTTGGGGTTTTTTTTGTCTGCTTCTGTTGTTGTCAGCAGCACGGGAATCTGTTTCTTTTTGTTGCGTCATCTTGTGTCAGCTCTCCATGTGTGCGGCGCCATTCCTGGGGCAGGCTGCACTTTCTTTCACACTGGGCAGCTCTCCTTACGGGGCACACTCCTTGTGTGTGGGACTCCCCTACGTGGGGGACACCCCTGCATGGCACGGCACTCCTTGCGCGCATCAGCACTGCGCACGGGCCAGCTCCACACGGGTCAAGGAGGCCCGGGGTATGAACCACAGTCCTCCCATGTGGTAGGCAGATGCCCTATCCACTGGGCCAAGTCCGCTTCCCTATTTTTTTCTTTTGTTGCTTGTGCTTTGGGTGTAAAGTCTGAAAAATTGTTGCCTAACACAAGATCCTGAAGATGCTTCTCTACAATTTCTCCTAGAATTTGATAATTCTAGCTCTTATATTTATGTTTTTGAAATATTTTGAGTTGACTTTTTTATAAAGAAGGTAGGGATCCTCCTTTTTTTTGAAAGTGAAGATCCAGTTTTCCCAGCACCATTTGTTGAAGAAACTATTCTTTCTCATTTGAGTGGTCTTTGCTACCTTGGCAAAAGTCAATTGTCCATAAATATGAGGCTTGATTTCTGATTCTTCAATTCTATTTCATTGGTCAATACATATGTCCTTGTGCCAGTATCATGGCTGTGGCTTTGCAATATGTTTTAAGATCAGTAAGTGTGAGTCCTCAACTTCATTCTTCTTTTTAAAGATGGCTTTAGTTATCGGGGGCCCCTTACCCTTCCCTATCAATTTGGTGATTAGCTTCTTCATTTCTGCAAAGAAGTTTGTTGGAAATTTTATTATGACTGCATTGAATCTATAAATTGCTTTGAGTAGTAGTGACATCTTAATGATATTTAGTCTTCCAATCTGTGAACATGGAATATCCTTCCATCTATTTAGGTCTTCTTTAATTTCTTTTAGGAAACTTTGGTAGTTTTCTGTGTACAAGTCCTTTACATACTTGGTTAGATTTATCCCTAGATATTTGATGCTTTTAGTTGCTATTGTGAATGGACTTTTTTTTCTTGATTTCTTGTTCCAATTATTCACTGCTTGTCTATAAAAACAATACCGATTTTTGGTATTGATTTTGTACCTCACCACTTTGCTGAATGCATTTATTAGCTCTACAAACTTTGTTGTAGATTGTTCAGGATTTTCTATCTACAGGATCGTGTCATCTGCAAATAGGGAACATTTGCTTCCTTCCAATTTGGTTGCCTTTTATTTCCTTTTCTTGCCTAATTGCTCTGGCGAGACTTTCCAGTACAATGTTGAATAACAGTGGTGACAGTGGGCATCTTTGTATTGTTACTGACCTTAGAGGGAAAGTTTTCAGTCTTTCACTACTAAGTAAGTTGTTAGCTGTGGGCTTTTCATGTATGTACTTTACCATGCTGAGGAAGTTTCCTTCTTTTCCTAGTATGCTAAGTATTTTTTAGCAAGAAAGGGTGCTGTATATTGTCAAATGCCTTTTCTGCATTAATTGAGATAATGATGTCATTTTCCCCCCCTCATTATGTTAATGTGGTGTATTACATTAATTGATTTACTTATGTTGAACCAACCCTGCATACCAGGAATATATCCCATTTGATCATGGTGTATAATTCTTTTAATATGCTGTTGGATTCAGTTTGCTAGTAATTTGTTGAGGATTTTTGCCTCTATATTCACAAGATATTTCTCTGTAGTTTTCTTTTCTTATGGTACCTTTATCTGGCTTTGGTATGAAGGTGATGTTGGCTCATAGAATGAGTTGGGAAGAGTCCCCTCCTCTTTGATTTCCTTGAAGAGTCTGAGCAGAATTGGAGTTAAGTCTTCTTGGACTGTTTGATAGAATTCCCCTGTGAACCAGCTGGTCCAAGGCTTTTCTTTTTTTGGAGATTTTGATTACTGATTCAATCTCTTTACTAGTAATTGGTTTGTTGAGATCTATTTCTTCTTGAGTCAATGTAGGTTGTATGTGTGTTTCTAAGAATTTGTCCATTTCATCTAGGTTATCTAATTTATTGGCACAAAATTGTTCATAGTATATACTTATAGTACTGTTTATTTCAGTGTGGTCAGTAGTAATGCTCCCCCTTTTCGTTTTTTATTTCAGTTATTTGTATCCTCTATATTTTTTCTTTGTCAGTCTAGCTAAAAGCTTGTCAATTTTATTGATCTTTTCAAGGAACAAACTTTTCGTTTTGTTTATTCTCTTGTTTTGTTTTGTTTTCTGTTTCATTTATCTCTAATTTTTGTTATGTCTTTCCTTCTGCTTCTTTTGGGTTTAGTTTGCTCTTCTTTTCCTAATTCTTCCAGTTTTAAGGTTCAGTCTCTGATTTGAGGTCTTTCTTTTTTTTTTTTCTTTTTTTAAATGTAAGTCTTCAGAGCTATACATTTCTCTCTCAGCACTGCCTTTACTGCATCCCATAGGTTTGGTGTGTTGTATTTTCTTTTGCATTCACCCCAAGACTTTTCCTTATTTTCCTCCTGTATTAGTGAGACAAAAGGGGTGCTGATGCAAAGTACCAGAAATCTGTTGGCTTTTATAAAAGGTATTTATTTGGGGTAGAAGCTTACAGTCATAAGGCCATAAAAGGTAAGTTACTTCCCTTACCAAAGTCGATTGCCACATGTTAGAGCAAGATGGCTACCAGTCTCTGCCAGGGTTCAGCCTTCCTCTTCCTCCTAAGGCTTCATGGTCCCAGTTCCTTCTGATATCAGCTGTAGGCTGGCATAAGGCTAATCTCTTCCTTGAGCTTGTCTCTTTCTGGGCTCATTTGCTCTGCTCTCTTCACAAGGCTGGCTGTAAACGATCAGACAAACAGTTTGGCTCTTTCCCTGGGGCTCCAGCATCAAAACTCAACTCTCTGTCTTCACCTTCTTCCTGTTTTACTTCCACATCTTTGATTGTGCATCCTTTACATAGCCCTCAAATGGGGGGAGGGGGAGGACAAGGACTCAAACCAAGTCGCCCTAATTATATGGTTAAATAAAAGGCTTATTAATAAAGTAAAAGTGAAACCTCTGAATCTAATACAGTCTAATATGCCCAGAGGAACAGAATGGTTTACAGATTTCTGGTACTTTGCATCAGCACCCCTTTGGCTGACTAATACATACCATATTGAGTGACTTCTCATTTCTCTCTGGATATATTTCTCATGTTTTCCTTGTGGTATTTAGTCTTTAGCATCCTAACTATATAAAGCAATCATTTATATATTACATATATAATTATAAATATATAACAATTATATGTATTTAACTTCAATAGCATGCATATATACTTTTCCTATACCCTTCTGTTATCCCACCATTTTTTTAACTTGTTATCACTTATATCTTTGTATATTGTATATCCAAAAACCTAGATTTATCATTACCTTCTATGCATTTGCATTTTAGTAACTGTGGGAAGAAATGCAATACATTACAAGCAATACAATACAATAATAATGGCATTTATAATTACCCAAATTGTTACCTTACTGTAGGTCTTTATTTCTTTATGCTACTTTGAATCACTGTCTGGTGTCCTTTCCTTTCAGTCGGAAGAACTCCCTTTAGCATTGTTGTAATACAGGTCAAGTGATGAGGTACTGTGTCAGCTTTTGTTTTTTGTTTTTTTTAAAAAAAAGATTTTCTTTCCTCTTCCCCCCTCCCCCCTGTTGTCTGCTCTCTGTGTCCATTCACTGTGTGTTCTTCTGTGTCCATTTGCTTTCTTGTCAGCAGCACCGGGAATCTGTGTCTCTTTTTGTTGCATCATCTTGCTGTGTCACCTCTCCATGTGTCCGTCGCCACTCCTGGACAGGCTGCGCATTTTTTGCGCAGGGCAGCTCTCTTACGGGGCACACTCCTTGCGCGTGGGGCTCCCCTACTCAGGGGATACTCCTGTGTGGCACGGCAGTCCTTGCGTGCATCAGCACTGCACATTGGCCAGCTCACCGCATGGGTCAGGAGGTGAACCCTGGACCTCCCATGTAGTAGGTGGATGCTCTATCTGTTGAGCCAAATCCGCTTCCCTATCTGATAATATCTTAACCTCTCCCTCATTTTTGAAAAAATAAAATACAAAAAATTCTTTGCTTACTGTTGTTTTGTTTCAACCCACTGCTTTCTTGCCTCCATGCATTGTTTCTGATGAGAAATTGGCACTCAACCTAGTTGGGATTCACCTATATGTAACACATTGCTTTTCTCGTGCAGCTTGCAGAACTCTCTCCTTTTCTTTTGCATTTGATAGTGTAATCAGTACAGGCCGGAATGTATTTTCTTCATGTTTATCCTGTTTTGTGTTCTCTGAGCTTCTTGGATGTGCATATTTATGTCTTTTGGTAAGTTTGGGCAGTTCTCTGTCATTATTTCTTTGACTATTCCTTCTGCCCTTTTCTCTCTTTCTTCTCCTTCTGGGACTCCCATAACACATATATTGATGTATTTGATGGTGTCCCATAGCTATCTTAGGCTATTTTTGCTTTTACTATTTCTTTTTCATTTTTATTCCTCAGCCTGACTCATTGCAAGTGTCTTGTCTTTGAGTTCTGTGATTTTTTCTTGTGCCAGCTCTATTCTGCTCTTGAAACCCTCCTGGACAGTTTTCATTTCAATTCTTGTGGTCTTCATCTCCAGTAGTTCCATTTGGTTCCTTTTTAAAATTTCTGTCTCTTTACTCAGACTCTTATATTGTTCATTCATTGTTTTCCTGATATATCATAGCTCTTTTTCTGTACTTTCCTTCATCTCCTTAATCATTTTTAAGTTTTTTGGTTTTTTTTTTTTTTTGGTCTTTGTTCAATATGTCCACACTCTTATCTGTTTACTGGTGTTTTCTGTGTTTTTCTCCTCTTCCTTCAGATGGGCCATCGTTTCCTGTCTCTTTGTTTGTCTTTTACTCTTGTTGCACACTGCACATTTGTAAATTTTTAAATGTTAAGTCTGGGACTTACTCCCTAGGATGTGTGTTTCCTGGTTTTGTACTAGCTGGTGATAAGACATTTTCTTGAGCTACAGCCTACCTATCAGGAAGTTCTGCCTAGTTGAAAGCACTGTGCAGTTTCCCTGTCTGACTGGGCTTCTTTCTTGTCCTGGGGTTTTGCTTGTTAGTTGTTTTGGAGTATCCCTGTTTACAAGAGTTTTGTTGTCCTCTCTGTTTTCCAGAGGATGAACTGACCTCTCCTGGGTATCTGAAGCTGGCAGGTCTTTGTCTGAGACTGACCACCTCTATACTTTTTAATAATCTTTTTATTATCTCATACTGCCTTTGCCTGGAGGACACTTTCTGGGAGGAGGGACGCGCTGGGGAGAACTTTCCCAATTCAATCTTTCCTGGCCAAAACAGGGCCAGAGACCCACACAGGGGGTACAAATCAGCTCCCAAGTGCCCTGAGGAAGGGACCAGGAAAGGGCCCAAAAATTTCTCCGATGGATCCCCAAAGCTGAGCTTTCCTGATCTGCCCAGAAAATGCAGCCCTTCAGCTAAGTTTCCCCTGCAGCTGTAAGGAAGCCTTGGGTCTTTAAATTTCCACGTCCACCCCTGTCAGAGGAGGGTTATAACAATGGCTACTGCTGCCTTTGTCCAGAGTGGGTTGAAGCAATAGCTGCCCTCAGAGCCAGGACCCCGCAATCAGAATTTGCTAATCAAAAGCCATGGTCAGTGGTCAGTAATGCACACTTCTGTTTTGGGGGAAGAGTATTTTTACATCCCTTTCTGTCAACTGCAGCTAGCCAGAGATGAACCCCATAGTGATCTGCTGCAAAAGTGGGTTATGGGTGCCAGTAGCTCCTGTGCAGAAAGAGCAATTTACTGTTCTTTACCATAATTTATAAACCTCTTCCTCCTGCTCTTCCCTGGATGCTGTGCAGTGTTCTTTTTATTTTTTTTCCCACTTTATTTTCAAAGAAGTTTTAAGTTACAGAAAGGTCACATAGAAAATGTAGGGGATTCCCATATATACCACTCCCTCCCCCTCACACATTTTCCCCTATTAATAGCATTTTATATGAGTATGATACATTTGTTATAATCGATGAACAAATATTGAAGCACTGCTACTAACCATAGGCAATAGTTTCCATTATGGTTTCCATTTTGCACCTTGTGCTTTTACAGTTTTTTTTTTAATTAGAGCATTTTCTTTATTTCAATAATACTAATAAACAAAAAACCGGCAAACAAAGAAAATCCTTCCCCTCTCAATCTCTCTATTCTTCCTCTGATATACATAGCTACTATTTCTGGCTATTCTTAAACATTTACTTACTTACTTATTTATTTGTTAAACCGTTTTATTGTTATATATTCACATACCATGCAATCTATCCAAAGTTTCTAATCAATGGATGTTAGTATAATCACAATGTTGTGCATTCATCACCACAAAAAAATGTTAAACAATTTTATTACTCCAAAAATAAAAACTTCACACCCCTTAGGAGTCACCTCTCAATCCCACTATCCTTCCCCAGCCTTATATAACCACTATCAAATTTCAACTTTATAAATTTATTTGTATTTACATATTAGATAAATGCAATCATACAATATGTTCTACTTTGTGTCTGGTTTCTTTCACTTAGCATAATGGGGTTTTTTTGTCTGATATTAACGTCTTATACTATTAACATATATTAGTTCAGTTTCAAAGAAAAAGAGTCTTATGCAATTTTACCAATATTCATATTTCACATGCAGTTTTACTATATTATACAGTACCATGTTATATATTGTGGCAGTGTGATATTGTTTACGAATTCCAAAAATAGATATTAGATTATATATGTAACTTTCTTTCCCTCTGGGCATATTAGGTTATATTGGATTCAGAGGTTTCACTTTTACTTGATTAAATAATGATTAAGTCTTTGATTGGGCCACATGAGTAGGCCCCTGGTGGGCAGGGGCTCACAGGGAAACCACACTGCAGAGAAGGGAGTTGGAGTTTTGAGCTGGAGCCCAGGAAGTAAGCACACAAAGGAGTAGAAAAGCTGAGCCTAGAGAGAATCAAGCCCGTTCCCTGATAGTCTACAGCTGGCCTTGTGGAGAAAGCAGGGCAGCTGAGCCTGAGGAGAAACAAGTCCTGGAAAGAGAGCAACCCAGGAAGCCTGAACTCTTGGCAGATATTGGCAGCCATCTTGCTCCAACATGTGACAACAGACTTTGGTAAGGAAAGTAACTTATGCTTCATGGCCTGGTAGCTATAAGATTCTACCCAAATAATACCCTTTATAATGGCCAACAGATATCTGGTATTTTACATATTTTGGCTGACTAATACACATATTTTAGCTTTCCTTCTAATAATATACATGACCTTAGACTTTCCCTTTAAACCACTGTCATACCCATATAATAGTATTGCTTGTTAAAAACATTGTGTTGTGCTTTCACCTTTTCTACTTATTTCCAAATATTAACACACATCCTTTTTACCAATTTTGTACAAGTAAAACCCTCAGCTTTCCATTCTCTAACCTCATTCTGTATTCAGGTTGTTAACTCCATGAGATTACACAATATATTTAGTTCATAGTAGCATAATAATACCATATTTGTCTTTCTGCATCTGGCTTACCTCTCTCAACATAATGTACTCCAGTTTAATCCATGTTGTCAAATGCTTCCCAACTTCATTTTTTCTTACAGCTGCATAATATTCCATCATGTGAATACACCAGAGTTTACCTATCCATTAATCGGTTGATGGACTCATGGATTGTTTTCAAATTTTGGCAATTGTAAATAACACTGCTATGAACACTGGTATGCAGATGTCTGTTCTTGTCACTGCTCTCAGTTCTTCTGGGCATATACCCAGAAGGAGTTTTGCTGGGTCATGTGGCAAATCTATATTCCATTTCTCTAAGAACTGTCAGTCTTCCACAATGGCTATACCATTCTACATTCACACCAAAAGTGAATAAGAGCTCCTATTTCTCCACATTATCTCCAACACTTTTAGTTTTCTAACTTTTTAATAGCAGTCATTGTAATAGGTGTGAAATGATATCTCTTTGTAGCTTTGATTTGCACTTCCCTAATCACTAGTGATGGTAAATATTTTTTCATGTGTTTTTTTTCCCAAGTGCATTTCTTCTTTGGACAAATGTCTATTCATGTCTTTTGCCCATTTTTTAATCAGGTCAGTTATCTTTTTATTGTTTATTGGGGCATCTTTTTGTATACCATGGATATTAAACCCTTATCAGACATGTGATTTCCGAATATTTTCACCCATTGAGTCAACTGCTTTTCCACTCTTGACAAAGTCCAGTGAGTTGCAAAAATGTTTAATTTTGAGGAGGTACCATCTATCTGTTTTTTCTTTTGTTGCACATGCTTTGTGTGGAAGGGCCAAGAAACCACTATCTGCCACAAGGTCTTTAAAATGTTTCCCTACATTTTCTTCTAGTAATTTTATGGTCCTAGCTTTTATATTTAGGACTTTGATCCATTTTTAGTTGATTCTTGTGTAGGGAGTGATATAGGGGTCCTCTTTCATTCTTTTTGATTATAGATATCCAGTTTTCCCAGGACTATTTGTTGAAGAGACTGCTTTGTCCCATTAACATGGCTTTGGTAGGTTTGTTGAGAACCAGTTGGTTGTAGAGGTAAGGGTTTATTTCTGGACTTTCAATTCTATTTCACTGATTGAAGTGTCTATCTTCACACCAGTACCATGCTGTTTTGACCACTGTAGCTTTGTAATATGTTTCAAGGTCAGGCAGTGAAATTCCTCCTACATTGCTCTTCCTTTTTAGAATGTTTTTAGCTATTCAGGTGCACTTTCCCTTCCAAATTTGTTAATTCCCTTCTCTATTTCTGTAAAGTAGGCTGTTGGAATTTTTACTGAATTACATTAAATCTATAGATCAGTTTGGGTAGGATTGACATCCTCACAATATATAGTTTTCCAATCCATGAACATGGAATGTCTTTCCATTTGTTTAGGTCTTCACTGATTTCTTTTAAAATTGTTTTGTAGTTTTGCAATATAGGCCCTGTAGTTCTTTGGTTAAATTGATTCCTAGGTATTTGAGTCTTTTTGTTGCTATTGTAAATGGAATGGAATTCCCCCCGCCCCCCAATTTCCTCCTCAGATTGTTCAATATTAGAGTACAGAAACTTTACTGATTTTTCCATGTTGATCTTGTATCCTGCAACTTTACTGAACTTGTTTATTAACTCAAGTAGCTTTGTTGTAGACATTTCAGAATTTTCTAAATATATGATCATGTCATCTGCAAATAGTAAGGGTTTTACTTCCCCTTTTCCTATTTGGATTCCTTTCTTTTTTCTTGTCTGATTGCTCTACCTAGAACTTCTAGCACAGAACAGTGTTGGAAGCATGTGTAGCTCAGTTGATGGAGTTCCCACTTCCCATGTATAAGGTCTCAGTATCAATCCCAGTGCCTCCTAAAAAATACCACAATGTTGACTAACAATGGTGACCATGGTCATTCTTGTCTTGTCTCCAATCTTAGAGAAAAAGCTTTCAACCTTTCCCCATTGAGTACAATATTGGCTGTGGGTTTTTCATATACACCCTTATCATACTGAAGAATTTTCCTTCAATTTCTATCTTTTGAAGTGTTTTTATCAAAAAGTATGCTGGATTTTATCAAATGTCTTTTCTGCATCAGTTGAAATGATCACGTGTGTTTTTATCCTTCAGTTTGTTAATGTGGTGAATTACATTGATTGATTTTCTCATGATGACCCAGCCATGCATACCAGGAGTAAGTTCCACTTGGTCATGATGTATAAATCTTTTGACATACTATTGGATTCTATTTTGAAGTATTTTCTTGAGAATTTTTGCATCATTAGAGAGATTGGTCAGTAATTTTCTTTTTTGCAGTATCTTTATCTGGCTTTGGTATTAGGGTGATGCTGGCTTAATAAAATGTGTTGGGTAATTTTCCTTCCCCTTCAATTTTTTTTGGAAGAGTTTAAACAAGATTGGTGTTAAATTGTCTCAAAATGCTTGGTAGAATTCACCTGTGATGCCTTCTGATCCTGAAATTTTATTTGTTGGGAGATTTTTGATGACAGATTCAATTTCTTTGAATATGATTGGTTTGTTAAGTTTTTGTATTTCTTGTAACATCAGTGTAGGTTGTTTGTGCATTTTTTGGAATTTGTCCATTTCATCCAGGTTGTCTAATTTGTTGGCATGCAGTTTCTCATAATATCCTCTTATGATCCATTTTATTTCTGTGGGGCAATCTTAACTTCTCTTCTTTCATTTCTGACTGTATTTATTTACATTTTCTCTCTTTTTTCTTTGTTAGTATAGCTAGGGTGCTGTCAATTTTATTGGTCTGGGAAGTGGACTTGGCCCAATGGATAGGGCACCCACCTACCACATGGAAGGTCCACGGTTCAAACCCCGGGCCTCCTTGACCCATGTGGAGCTGGCCCACGTGCAGTGCTGATGCCGTGCAAGGAGTGCCCTGCCACACAGGGGTGTTCCCCGCATAGGGGAGCCCCACGCACAAGGCGTGCACCCCGTAAGGAGAGCCGCCCAATGCGAAAAAGTGCAGCCTGCCCAAGAATGGTACCGCACACATGGAGAGCTGACACAACAAGATGACGCAACAAAAAGAAACAGATTGCCGGTGCTGCTGAAAAGAATAGAAGTGGTCACAGAAGAACACACAGGGAATGGACACAGAGAGCAGACAACTGGGGGGGCGGGGGAGGGAGGGGAGAGAAATAGATAAAAAATAAATCTTTTTAAAAAATTTTATTGATCGTCTCAAAGAATGAACTTTTGGCTTTGTTGATTTTCTCTATTGTTGTTGCTCTCAATTTCATTTATTTCTGCTTTAATCTTTATTATTTCTTTCCTTCTGCTTGCTTTGAGGTGATTTGCTGCTCTTTTTTCTAGTTTCTACAGTGATTCAATTAGATCTTTCATTTAGCTCTTCTTTTTTTTTTTTTTTAAAGATTTATTTATTTATTTAATTTCCCCCCCTCCCCTGGTTGTCTGTTCTTGGTGTCTATTTGCTGCGTCTTGTTTCTTTGTCCACTTCTGTTGTCGTCAGCGGCACGGGAAGTGTGGGCGGCGCCATTCCTGGGCAGGCTGCTCTTTCTTTTCATGCTGGGCGGCTCTCCTCACGGGTGCACTCCTTGCGCGTGGGGCTCCCCCACGCGGGGGACACCCTTGCGTGGCACGGCACTCCTTGCGCGCATCAGCGCTGCGCATGGCCAGCTCCACACGTAGCTCTTCTTTTTTAATATCAGTATTTAGGTCTATAAATTTCCCTCTCAGCAATGCCTTCACTGTTTCCCATAAGTTTTTTTTTTTAAATGAGAACTTTTTGAGGGCATGAATAATGTTGTTTTTTTAAAGATTTATTTTAATTTTATTTATCTCTCCCTTCATTGTTTTGTGCTTGCTCTCTGCTCTCTGTTTCTGTTCATTATGTGTTCCCTGTGTCTGCTTATCTTTTTAGGAGGCACTGGGAGCCAAACCTGGGACCTCCAATGTGGGAGGGAGGTGCCCAATCACTTTTGCCATATCTACTTCCTGCTTGCTGTGTCTTTCACTGTGTCTGCTCATTGTGTCTCCTTGATGTATCATCTGGTTGTGTCATCCTATTGCATGAGCTCACTATCTTGCTTGTCTTCTTTAGGAGGCACTGAGAACCAAATTTGGGACCTCCCACATGGTAGATGGGTGCCCAACTTCTTGAGCTACATTCACTTCCCCCATAAGTTTTGATAAGTTGTGTTCTCATTTTCATTTGTCTCAATATATTTACTAATTTCACTTACAATTTCATCATTGTCCCACTGATTATTTAGGAATGTGTTGTTAAGGCTTTGCACATTTGTGATCTTATCTCTTTCCCATCTATTTTTTTTTAAAGATTTATTTATTTCTCTCCCCACCCCAGTTGTCTGTTCTCTGTGTCTACTTGCTGCATGTTCTTCTTTGTCTGCTTCTATTATCGTCAGCGGCACAGGAATCTGTGTCTCTTTTTGTTGTGTCATCTTGTGTCAGCTCTCCATGTGTGCAGCACCATTCCTGAGCAGGCTGCACTTTCTTTCGCACTGGGCAGCTCTCCCTACGGGGCGCACTCCTTGTGCGTGGAGCTCCCCTACGCAGGGACACCCCTGCGTGGCAGGGCACTCCTTGCACGCATCAGCACTGCATATGGGCCAGCTCTACATGGGTCAAGGAGGCCTGGGGTTTGAACCACAGACCTCCCACGTGGTAGACGGATACCCTAACCACTGGGCCAAGTTCGCTTCCTCCCATCTATTTTTGATTTCCAGTTTCATTCCATTATGATCTGTGAGGGTGCTTTGTATAATTTTGATCTTTTTATATTTATTTAGAACTGCATTGTTGCCTAACATACAGTCTATCCTGGAGAAAGATCCGTGAGCACTTGAGAAGAATGTATAACCCACTGATTTTGGGTGCAGTGTTACGTATATGTCTGTTACGTCTAGCTCATTCATCATATTGTTCAAGTTCTCTGTTTCCTTGTTGATCTTCTTTCTGTCTAGTTGTTCTAGCTAATGATGTGAGTGGTGTGTGAACTCTCCAACTATTATTGTAGAGATGTCTATATCTCCCTTCAATTTTGCCAGAGTTTGCCTTATGTACTTTAGAGCACCCTGTTTAGGTGCTAGATATTTATCACAATTCCTTTTTATTAATGTAGAACGGCCTTCTGTATCTCCTATAACTTCTTTGCACTTAAAGTCGGTTTTGTCTAATATTAGTATAGCTACTCCACTCTTTTTTTATTACTGTTTGCATGTAGTATGTTTTTCCTGCCTTTCACTTTCAGCCGCTTTATATCCCTTGGTCTAAGGTGAGGCTCTTTTAGGCAGCATATGGATAGCTTATGATTTTTTATCCATTCTGTCAGCCTATATCTTTTGATTGGGGAGTTTAATCCATTCACTTTCAATGATATTACTGTAAATGCATTATTTACTTCACCATTTTATCCTTTGTCTTTCATATGTCATATCTTATTATTATTAATTTTATTTCTCTCCCCTTCTCCCCTCCCCAGTTGTCTGCTGTCTGTGTCCATTCACTGTGTGTTTTTCTGTGACCACTTCTATCCTTATCCGTGGCACCAGGAATCTGTGTTTCTTTTTGTTGCATCATCTTGTGTCAGCTCTCTGTGTGTGCAGCACCATTCTTGGGCAGGCTGCACTTTTTTACACTGGGCAGCTCGCCTTACAGGGTGCACTCCTTGCACATGGGGCTCCCCTACCCAGAGGACACCCCTGCGTGGCAGGGCACTCCTTGCGTGCATCAGCACTGCATGTGGGCCAGCTCCACATGGGTCAAGGAGGCCCGGGGTTTGAACCGTGGACCTTCCATGTGGTAGGCGGGCACCCTATCCATTGGGCCAAGTCCACTTCATCATATCTTATTTTGTCTATCTTTTTACTCTTTTGGTTATCCTTTCTGATATTCTGTCTTCTATACTCTCCTCCAAGCCTCTCTCTCCTTACTTTTTCTTTCAGGTTGTAAGGCTTCTTTTACTATATCCTGCAAAGGTGGAATATTTTCTACAAACCTCCTTACTATCTGTTTGTGAATATTTTAAATTTATCTTCATATTTGAAGGACAATTTTACTGTATAAATTATTCTCAACAGTTTTTCTCTTTCAATATCCTAATTGTATCATACCACCGTTTTCTTGCCTCTGTGATTTTTTTATGAAAAATCTGTACTAAGTCTTAATAAACATCCCTTGTATGTGATGGTTTGCTTCTCCCTTGCTGCTCTCAGAATTTTCTCTTTGTCTTTGACTACACTGTGCTTCTTAGACATGTAAGTTGATTTCTTCATAAGAGTTGGGAAATTTTCAGCCATTATTTCCTCAAATACTCTTTCTGCCTCCTTTCCCTTCTCTTCTCTTTCTAGAACTTCCATGATATGTATGTTATTGTATTTTGTGTTATCATCAGCTCCCTGAGTCCCTGCTCAAATTTTCCATTCTTTTCTCTCTTCAATTTCAGCTGTTCTGTCTTCAGTATCACTTATCCTTTCATCTATCATTTTGAGTCTGCTATTGTATGCCTCTAATGTGTTTTTTATCTCACCTTTTGTATCTTTCATTCCTATGAGCTCTGTTATTTGTCTATCAGGTTTTCAAATTCTTCTTTGTGTTCACTCAATGTCTTCTTCTTTTTCTTTTTTAAGATTTATTTATTTAATTCTCCCACCACCCCTGTTGTCTGCTTTCTGTGTCCATTCACTGTGCACTCTTCTGTGTCCCCTTATCTTCTCTTTAGGCAGAACCAGGAACTGATCCTGGGATCTTCTGGAGTGGGGAAGAGGTGCTCAATTTCTTGCACTACCTCAGGTCCCTGGTCTGCTGTGTCTCTTATTGTCTGTCCTCTGGGTTTCTTTTTGTTGCATCATCTTGCTCCACCAACTTTCTGCTTGGGCCAGCTTGCCACATGGGCCAGCACTCTTGCACAGAAGAGCACTCTGCTTGGGCCAGCTCACCATGCAGGTCAGCACTTCTGCATGGGCCAGATCGCTGCATGGGCAAGCTTGCCATGCAGGCCAGCTTGCCTTCACCAGGTAGCCCCAGGAATTGAAGCCTGGACCTCCCATGTGGTAGATGGGATTCCAATTGCTTGGGCCACATATGCTTCCCTCAATGTTTTCTCTTTTTACTTATTATTATTTTTTAAAATTTCTCTCCCCTTCCTCCCCCACCCTGTTGTCTGCCCTCCGTGTCCATTCACTGTGTGTTCTTCTGTGTCCATTTGCATTCTTGTCCATAGCACCAGGAATCTGTGTCTCTTTGTTGTGTCATCTTGCTGCATCAGCTGTCTGTGTGTGTGGCACCACTCCTGGGCAGGCTGAGCTTTTTTTTTTTTTTTTTTTTTTTTTTGCGCAGGGTGGCTCTCCTTGCAGGGCACACTCTGTACATGTGGAGCTCCCTTATGCGGGGGACACTGCTGTGTGGCACAGCACTCCTTGTGCACATCAGTGTTGAGCATGGACCAGCTTACCACACAGGTGAAGGTGAAGAGACCCTGGGTTTGAACCCTGGACCTCCCATGTGGTAGACGGATGCTCTATCAGTTGAGCCAAATCCACTTCCCCTCAATGTTTTCTTTTTTTTTTTTAAGATTTATTTTTTTATTTCTCTCCCCTTCTGCTCCTCCCCGTCCGCCCACCCACCCCAGTTAGTTGTCTGTTCTCTGTGTTCATTCCCTGCATGTTCTTTTGTCTGCTTCTGTTGTTGTCAGTGGCACGGGAATCTGTTTCTTTTTTTTGCATCATCTTGTTGTGTCAGCTCTCCGTGTGTGCGGCACCATTCTTGGGCAGGTTGCACTTTCTTTCGTGCTGGGTGGCTCTCCTTATGGGGCGCACTCCTTGCGTGTGGGGCTCCCCTATGCGGGGGACACCCTTGCGTGGCACGGCACTCCTTACATGGCAGGGCACTCCTTGCACGCATCAGCACTGCACGTGGGCCAGCATCACATGGGTCAAGGAGGCCTGGGGTTTGAACCGCGAACCTCCCATGTGGTAGGCAGATGCCCTAACCACTGGGCCAAGTCCACTTCCCTCAATGTTTTCTTGACATCGTTTATCTCTTTAGCCATATTGTCTTTCAACTCATTAATTAGATTTTGGAAATTTGTGTGTATCTTGGTGATTACTTGTCTCCAGTCCTGGGTCTCTTCTAGAATTTTGATATATTGCTTTTCGTGGGCCATTTCTTCTATTTTCTTAGTATGGATTGTAATTTTTTGCTGATGTCTAGGCATCTGATTAGGATGGTGAGTTTAGTCAGGTGTTCAATTTCTCTCTTTTTCTTAGGGATTTAGTGGTGGGAGACTGTGTTACTGTTCTCCTTTGATTCTTGGTTCAACTTCTTCTGGGTCGTTATCATTGTCCTTGTTAGTTGCTAAAATCTGGAACCTGGACTGTAATGGGTTGCAGACCCACTTCCAAGGGCCTTGGGGAGGGAGGCTGTAAAGGTCAGAAAAAGCCTCTCATTTATTTACTTTTAATTTCTGCACATGCACTTCCACATTCTGCCAGAAGATGGCGCTCTTTGACAGCCCTCTCAGTCCAAATCCTTTCTGGATCGTGTTCTCTGAGACAGGGATCAGATCAATGTGATAGAGGATCCTGCCTGGAGGCTAAGAACCTCGCAATTCAAACTTTCTCAGAGGTTTTGTTCTCCAACCTTTGCTGGCAGCTCCTTCCCTTTTCCTGGGTAGGATCTAATTCACAGCTGTCTGTATCCTCAACAATCAGTGAGTACAGAGGGAAATTGAAAGGGTTGCATCTCTTCAGTCCCTTGTGGGCTCCCAAGACAAACAGTGGTGCAGCTCCCCCCAGCCTGGAAGGGCTCTTGGGACACAGCGACCAAATCTGTGGGTCAAAGCTGAGTCTGTGTTGGGCTGTGTCCCTGTCTCTCCCCTTTCCTGTGGAGGTGGAGCTCTGTGTTCCCCTTGTCTGTAGCTGCTGGGCCCAAGGCCTGAAAATTCAAAAATATCTATAGAGTGTGGGAGGGTGCCAGCAGTTGCAGCTGTGGCTTTTAACTCAGTTTTGCCTTCACAATCCTTTGCCTTTTTCCCTCTCTTTTGGGCATTGATCAGCCTTCCCCAGGTGTCCTAAACCTTAGAAGATTTTTTCCAGGTCGTTTCTGCCTGTCCTCTAGCTATTTTTCTGGAAGAGAAGAGAGTCCTTGTCTTTAGTCAGCCGTCTTCCTGAAAATCTTGTACAGTGTTCTTGTCTCTGGAGTTTCAAAAAAGTTGTTTCAGACAGTTCCTGCCTATTTAATAGTTGTTTCGGTGGAAGTCCTGAGTCCTTGAACACCCACTTCTCCATCTTCCCCAGAAGTCCCCCTGCCCAATTTTTGCATTCTTGACAAAGTAGTTTCAAAAAAAATAAATGTGTGGGGAAAATGGAGAAAATGATAGGAAGAAATTCTACATCATAGATCTGTCCTGCTTTGAGAAGATCTTATTTATAGTGAGATAAGTACTTCAAGTTTCATTTTTAATTTTAAAAAATTAAAAATGAAATTTTAAATTTCAAAATTAAAAGTAGAAAATGCAAAATTAAGATTTTTCACCTGATTAATGGTAATAGGATACCAATCAGTCCTTCCTCGGGGAATGGTCTCCCTAATGCCCTCATTGGTAACAATGCAGATCTTAAGTGCATCTCCAGTGGACACATCTCTCTCTGCTGCAAAAATAAAAACATTTTTTCACCAGCTGCATGGCTTTGTCCAAGGACAGCAGAACATGCTCCACATTCTGCATATTCTTAAAACCAACCTCGTTGCCAACTAGGAACTGAAAATTGGCACTTGCTGAGCCTCCAGCCTTCAAGGAGTCTCTCTGGTAAGATCTTACTGGATCAAAGTTGTATATGACTCCTGTCCTTTCTTTTTTTATTTTAAGACTTATTTTTTTAAATTTATTTCCCCCTCCACCCCTGCTGTCTGTTCTCTGTGTCCATTCACTGTGTGTTCTCTGTCCGCTTGCATTCTTACCAGGCGGCATTGGGAATCTGCGTTATCTTTTTGTTGTGTCATCTTGCTGCGTCAGCTCTCCATGTGCGCAGTGCCACTCCTGGGCGGGCTGCGTTTTTCACGCAGGGCGACTCTCCTTGGGGGGCACACTCCTTGTGCGTGGGGCACCCCTGTGTGGCACAGCACTCCTTGCACATGGCAGCATTGCACATGGGCCAGCTCACCACACGGGTCAGGAGGCCCCAGGTATCAAATCCTGGACCTCCTATATGGTAGGCGGACACTCTATCAGTTGAGCCACTTCCATTTCCCTCTTCTTTTCTTTAAGTCCACCAATGATGTAAGCATAATGTGGAAAGAAGCATCATGAACAAAGTATTATTGTAGACAGCTTTGTAGCAATTGCTCCCATCGTCATGGCCTTAATATTAGAACACTTAAACATCTTTAATCTTGTTTCAATAACTTTCGTTAGTGTGCAACAGTTTCCATAAAAAAACGCTGCATCCAGTGATTATTTTGTCTGTTATTTTATAACATTTGGGGCTGACCTGGGTATGCTTCACTCAATTGAGTGTCAGAAGCAACAATTGAAAACTCCCCAGCAATTGCAAATAGACTACATCCATTGGAAGCATACACTGAAAAGCAAAGCAGTAAGCCTCCATCCCCAGGTCTAGGACCCAAGTACATAGATTCTGAGGACAATATCACAGCTCCAGCTCTAACTCCTGCTGCTTCTCAATTGATTTTTGACTAGGATGCTGTAGCAGTTTGATATGGTTATGAATTTCAAAAATAGATATTGGATTATGTTTGTAATCTGATCTGTACCTGATTGAGTTATGATTAGGGCTTTAATTGGGCAATGTCATTAGGGCATTGAGTCCCCACCCACCAAGGAGTGGGGACTCACAGATAAAAGGCATGGCAAAGGACAGAGTTGTGGGTTTTCTGATGTTGGAGTTTGGATATTGGAGTTTGATGCTGAAGTCTTGGCTGGAGCCTGTGGGAAAGAGACAGAGCTGTTCACCTGATAGTCTACAGCTGGCCTTGTGGAGAGAGGCAAAGCCTAGAGAGCCTCAGAGTCTACAGCTGACCTTGTGGAAGAAACAGAGGTGCTGAGCCCAGAGGAACCCAGGAAGACTGAATCCTCACAGACATCAGCAGCCATCTTGCTCCAATGTGTGGAAATAGACTTTGATGAGGGAAGTAATTTATGCTTTATGGCCTGGTAACTGTAAGCTCCTACCCCAAATAAATACCCTTTATAACACCCAGCAGATTTCTGGTGTTTTGCATCAGCACCCCTTGGCTGACTAATACAGATGCCATGAAATTTCAATAAGAAATAGTCTTTTCAACCAATGGTTCTGGGACAATTGGATATACACATGCAAAGAATAAATTTGGAACCATCATATTAAAAAATTAACTTAAAATTTATCAATGGGGAAGCAGATGTGGCTCAAACAATTGAGCACCCACCTACCACATGGGAGGTCCTGGATTCAGGTCTTGGTGCACCCTAAAGAAGACAAGCAGAAGAAGTCTCCTACTGCAATGAGCTAGAGTCAACCTCCCGCCACAATGGAGCTAGACACTGCCTCCTGCCCCAACGAGTAGATGCCATAAGCCAGCAGATACCACCTCCCACAGGGGTAGATGTAGCTTAAGCCATTAGGCACTTGCCTCTCATGTGGGAGGGCCCAGGTTCAGTGCGTAGTGCCTCCTGAAGAAGGTGAGCAAACAATAAGCAGAGAAATGGGAAACAAATCTGGGGTGGGGGTAAATAAAGGAAAAATAAAATAAAATAAATCTTCAGAAATAAATTTATTGCTGGCCTAAATATAAGAGCAAAATCCATAAAAATCTTAGAAGAAAACTTAGGAGAAAATCTTCTGGACTTGTATTAAGCAATGGATTCTTAGAAATGATGCCAAAAGCATGAGCAACAAAAGAAAAATTAGATAAATTGGACTTTTTCAAAATTTAGAACTTTTGAGCATCAAAGGACCTTATCGAGTGTGGGAGAAAATATTTGGATATCGTATATATGATACAGGTTTAATATCCAGAATATGTAGGATACTCCTACAACTCAACAGCAAAAGAAAGCTCAATTTAAAAATAGGTAAAGGACTTGAGCAGACATTTCACCAAAGAAGAAATACAAATGGCTGATAGGCACATGAAAAGGTGCTCAACATCATTAGTCATTAGGGAAATGCAAACCAAAACCACAAAATTACATTAATCATATAAATAAATTAAATAATCATAATAATTGGAAGATGGTAGAAAATGCTTTAAGTTCTATAATTAAAAGGAACAAGGTTTGAGTGAGCTCGTCATTTGATAAAGTGCTAAATTGATAAATTGCTAGTAATGAACTCGAGTTCAACAATTTTATAGCATATTGATTCATATTTAAATGCAATTTTTCCTTTGAGATTGTGCTCAAATCATATCCCCTTCATGAAATTGCTTGGATTGAACCTCATTCCTCACCCAAAAATGTCCTCTTCTTCTAAAGTCTCATAGCATTTTCTCTGCACTTCCCTGGGGCATCATCATTTTCTGCTATAGGTGGCAGATATTTAGACAGGTCTTGGCTTCCCAACTGAACTATGAGAGATTTGAAAGCAAGATTGTCTTTGCCTGCCTGACTGTATGGTACTCATGGTAGGTCCTTAGTAAGTATGTGAAAAAATGAAAAGGAGAAAGAGGGACCTGGGACCCTAACTGAGAAAAGGATAAAGTAACTAAAACAACCACTTCTTTCAGCCAGCTAAGTGGAAGATGTCTCTAACAGTCAGTGCTTTGAGTCTAGGCCACACTTCTGCTGTTTCAACATTTTCCTGTCTTGGACCATTTCCTTTGAGATGAAATTCTGCCAATTTCTACTGTCAGGTTCAGCCAATGGTGCCAGCCTGTCAATGTGGCACCAGGAAGGTGCTCTAAGAGTAAGCAAAGCAAAAAAATATGATGAAACCTTTTTTCTGCAGTAGCAGTAGCAGACCTGCCTCTTGTGCTAGGGCATGTGCAACAGCATATGAGGAATGGTTGGGTGGGGACTAGATGCCCAGAGCCAGGCAAGGGTAAGGCAGCTGTGATCAGGACCAGACAAGATGCCTCTGGCTGGGTTTTAGGAGTAAAAGATTTTGCAAATAAAAATGCAGGATGCTCAATGAAATTTGAATTTCCGAAAACACAAATACTTTTTTAGTATAAGTATGTCTGCAATATTTGGGACCTACTCATAACAAAAAATTATCCATTGTTTATCTGAAATTCAAATTTCACTGGGGGAACTGAATTTTATCTGGCAACTCCACTAGGTTTCCAGATATAGGTATAGTTACTGGTGAACATAATTAACAATCAGGCTAGGAAGAAATACTTCACAGAGGTGAAAAGGGAAGCAGAGAGGGGCTAGTCTAGACCCTGGATGTTCCCTTTATTTTTTTTTAAAGATTTATTTTTTATTTATTTCTCTTCCCTCCTCCCACCCCCCAGTTGTCTGCTCTCTGTTTGTTCTTCTGTGACCACTTCTATCCTTATCAGCGGCACCGGGAATCTGTGTTTCTTTTTTTTGTGTCATCTTGTTGTGTCAGCTCTCCATGTGGGCGGCACCATTCCTGGGCAGGCTGCACTTTCTTTCGCGCTGGGCAGCTCTCCTTACGGGGCGCACTCCTTGCACATGGGGCTCCCCTATGCGGGGGACACCCCTGCGTGGCAGGGTACTCCTTGCACACATCAGCACCTCACATGGGCCAGCTCCACACGGGTCAAGGAGGCCCGGGGTTTGAACCGTGGACCTCCCATGTGGTACGTGGACGCCCTATCCATTGGGCCAAGTCCGCTTCCCTGGATGTGCCTTGAGGGCAGGGAACATGTATTGTTCCCATTTGTCTCCCCAGTTTTGGTGAATAAAACAGACATCAGGATGTCTTTGCTGACCCCCCAGTTAACCACTCCCGCCACTACTCTGTCTCTTTGAGAGCACTTTCCTTGTTATTGGATGTTTACCTGCCTCCCCCACTGAGTGGAAAGTGACCAAGGTTTTGACTCAGAATGATATGCATTCAAATCTCCACTCTGAAACATAAAACTGTGTAACTTCAGCAAGTCACTTATCCTCTCTGAGTCTGTTTTCTCTTCTATAAAATATGAATAACGAGATGTTATAATAAATAAATGAGGTAGTATAGGTTGAGGATTGAATCGTGTCCCCCACAAGACAAGTTCATGTCCTAACGTCCATTTGTTAACAACGTCTTTGATGATCCTATAAAGATGAGGTCAGATTCAATTGGGGTGAGTAGGTGGGGTTAATCCAATATGACTGGAGTCCTTATAGGGAGAGGAAATCTAGACAGAGATCCAGAAGACTGAACAGGAGGAATAGAAGCCAGAAGAATACAGAGGAGGAGACAAATTGCCAAGTGACAAAGACAGAGAATGATTGCCAGCAAACTACCAGCAGAATACCACAGACTTTGGAGAGAGCATGGCCTGCCATTATCTTCGTTTTGGACATCCATCCTCCAAAACTGTGAGATAGGAGGAAGCGGACTTGGCCCAGTGGATAGGGCATCTGCCTACCTCATGGGAGGTCCACAGTTCAAACCCCGGGCCTCCTTGACCCGTGTGGAGCTGGCCCATGTGCAGTGCTGATGCACGCAAAGAGTGCCCTGCCATGCAGGGGAGCCCCCCACTTAGGGGAGTCCATGCGCAAGGAGTGTGCCCCGTAAGGAGAGCCACCCAGCATGAAAGAAAATGCAGCCTACCCAGGAATGGTGCTGCCCACATGGAGAGCTGACACAACAAGATGATGCAACAAAAAGAAACACAGATTCCCGTGCTGCTGACAACAACAAAACTGTGAGATAATACACTCCTGTTTTTAAAGCCAACCAGTCTGTGGTATTTGTCATAGCAGCCCTGGCAAACTAAGACATTAGGTAAAGTATCAAGTAGATGCTCAGAATGTAAACACAACATCTATTAGAGTGCAGGGACCTAGTCCTAGCAGTACCAGCACTGTGTGTGCTATACAGGCGGTACTCCTTAAATGTTGGAAAGATTAATGAACAGTCAAAGCAAGGAATGTGAGCTTCATATTGGCTTATCTGAACTAGCAGAACTTAATATTTTATTCTTGTTGCTAGTTGTGATTCTAGGGGGAAAAGAGACAAGAAGGCCTCATTCAAATTTCCAACCACCCACCTCTGATAAGGTCCTGAAAGAGAGATGCACACGGGGAAAGGCATTGTAATATTCTTTGTCTTTTGTCCATAGTCTGCACTTCCTCCTAGGCAGGGAAGCTGCTTGAAAGAGCCTTCAGCTCTGCTTGGAGTCCCCAAGTCAGGGACTTAGGTGTGAGTGAGGCCGGCCACAATTGGTTGTGAAATCAGGATACACATACAGGCTTGGGCAGGAAAAGAGGTCTGAGTGTGCAGTTTTAGGTCCTCTTAAGACCTCCCTGGGCAGGTGCTTACTTGCTCCCATCTTCCTTTTCTACCTCAAAATCTGTAGCTCTAAGTTTCACTCTGTGAGAAAGCAGGAATACTTCACTTGGTTGAAGCAGTAGAGGATTCAACACATAATTCTTCTGCTACACTTTCCTTAAAATATTTTTTCAGTTCACCTCATCACCAAACTTCCCTCCAGGCTCTGACCCTCAATTCATATCAGTATCCCCATAGCAACAAAAATCAAGCCTCTGGGATCTCCAGGAAAGAGCATCTATGAAAGATGTAAGCATAATGCCCAGAAGAGAGGAAGCAACATTTTTTTACCTTTATTTTTAAAGACATTTTAGGTTACAGAGAATTATATCAAAAATATAGGCAGATGGAAAGCAGATGTGGCTTGAGCAGTTGGGTGCCTGCCTACCACATGGGAGGTCCCAGGTTCGGTTTCCAGTACCTCCTAAAGAAGACAAGCAAGACAGCAAGCTGATGCAATGGACTAGCACAGCAAATTGACGCAATGAGGAGACACAATGAGGAAACACCATGACAGACAGAGCAAGCAGGGAGTGGATATGGCTCAAGAGATTAGGCATCTCCCTCCCACATGGGAGATCCCGGGTTTAGTTCCCAGTGCCTCCTAAAAAGAAGATGAGCAGACATAAAGAGCATACAATGAACAGACACAGAGAGAAGACAGCGAGAGCAAACAATGAAGGGTGGGGGAGAAATAAATAAAATAAATTTTTTAAAAAAACATTTAGGTAATTCCCATATACCTCTTCCCCTCTCATATTTTCCCCAATTAATAACATCTTACATTAGTGTGATACATTTGTTACCATTGATGAAAAAATATTGAAAACATTGCTACTAACTATGGTCAATAGTTTATATTTGGTTTATACTTTATGCCATATGATTTTATAGGTTTTGACAAAATGTGTAATGGCCTGTATCCATCGTTGCAAAATCATGCAGATCAATTCCACTGTCCTAAAAATGCCCTGTGTTCCACCTATTCTTCCCTCCCTCTCCCCTCAGAACCCATAGTAACCTCTGTCTTTATATCAATGTTACAAGTTATTCCATTACTACAATAATAAGTCTACTTTGGTCCATGGTTGCATTCCCCATTTGTGTTTGTTCATTCCTCAGTCTTGAGGGTTTGGGGATGGTGATGCCTGCCCTGCTTCATATTGACAGGTAGCTTAGACCTTATGGGGCAGATAGATTGAACTGTTTTGCTTGCAATTGTAGATACTCTGCTTTTTGGGATGGATATTGTCCATCATCATTATGTTGTTAGTTGTCCTGGGTGAGTCCAGTGAACTGGAGAGTAGGTATTGGTTGCAACTCTACTGAGATTCAGGACTCAACTGGCATATGAACAGACCAAAGATGTAAGTCTCTGGGACATAGATTTAATGTATTTAGTGTTAATTATAGGTTCAAATAAAAGGAGTAGAAGAATCTTTTGTAGAGAAATTATAAATGAGCCTAACCCTTTTACAGTGTGGAAATAGGTTATCAAATATTCCAAGGTATGGCCTGCCAATGAAAAGATGATTTCATGGGATTATGTCCTTGCATATTATGTACAGATATCTCTAGAGCCCTCGGGAGACCCATTTGAGACTTTGTTTACTATGGCAATTAGTGAGATTCATCTGAGACTTAAATATGACTTCTGGAATGACCTCCTGACTCACTTTGAAATCTCTTAGCCATAAAAAGTCTTTTGTATTTAATTTTCCCCTTTTGGTGAAGGTCTTTTTCCAAATGTATTGCTGGTTGGCACTTGGTAATAATCCTTTAGTGCCAGGGAAGCTCATCCCCAGGAGTCATGTCCCATGCCTGGGGGAAGGTAGTGAGTTTACTTGCTGAGTTTGGCTTAGAGAGAGGCCACATATGAGTAATAAGTTGGTTTTCAGGAGGTAGCTCTTAGGCAATAGATATTATTAGGCTAAGTTTCAATTTTACAAGAATAAGGTTCATACATACAAGCATTAAAATTGAGGGCTTGGCCTATTGGTCTGTTTTCTTTTATTAGGTACTGCCTATGTACTCTAGATATTCTTGCCATTCTATTGGAGAATGTATCAGGACTCCCCAGGAAGGGAGTTTAATATTTTGTTGTTTATTGTGTGGGTCTCCACACACTGAGGTGACTCCTTATGATGACATGAACACATTCATATTCCATAGAGGCATGTCCCAGGTACACCCTTTCTCACAAATCCCCCACCACTGACACCCTGCACCAGTGACCCTCCTCTGCCATAGATGCCAAAGTACATTCCCACAATTGTATTCTCAAACACAGTCGTCTACCTCCCTAGTGTTCACCTGTTCTTCCTCCCCTCCCCCAGCTCAATGGCTGTCCCAACCACCCCCCAATCCCGTTGACACTCACACTCCAACATCAACAACCCTCTTCACATCGTTGTACCACTATCAGCTCCATCCACTGCCAAACTTCCCCCATCCACCTGGGAGCAACTTTTTAACGGCGACATTATCCTCGTTTTTAATGCTCAGAATGAGCAGCCAAGGAGCATCTGGGTGCAAATTATTCAAAATCAACCCAACAAAATGCTGGCTTTTCTTTGAGTTTCAAACCTCACCAGTCTTTAGTCTCTGTCTTAAAGCAGAAGTTTGAGATAAGAAACATCATTTCTTTTTTTGTTTGTTTTCAAGATCCAAAAGACCTGAGCTTTTAATTCTTGCCTTTGATTTAGCAAACCAGTTGCTGCCAAGGGGCAGCTCCTGTATGACAGGCAGCATCTCTTGCCTCCCAGAGCAAAGGTTCAGCAAGGCAGGATTCCAGAGTCTGTGTTAAGACTGCTGCTCCTTTCCCTCTGGGTGGCCTGTGAGTCTCCATCACTCTGTGAGATTGCCTCACTCTCCCCTTCTGTACCTTTTTCTTCTCTCCCCTTTTAGTCTCCTTTGTTTTTTGTTTTTTGTTTTTTTCTCTTGGGATCCCCAAACATGCTATTCTTTATATGGTCAAACGTTGAAATAAAAGTATGTTTGTTAATGTGTCAACACCTCCCCAACCCCACCGCCTGGCAGCCGTAGGGTCACGGGGCTGGGTCCCTACAGCCTCTCAGGTGCTGCGTGAACCCATCCTCCACCCCATGACCATCGCAGATTGGCTTAGCAGCGGGGAACGGAGTCCCAACCTTGGGAATTTGGAATTGGGACTACAAGACTCCAATCTCACCCTGGGTTGATCTCTTGAAAGAGAGGACAGTGATGGGTGGCCATTTTCCACAATGTGTACATGCAGAAGGAGAAAGTTTAGGGAAAGCATACGAGATGTCTAAGGGACAAGGGAGAGTGGTACTCCTGGGCTCCCAGTGGCTTTCCGTTGCCTTGTCCAAGTCCCTCACGCAGTTCAGCTGAATTCCTGCCATGGACCTCTGTGAAATACCCCTGTATCTCTCTAATAAATTCCTTTTGCTTAATCTACCTCAAATTTCTATGGTTTTGAATATTTTTTATTTTTTTTATTTTTTTTATTTTTTTATTTTTATTTTTTTTAAAGATTTATTTATTTATTTAATTCCCCCCCCTCCCCTGGTTGTCTGTTCTTGGTGTCTATTTGCTGCGTCTTGTTTCATTGTCCGCTTCTGTTGTCGTGAGCGGCACGGGAAGTGTGGGCGGCGCCATTCCTGGGCAGGCTGCACTTTCTTTTCACGCTGGGCGGCTTTCCTCACGGGCGCACTCCTTGCGCCCCCTGCGCGGGGACACCCCTGCGTGGCGCGGCACTCCTTGCGCGCATCAGCACTGCGCATGGGCAGCTCCACACGGGTCAGGGAGGCCCGGGGTTTGAACTGCGGACCTCCCATATGGTAGACGGACGCCCTAACCACTGGGCCAAAGTCCGTTTCCCTGAATATTTTTTAAATGTTTCCTCTCCTTAACTTTAGAACCAGATGAGTTGAAAGTTTTGTATTTTACACACACACAAAGTAACTAAAATTGCTTTTCTCTCCTGATTGGCTCCTAATGGTTATTATCAATTGTGGAACAGTTTAGTGATGATAACGAGAAGTGTTTACTAGGCTCCTAGCACTGTTCCAAGCAGCTCAACATGCCTTTCATTTAATCTTCACAACACCCTTTAAGGTAGGTAGCACTATTTCCTCCCTTTTACATACAGGTAAGGGAACTAAGGAACCAAGAAATCAAATGTCCTGCCCAAAATCACAGAGCTAATAAGTGGTAGAACTGGAGATTGAATCCTGTTAGTCAACTCCAGACTCTGCGCTCTTAACCACCATGTTACTTACTTTACAAAGACTAGGTAACAGGGAAGCGGACTTGGCTCAACAGATAGAGCATCCACCTAACACATGGGAGGTCCACAGTTCAAACCAGGGCCTCCTGACCTGTGTGATGAGCTGGCCCACGCGCAGTGATGATGTGTGCAAGGAGCGCCGTGCCACGCAGGGGTGTCCCCCACGTAGAGGAGCCCCATGAGCAAGGAGTGCACCCCATAAGGAGAATCGCCCAGTGTGAAAGAAAGTGTAGCCTGCCCAGGAGTGGCGCCGCACACATGGAGAGCTGATGCAGCAAGATGATGCAGCAAAAAGAGACACAGATTCCCGGTGCCACTGACAAGAATAGAGGCAGACACAGAACACACAGCAAATGGCCACAGAGAACAGACAACTGGGGTCAGGGCAGAAGGGAAGAGAAATTAAAAAAAAAAATTTTTTTTTATATATCTTAAAAAAAAAAAAGATTGGTTACAAATGCAGCCTGACAGAAGACTTTCCGACTAATCTGTAACACCTCTAAAATTGTTCCTGGCCTTTCCCTTTTGTTCCAGTAAACAATCAAACCCAGCATCAAAGATGCCTTCAGTGCAGCAGGTGTAGATCAGTGGTTGAGCACTTGCTTTGCATATACCAGGTCCTCCATACTTCTTTAAAAAAAAAAAGTTGCCTCCTGAGGCCAGAGGGAACTTACAGAATTGATATAGAGAAAACGCAAGAGCTTTTTATTATATCTTTTCTGCAGAAATTTCCATTGCATCTCCTTCTTTTTCAAAGAGGTGAAAAGATTGATTCTAAGATGTGACAAACTATAGGTGCAACTTCTCAATTGATTTAGCATCCAGATTTCATTGCTACCTTCATTCAAGAGGGACAAAAAATTCACTGCTACTGAAAAGAAACCTGGTTAAGGATACTGACCTCTCATAAATGACTGCATATATTTAGCTCACTAAGGGACAGGCAGAGTCATGGAAAGACCAACAGAGGAAATATTAGATGCCTCGGGTACTTGCTCTAACTCTTCCATTGACTTGCTCTGTGTCTAGGGCTAGAGCTTTTTAAAAATGTTTCCTGGTCATAAAAGAGATGTTCCCTCCATACTCAGACTCCTCAAATGTCAGTTCTGACTGGTGGTCTTCTACTCTAGAGTAGAATGACTTGAGAACTTGAAAAATAAATTTGATACCTAAGTCCATATCCCTACCCCTTTGGATTTTTTTTTTAAGTTTTATTTTATTTATCTCCTCTCCCCCACCATTGTTTGCAGTCACTGTCTGCTCTCAGTGTCCATTCGCTGTGTGCTTTTTGTCTGCTTGTCTTCTCTTTAGGGGGCACCAGGATCCGAACCCAGGACCTACCATGTGGTAGGTGGAAGCCCAATTGCTTGAGCCACATCCACTTCCCCTGTTGGATGTAATTTGCCTGGACATCTTATCTTTTAAAAGCTTTTTGAATATATATTATCTTGATAGAGATGAGTGTGTACATATGTCAAAACTTATCAAATTATACACTTTAAATATGTGCATTTTATTGTATGTCAGTTATATCTTAATAAAGAGTTAAAAAAATATTCCCAGGTATAGTAGTTTGATATTATTTATGAATTCCAAAAAAGATATTATGTTTGTAAAATGGTATCTTCCTTTGGACGTGGCACCCTTTGATTGTATTAAATTCAAAGGTTTTATGTTTACTTAATTAAATCAAGATTAGGGCTTTCATTCAACCACATCAGTAGGGCATGACTCATTTTAACTCCCCACCCCTTGATGGGCTATATAAGTGGACACTTACTCAAGAAGAGACACAGAGGGCGGCGGACTTGGCCCAGTGGTTAGGGCGTCCGCCTACCACATGGGAGGTCCGTGGTTCAAACCCCGGGCCTCCTTGACCCATGTGGAACTGGTCCATGCGCAGTGCTGATGCACGCAAGGAGTGCTGCGCCACGCAGGGGTGTCTCCCGTGTAGGGGAGCCCACACGCAAGGAGCGCGCCCCATTAGGAGAGCCGCCCAGCGCAAAAGAAAAGTGCAGCCTGCCCAGGAATGGTGCTGCACACATGGAGAGCTGACACAACAAGATGATGCAACAACAAAAAAAAGAAACACAGATTCCTGTGCCGCTGACAACAGAAGCAGATAAAGAAGCTGCAGAAACAGACACAGAGAACAGACAACAGGGGTGGGGGTGGGGGTGGGGGGGGAGAAATAATAAATAAATAAATCTTTAAAAAAAAAAAGAAGAGACAGAATGGGATGCAGATGTGTCTCAAGTGATTGAGCTCCCACCTACCACATTGGGGGTCCTGGGTTTGATTCCCAGTGCCTCCTAAAGAAGTCAAGCAAGACAAGCTGATGCAACAGGCTGATGCAGCGAGCTGACACAACAAGATGATGCAACAAGAGACACAAGGAGGAAAACATAACTAGAGGCACAACCAAGCAGGGAGTGGAAGTGGCTCAAGTGATTAGGTGCCTCCCTCCCACATGGGAGGTCCTGGTTTTCGTTCTTGGTGCTTCCTAAAAGGAAGACAAGCACACAACGAATAGACACAGCAAGTGCAAACAATGAGGGATGGGAAGAAATAAATTTAAAAAATAAATCTTTAAAAAAAAAAGGAGACGCAGAAGAAGATATAGGCATGGAAGAGGATCCTGCAGCCCAGGAGGAAAAACAAGCCATTTGCCTGATAGTTTGCAGCTGAAGAGAACAGAGCAGGTGAGGCCTATGCCAACCTATAGCTAAGATCAGAAGAGGCTGCGCCCATGGAGCCTTAAAAGAAAGAAGGAGAGACCCGGCAGAGATTACCCACCTTCTTGCTTCACCACATGGCATCTGACTCTGGGTGAGAAATCAACCTTAAGTTGGACTCTTTAGGGTCTTATAAGTGTAAACTTTTATCCCAAATAAATACCCTTTATAAAAACCAACAGATTTCTGGTACTTTGCATCACCATCCCTTTGGCTGACTAATACTCTGGGTGATTCTGGTGATCATCCCAATTGAGAACCATTGAATTAACTTAACTTTCTCATTTTAGCAAATATAAAAGAACCCTAAAAGGGAAGAAATCTGTCCAGGAATGTCATGGCTAGCAGTGCTCTCAGGACTAGAACCTGAAATACTACTAATCCAGTGTTCTTGCCTTAAAACAAAAGTGGTCGAAAATTATTGAGCTCCTAAAAAAAAGCAAAAAAAAAAAGAAAGAGGCACTTGAAAAACTCATAATTTTGGGATTGTTCCTCAGAAGTGGGAATGCTGTGAGGTGTGGGGTAGGGGAGCTAAAAAAAGGGCCCAGACTTCAGTTGGTAGAGTGGTGACTTAAAGGGGCAACTGATTATCCTTTCAATTTACTCTAGGCATACTCTCCCTTCACTCTGCCCATTGCATTGTGGAGGCTAACGAGGCCAGTAAAGCCGAGAGGAAAGCAACACATTATCAGCTCTCACTTGCTGTTCAGAGGTCTGTAGCCTGCCTCTCTTCTGAACTCAACTTATTAGTTCCAACTGCCTTTTGAGTACTTCTACCTTAGATTTGATACATTCAAAACCAAACTTGGAGTGGATATGGCTCAGGCAGTTAGACACCCGCCTCCCATATAAGAGGTCCCAGGTTTGGTTCCTGGTGCCTCGTAAAGAAGGCAAACAAATAACAAGCAGACATTGAACAAAAACAATGAGCAGACAAGAAAAAAATTAACAAGCAGACAACAAGCAAAAACAAAATGAGCAGGGAGTAGATATGGCTCAAGCAGTTGGGTGCCTGCCTCCCACACGGGAGTTCCCAATGTCTCCTAAAGAATAAACAAGCAGACGATGAGCAAAAATAATGAGCAAATAGATGAGGAAGCCATGTTGGGAAGGGGGATTAAAAAACAAAACACTAAACTCATCACCTTTTTTGGGGGAAGGGAATTAAATCCTCTTTTTTATTATCTTTTTTTTAAAAGACACATAGATCACGCACAATGTTACATTAAAAAATATAAGAGGTTCCCATATACCCCACTCCCTGCACCCCCCACTCCGCTCACATCAACAACTTCTTTCATTAGTGTGGTATTTCCCTAAATCTATTATACCTTTTCAATTCCCTATCTTAAAAAAAGAGTACCATTTTTCTTCCAAATATCCATGCCAAAACAAGTGCCTTACTCTGTACATCCATATGCTGTCTAGTTATCTTGACTATTGCTTACATTGATGCCCTCCTCTACATCCTTCCAGTCAATGCCTTAGTTTAGGTCTATTTCCTAACTAATCTCCTACCTTTTTTTTTTACTGCCCTTTGCAGCTGGAGTAATCACTCTAAAACATGATGCATCATGCCTTGCTCCTACTGAAAACTTTTTAATGGCATCCCCATGACAATAGGATAAAACCCAAACTCCTTAGCATGACAACTATGATCTAGTCCCAAATCCGGCTACACACCCTCTTCTGCCACTCCTCCAGTATGTACCCTGGTCCCAGACATACTGGGTCTACTTACATCTCTGTAACAATACACATATATTTCATCAGCCCAGAATAGTGGATCCATTGCCATTAACTTCTACTCATCTTTTAAGACTCAGTTTAAGTATCACTCCGCATTTAGTAAAACTCCTTTGCTGCACTGGACCTCATACATACCTCCATTAAAGGATTATTCCAGTGTTCTGAGGTAGTCTCTTTCCACATAGCTTGTGAGCAACTTCCTAACAGATCATGTCTGTATTTGGTTTAGATTTTTTTCCCTCATCTTTGCCTCCCTAGGACCTGGCAGGAGCCTGGTATATAATGAGTCCTCAGGAAATATTTAATGAATTATGCAAGGCTTTTTACATTCTTTCTACATTAATGAGTGGCTGGCTAGCAGATGGGTGGGCAGGGAACATTGCAATTTCAGAAGCCATGGCTCAACTATGGCCACATAAAAGCCAAAGTGCCCTAGGGAGTCACAGTAGGTTCTATGGGGCTCCATAGGCACTTAAGTTCATTATTTCTGTAGGCTGTGTCTAGAAAGAGAGGATACATTTGGCTGCTTCCAAACATTCAACACAGGCAGTTTCTGCTCCCAATGCTCCTTTTAGCAAGTGGCCATCTAAGCTAGGCCCTCTACTGCTCTGGGCAATTTGGTAATGAACTATATTGTTCTTTGGCCTGTTGAAGGGATGTCATTTAAAAGTCTTATTCCTGTTTTACATTTACTTAGGCCTCCCTTCCTTTAAAAGTGAAGGCACCAATAAAGGGGCACGGATGAATAAAATACCCTTTAAACATTGTTTGGAAAAAAATGAACAAATTAGCTACCTTAAAATAAACAAAGGTGTCTATTCCCATTACCATATGCTTCCAATTATTTTTAACTTTGCATATTAGCATTTAAAAAAACAGAAATTGAGCACTATCAACCGGGTGATCTATAGAAACTCCCTAAACGATTCCTATTTCTTGAGTTATTCGTCATAAAATCCTACATACATGAACTGAATGACAATCTTAAATCCTGAGGGACAACTTCTTTTAATAAACTACCTTCTAAAGACTAGAGAACATTTTGCTCTCAACAATCTTTTAATGAAAACATTAAATAAAAAGCAAACGGTTTGGAGGAGGATCCAAAAGAGAAATTAGGACAACAGACTGGTAAACCGTGCCTGATGTCTTCCCACTAAACAAAAGATAAATGTGGAAATTTTACACCTACTTAATGTTACTTTACAAAATTAAAACCCTTTGTATAAAGGTTAACAAACCAAGCAACTTCTGGTGATAGGAATAATTGACTGATTCTCTTAATCTTTGGGTCACAGAAGCCATTTCCTCAGCCTGTTCATGATTAGCAAGGCTGTCTCTTGGCAAACATTTGCCATTGCCAAGAAACCTGTTGGGTGGGAGTGGAGGCAATAGGGGAACAGGATCCTAGCAATTACTATTCCTTGTCCACATTCCATTCTAACCCTGGGAAATTGCGGCTTCCATTATTAAAAAGCCATGGAATTTATAAATTCCATCACTACCTTTATCTATTTAAGGCACCCCAATTTTTCTTTCTCACCAATGTGTAAAAAAGTTCTTGTTTAAAATGTAAGCAATCACAGGTGGTTAATGTTTGTTTTAATTTTTTATTAAGAAACTAAGGCAAAACAAGTTCAAAAGGACTTAAAATACAGAATTCTAATTTTACTTCTAAACAACATGAAATCTACACCAAGAACTAAATATCAGAGTTTACTAATATTTATGAATAAAGAGGAATGGCTAAAATGCATTCACAATAATTATTTCTTCCTTACTAGCCTCTGATTTGCATCTCTTTCCTTCCTGCTTCACTTGGAATAGTACACAGAATTTCATCCTCATCCACCTTTTGCAACTAGTTTTTAATTTCAGAGGAGCTTTTGTCTTTCAACATAGTTCATGTGTTCCTTCAGGATATATGTATGCACCTGCCTTTTGGGCTTTGATAACGTGAGGCACAAAAATGAGTCTATCAGAGATCCTGTCTTAAAATGTTTAGGGTAGAAAAGATACCAATAAATAATCAATAAATATATTATTATATAAGTTTATAAAGTAATACAGTATAAGAAGTATAGATAAATATAAAGGTAGGGACATTTTAAGGAAGGAGAGATTACATTCAATTAGAGGAATTAATGAGGACAGCATTTGGACTGGGTATGGACTCTTCTTTCCTAACAAAGGCTTCAAAATGGACTCAGTGAAACTGCTTATTTTTCAAATGATCAAAAGCTATTAATATTATAGTCAATGTAGACAGTAGTTTGGGAACTTAATTGAAAGTTAACTATAATGTAAAAGTTTCTATATGGTGTAGGGCCTCTTATTTTAGAAACTCTTTTTTTAGTCAAACTATATCTAAAAAGCAGATGTCTAATCATTGAGTTATGACTTTATATATTCACCTGGGCAAAACCTACTGGCTTTACCTAAACTTATATGAATGAGATGAAAAGTTTAGCATCCAAAAGTAACATAACTACTAGGAAAATTATCTATCAACCACAGAATTCCTTGTATGAAAGTTTTAATTATGAGCTATTGACCATTAAAGACTTCAAGCCTTAATATTTTTCCTTTCCTATGTAAAATCAGATAATTAAAACAGAACATAATATGAATAAGAGTACTGGCAATGTTTGCTTCCATATCTGCATCCTTCACTGAAGTTAAGAACCAAAGGGAAAAAAAAGAAAGAAAAAAAAAAAAAAAGAAAGAACCAGAGAGAGTGCTCCTGTTTTCCTAAGTCAATAAAGCAAATTCAATTACACTTTTTCCCCTCATCATAGTTTATCTAAATACGAAAACTACTACTTTGCCTTTTAAAAGCGCAGCAAGCACTTTCCCTCTTTATGAGGTAGTAAAGGGAGGGAGCATCTATTTTGCAGATGAGAAAACTTAAGGTGAATTTTAAATTCGTGATTCTCAATCTTGGCAGCATATTGAAATCACCTAGAAAGTTTTTAAAAAATCCTGATGGCCAGGTCATACCCCAGACCAATACCACATTCTCAAGGTACAGGACCCAAGTATCAATATTACTTAAAACTCACTTGACTCCAAAGTACAGCTGAGGGTAAGAACCATTGGTATAGATGATTTCTAGTTAATCTTCAGGGTGCAGTTGTTTTCTACCTAAATGTTACCTCAGCACCAATGAAGAAGAGATTCCATTTCCTTGTTGTAGCAATTTAATATTCTGTACTGTTTAGTCTCCAATAGTAAATTATTTTACCAGCCTTTATAAATGAAGGTTTTTCACTCTCCTGCTGCTCATCCTATCAACCTCTGTTTTATAAAGTTTTCAATAGGATAGTTGGAAATTTAAATCTCTGAGATAAGAATGACCCTTTAGATATTTAGGCAATTACTGATTCTAGGTTCAATATGCAGTAACCATGTGTTTCTGTTTTCTATTCAGCACCTTCAAAACTTTGTTGCAAAGGAATGTTTAATAATAAGAAAAAACAAAGTATAAACAAAACTCTAAGCAAAAGCTCTTCGAATTGTTAATACCACAACCTGAAAAAGAAACAAGTACCTAAAGGACTTCATAGTGTTCTACCTAGGCAGTCTTCATCCTGAACCAGCTCTCTTTAACCAAATTTCAAACTTTTGCCAAATCGAGTTATTTTATTACAAAGAAAAATCACTTTCTGTAGCAGCTATATTCTGTAATACATTTAACATATAATTTCACTCTGTACTATTTAAATATGGTTTCCAGGAGATTTCTCTTGACACAGATAGTCAAAAAGATAATCTTTTACAAAGTTTTACCTTCAAGCAACACACCAAATACACAGTAAATACCTGTAAACCTTTCAGGTGGCCACAGTTATAAATCTTTGTTGTATGGCTGAAATCCTCTGCTTCATTGGAGTATTGATAATCTTAACTCTCAAGGGAACAACCCAAGAACCCCAGTCACCTTGCTTGCTGACCCTAATTTTATTAGATTTAAGACAAAATATACATACAGCAATAACCTAAAAAGTACAAAGATTCCACTTGTCTTAATTCTTATCACAAAGATGTATTTGAAACCATACAATTTAAACTTTCATACAGAAAGATGTTTGTTTCTCTTCTAACAAAAGAAAATTTCAGATCATGTGTGTTGTGCTGCAATAATATTAGTGAAGTGCAATCATATTTATCAGTTAAAAATTCAGAATAGGAATTAATGTTAAGCTCTTCTACAATGAAATCTTCAAAATGTTGCCAACCTGAAGTTTTCAGCGCAAGGTGTTATATGTGTTATATTTCAAGTCCCATGGGGGCAATTATCTACAATGAGATTAAGAAATTCTTAACCTGGGTTCAGGTTGGCACTGTTTCAGATGGGTGAGTAAACATTTTCTTGATAGCCCCAATGGAGAGTTTGAGGCTGATTGTTGCATGATGTAAACAATATGGAATCCGAAAATTTTTTTATAGTTATCTACTGCATTATAAAATTATAAAATAAAAGAGCCAATAATCAATTATTTTCTTAGCGGTGATAATTAACAGCTTTCATATTTGGGGCCTATAAGAGCAACTGACAATGGTCTATGTTGTTGTCTATGTTTCTCTGAGAGCTGAGAAATAAACCAGATACTAAAAATGCATATTACTATTATGCTTAGATCATCCTTCTTGATATATATATATAATTATAAACAGATTTGCCTTCCCTCAATCTTTAGCCAGGAGCTTGAGGATATTTTTACTATAATTTTGGCTGTTTTTTAAAAAAAGTCAGACTGCAATAACTATGGAAACTGTAAGCCAAATATAATACAAAATAAGCCAATACAACACACCTCCTTTTAAAATCTTCTCCTTTGTAGTCATCCAATTGTCCCCAAATGTTATTCTAATTTTGTACCATGTAGTGGTTTTTAAGAGATTGACCTAGAACAAAGCAACCCCTTTGTCCTTTTTTTTTTGTTTTTTACAATTTTTTTTACACACATATATATATACAACTTTTAAAATAGCTGCACAATCTTATCCCACTGTTAGAGAAGTGCAGTCCAGGCAGACCATGCTTCTCAATATATTAAAAATATTAAATAAAAACCCAACCAGTTTCATACTCTTCTAATAGTCAAGCTGGCTGGAAAAAAGGGATTGGAGAAAGAACAGGCAGTTGTAAAATGGGATCAGTTTTTCTTTACAAACTACTTAAAAACCTTGCTATATCCTTATCTTATCCCTTTTACAGCATCTCTAAAATCTCACCTTTAAAGCTGGAAATAACACATTGCTAACTTAGAGACAAAATCTGTTGCAACATGCACATGTCAACTGCCCACTCAACCAACTGCAACCCTGAGGATTTTTCTGGCCCGATAGAAAGAGGAAACACTAAGATAATCACTGCTGTAGAGTTGCTTCTCCAGTTTACAATTTCATGTGTTTTTTTTTCAGGATGTTTCTTGGACATGCATGTATGACGCTGTCACTTCATGATTCTACTTTCCACAAGCAGACCTCGCCTCCATTCAGTCTTTCATCCCAAGAAAGCTACTGTCATCCATCCAAAGGTTTCCCAAGGTAAACCAAAGTCACTTCTGTGTTGCCATATACAGCAGACACTGCTGGATACAAGCAGGCCTTTGGAAGTCCTCTAAAGGCAACCCCTAGGAACTCATATCCACGTTCAAAAGCTAAAGTCTTATCTTCCATGTCCAAGATGACTCGAATTCTTTCTCCTATCTGCAAACAAACATCAAGAGAAGGTTAGAAAACCCCCCAAGCGCATAGCTAGAAGAAACACTAAAACAAATCAAGAAATTAAAAATATTAAGAATATATATTCTAAAATTTATGTAGAAAAATCAGAAGAGAAGTTTTCTGGTAAGGGAGAAACAACTAGAAGGAAGAACATAGGTCAATCTATCAGGAATGTTTATTTTGGTGTTTTTCTTGGTTTTTGTTTTTTGGGGTTTTTTTTTTGGTTAAGACTTACCCAGGGTCTACACTTAATACTGAAAATTTAAATATTACCCTGAACAATCTCCAAATTTTATTTACTTTCTCTTTGAAGGTTTTCTTAAGAATGTTACCAGTGAAATCTATAACTTGATAAATTTTACCAAAAAAAAAAGGCTGTCTAAATAACCTTCTCAAATTACTAAAATAAAACAAACATATAAAAGCTTTAAAGTTTACAAAGCACTTCATCATACAATATGGAGCTTATATAATCATGAACTATATGACTATGACAAAATAAACAGAATAGGCTTATTCAACAGTCATTTTGTGGTCCACTGCTCTGAAGCATCTGTTTGTTATAAAAACAGCAGGACTAACTGTTAAGCGAAACTGGAAGCACAATATATCCAGTTCTTTTCCTGGCCCCCAGGTACCTCAAAAAAAACAAAACAAAATCCCAAAAAACCAACTTCCTGATCATAGCAATGTCTGCAGTTATTTTGAGGGTCTTTCCCATCACAAATAATTGCTAACATCAGGTTTTTTTCCTCCCTTTGCCCAACTCACAGATTAATCTACATCCGATTTATGGACCTAAGAACTTCTAAATCATCACCACCACAACTGCTACACCTCAAATACAATAAAAACAGAAATGAAAAAATAATAATTTGGGGCTGTATATGTTTTGCACTTTATATGTATTATTTAATCCTCACAGCAATGCTAGTAATTATCCTAATTTTATAGTAGATAAAACCGAGAAGACAGAATGACTCTAATGAAATTTGCGTGTTTGCTCTGCCTTTCACTGAGCATACAGCATGCACATAAAACAGGGAGCAGGGAAGCGGACTTGGCCCAATGGATAGGGCGTCCACCTACCACATGGGAGGTCCACAGTTCAAACCCCGGGCCTCCTGGACCCATGTGGAGCTGGCCCATGCGCAGTGCTGATGCGTGCAAGGAGTGCCCTGCCATGCAGGGGTGTCCCCTGCATAGGGGAGCCCCATGCACAAGGAGTGCACCCCATAAGGAGAGCCGCCCAGCATGAAAGAAAGTGCAGCCTGCCCAAGAATGGCGCCACACACACAGAGAGCTGACACAGCAAGATGATGCAACAAAAAGAAATACAGATCCCCAGTGCTGCTGATAAGGATAGAAGCGGTCACAGAAGAACACACAGTGAATGCAGTGAGTGGACACAGAGAGCAGACAACTGGGGGGGGGGGATAAATAAATAAAACAGGGAGCAGAAAGCAGAAACTCTGCTCAAATCCTTGTCTGACTACTATATTACATAGGCACATGGGAGACATCCAGGGAATGAGGCTGAAAAAGCAGAAGTTAGAAGCTGAGAAAACTGAAAAAAACAAAACAAAACATTTGCGGCTGCACACCATGGGAGACAGACTTTACGGTTTAATCCAGGCACATTATCTGCCTACTAGAACAAGAAAACCAAGATACTTCAGAAAAATAGAACAGTTTCTAGAGGGACAAAACATTCCAGAGTCACTTCTATATATTAACAATTGTTCAACAACAACAAAAATTACTAAATAAGAAAAGAAAAAGGAAAGTATGACCCATATTCGGGGGGGGGGGGGGGGAAAGGCAGTCAACAGAAACTGACTCCAAGTGGGCCTAACTGTTGGATTTAGTAGACAAAGACTACAAAACAGCTATTATAAACATGACAAAAGAATTAAAGAAACATGTAGTAATAATGAATGGACAGATAGGGAATCTCAACAGCGAAATGGAAACTATATTTAAAAAAAAAACAAAAAAAAATTCTAGAACTGAAGAGTACAATAACCAAAATTCATGAGGTTGGTTGAACAACAGAATTGAGATGGCAGAAGAACCCATGAAGTAGACCATAGAGCAATAGAAATTATCCAATCCAAAGAATAGAGAGAAAAAAGATTGAATAAAAAAGAGGCACAAAGAGAATACCGAATACGGCAAATGTAAATGGACTAAACAGTCCAATCAAAAGGCAGAGATTGTAAGACTAGACTGGATAAAAAGCAAGACCTAACTATATATTATCTAGGAGAACCACTTTAAATACAAAAAAAAAAAAAATGGACTGAAAGTAAAAGGATGGAAAAACATATACCATGGGAAGTGGATGTGGCTCATGCAGTTGGGCACCTGCCTACCACATGGGAGGTCCCGGGTTTGGTTCCCCGTGCCTCCTAAAGAGGACGAGCAAGACAGTGAGCTGACATGATGGGCTGGCACAGCGAGCTGATGCAAAAAGATGACACAAAGAGATGATACAATGAGGAGATACAATGAGAGATACAACAAGCAGGGATACAACAAGAAGTGGCTCAAGTGATCAGGTGCCTCCCTCCCACATGGAGGTCCTGGTGCCTCCTTAAAAAAAAAAAAAGACAACAAGCAGACACAGAGAGCACACAATGAACAGATACGGACAGCAGACAGCGAGTGCAAACAACAAACAATAAACAACGGGGGTGGGGAGGAGAATAAATAAAATAAATCTTAAATAAAAAGACATACCATAATTAGCAAAAGAAAGCTGATTATAGCTGGTTATATTAGTATCAGACAAAATACTTAGAGAAAGGAGTATTACTAGGGTCAAAGAAGGACATTTTACAATGACAATAGAGTTTATCAGCTAGGGCAATAAAACAATTAGAAATGTATATATGCCTAGTAGCAGAGCTCCAAAATACATTTCAAAAAAAACAACAAAATAAAACAAAACTGGCAGACCTGAAAGGATAAATTTAAAACAATAGTTGATATCAAAACTCCTCAGTAAATGATAGAATAGGTAGAAAGAAAAATCAATAAAGAGACGGAAGACTTTAAAACTACCAACCAACTTGACCTTACTGCCATTTATAGAACATTCCATCCAATAAGAGAATATACTTTTTTTCCAAGCACACACGAACATTCATCAAGATAGACCATATGCTGGGTAAAAAAACAAGTTTCAATACATTTAAAAGGAATGAAATTATACAGAGTATGCTCTCTGAAAAAGAGTTAAGGACTTTCACTACAAAATCATCACAAGCCTAGTCATAGGGCTTCATCTTCAGTGGTTATTAAGCCCATACACCCTTTTCTGACGGATCTTTGAAGAGCCTAAAAGGACAGTGAGGAAAAGATTCTGTGAAAGAAAATCCATCCACTCTAGTATGTCTGACTTGAGGCCATTATGAGGCTAGAGTTCTCTAGCCAAATGTGGCTCTGAAATACACAATCTATAATTCTTCAATTTCTTACCAGATTATTATATTTTAAGACTGCTGAATCTATAATAATAATATGGCTTTTTTAAAGAACAAAAACAAATGGAACTACAATTTGACTCTAGAATCAAATGAGTGTGACTTCAGGCTAAGATAAAAGAATAAAATGTGCAGCAATAGTTTACCTGAACTTCCTTGTCTCTATAGAAATTAATGGCATCTCCTGGGCTTTGAATCCACAAACAGATTTATTAATAGCAGAGAGTGAGTATGTATATACATGTACACATATGCATTTATGGGGTGGAGGTATTTATAAAGAGAAGATTTAGATATGTCATGATATGGGAAAAATGACAATCTAGAGCATGAGTTGGCAAACTATGGCCCAAAGTCCTACAGGCTGTAAAAGAAGTTTTATGAAACACAGTCCCACTCATTCTTTTACATAGTCTATGGCTGCTTTTTGTGCTACAATAGTAGAATTCAGTAGTTGTGACATTATATGGTCCTCAAATCCTAAAATATTTACTATCTGGACCTTTACAGAAAAAGTTTAACTACCCCTGACCTACAGAAAAGATGGATTGCTCAAGGTAGAAGATATATTAGGAAACAAATATTGAGACATTAAATGCTTATTACGATAAGAGTAAAGAAAAGCCTCTTACACCATTGTTTATAAATCACCAAAAAGCCATACAAAGATGCTATATAAAAACTTGTAAATTAAAAAAAATTAAGTAGTGTTTTGATAAAGGCCCACACCTAAGAAAATATTGAGTTTCTCACCTGATATTTTGGTGCATTGTTGCACTGTGGAAAACTGCCATTGACTTCCCCATTATGTAGTAGATTATTGTCCACCAGATTCCAGCCCCAGCTCTGGTCATCACTGCCCAGTAACGCCACATAACCTTGGCATTGCATGGGGGCCCGTTTTGTGGCAATTCCAATCACTGCCACAGTGCCCAGAGGGCCCTCCCACCATACTTCCCATGCGTGGCGGCCCTCACTGAAACCAATCTTGGTCCTTGCACCATCAGTGCTCTGCGCGATGGGATTTCGATGTAGAGTAAAGCCATTCTTCTTAATGTAGACATTCCTGGAGCAGTCATTAGTGCTGAAAGCATGTTGGAAAGCACGTACCTGAAAAGATAAGAAACCAAAGAAATAGAAATTTGATTTTTCTTAAGTCCTAAAAAGTACCCAAACCTTAGGCTACATGTTTTTAAATAATAAAATTATATATCTTTAAAATAATACATTGAGCATTTCCAAAAAAATGAAGAAAGTTTCAGGTTGGGAAACCAAAATCACAAATTGTTTAACATTAAAAATAACAGCTGGGAAACAGATGTGGCTCAAGTGGTAGAGCATCTGTCTATATGGAGGGTCCAGGGTTCGATCCCCAGGACCTCCTGACCCATGTGGTAAGCTGGCCCTCATGCAAGGAGTGCCATGCCACACAGGGGCATATATAGAAGATATATTAGGAAACAAATATTGAGACATTAAATGCTTATTATCATAAGCACAAGGAGTGCACCCCACGTGAAAGCAGCACAGCCTGCCCAGGAGTGGCGCTGCACACACGTAGAGGTGAAGCAGCAAGATGATGCAACAAACAAGAGACACAGTTTCCCAATGCCGCCATATAATGCAAGCAGATGCAGAAGAACACACAAAGAATGAACACAGAGAACAGACAATGGGGGGGAAGGGGAGAGAAGTAAATCTTAAAAAAATAAAAAATAAAAAATAACTGCCAAATAGTTTACTCAGGATTTGACTAAAATTCTAAGTTGTAGGGTAATTCCTCCAAATACACTTCTTAAAACATCAAAAGTGTTAAACCATGGACTATAGTTAATAGCACAATTATAAAAATGTGCTATCATCAATTGTAACAAATGTTCCACTCCAATGTGGGGTATTAATAATTGAGTGGTAAATGAGACTCCTGTATTTTATGCCCAATTGTTTTGTAAATCCACAATTTCTTTTATACAAAAAGTAAAAAAAGAAAAGTTATAAGATAGAACAAGAATCCTTACACTTTAGAGATAATAGTGAAATTTTATGAATGAAATAATGATTTCTGGCAATTATTGTGAAATAATCCAGGAGTGCAATGGGATAGTGTGAGGGGTAAACAAGAAACTAGAATTTTGAGCCTGTTCATTAAGCTATTTTCTTTAATTTTGTTTATACTTGATATTTTTATATAAAAAGTTAGAGATACAGTTTTCATGTTGGCAATGCTATCACCAAAAATAATTATATTTTAAGTAAAATAGAGACCTTAGTCATAGCAGCTCTGAAGTTTATGAAAACTCTTAGTAACCACAAACTATCTTAGATCCTCAGCCTCCTTGTTAGGTATTACTCGTATACTGAGACATCACCACTCTCATTTTACCAAATCAAATAATTTCCTAGATAATATCTAAATTCAACCACTGGAAAGTATAAAGAGAATTATTAAGAGCAGCTGCTACTTTTAAGACAAGTTAGATGATAGTTTTTTAAGCTTCTAAAATACAGTATGAAAATACCAACTATACAAATAACTCTCTTGTTTCAATAATTTAAAACATTTGGTTTGTTTTTTTTTTTAAATTTCTTCTTTCCTTTATTCAAACTGTCCCCTCAAGAGATATGTTCAAATTTTAATCTCCAACTCTGTGAATGTGCCTTTATTTGGAAATATGGTCTTTGAAGTCATTATTAGTTAAGATGATGACAAACTGGATTAGAGAGGGCCATAATACAATATGGCTGGTGTCCTTATAACTAAGGGGAGAATAGGACACAAAAGACATAGGGGAGAACCCCATGTGATGACTGAGGCAGAGAATGCCATGGATTGTGGACAAGCTACCATGAGAAGCCAGAAGAGAGGCATGAACAGACTCTTCCCTATAGACATCAAAGGGAGGATGGCCCTGCCAACACCTTGATTTTGAACAGAACTGTGAGACTGTAGATTTCTAGTGTTTTAAGCCATCCAGTCGGTGGTACTTTGTTACAGCAGCCCAGGAAACCATGACAGGCTAGAACCTATTGATCTAGTTAACCTGAGAAATTAACCACAGAGTTAATGTCACAGAATGTCAACACTGGAGGGGACCTTAAAGATCACAAGTCCAACTCAGAGATGAGGACACAGACCTAAAAGGCTGTATTGGGCAAAGTCAATAGCTAGTTAATGCAAAAGCACCAAAGAGAAGTCAGATATGCAGTTCCCTCATTCTGTGTTCATTTACCATTAGTCAACACTTTATTGTTTCATTGTTGCTCTACAGTAGAGCAAAGATTTTTTAAAAATCTGCATTCTTCAAGTATCCTATATATTCATAAGGAGGTTTTAAGACTGAAGAATTCCTAATTTTTTCCCTATCTGTTCCTGTTATAATACAAACACTTCTAAGCATCTAAAAGATCAGAACATAGCATTAAATGGAAGAAAATGTCCCCAAAACATGCAGTACTGAACTAAATATAAATAATTCAAGAGAATAATTTCTCCTCATAAAATGTTTAATACTTCCCCATGCCAGTTTCCCAATTCTTATAAATTCTAAGTGCATTTTCTGTTCTTATTCACCTTGTCAAATTGCCATTGTTGACAACCTCGTCCTCAAACTCGACATCTTCCTACCTTCCTGGACTGACCTGTCACTGTATCCTTTTTCAGTTACCTTACTGTCTCTGCCCCTCTCACCACCCTTTATTCTCTAGATCTTGGTTCTTAATACTCTATCTGAATTCTCTCCAAACTAGTCTTTCTAAAACAGGAACTTTATTATCTCACATCCCAGTTCAATAACCTTTAATTAGTTCCACATTTATTACAATATCAACTATAAATTCTTTTGCCTGGTTTTCAAAGTCCTCTAGATCTGGTCCTTCTTATTTCCCTTCCTACTTTCTTGTTTTCCTTGTCTGAAGTAACTTACTTGCTTTCTTCCCCCAAACCATCCTTTAAGACCAACCTCAGTAGTACCACTTCCATGAAGGTATTCTTAACAATGTCCAACCAATCCCCTCATTTCCCTCTACCCACCTTCAGTGTATACCACACAACACTTAATTTTCTAGATCTTATTTTCTAACATACCCTCACCACCTGATTCTAGGAAAAAAATATTTTGCCCTCCCCCCAATGTGATCTATACTAAGTTGATCAAACCTTTATTGGAAATACAGAGGACAGAAGGACATGTTAAGTAACACCATGAGGATGAAAGAAGCAAAATCCAGGCTGAGGGAATGCTATAGGGAAAACAACCTGATTTCTTAAATAAATTACACAGTAGGGGTAGAAGTGAAGGAGATGGAGGGTGAACCTGTAGACTAAAACAGACTTAAGAGACATATCAAACATCTGCAATGGCAACCTCATATAGAGTCTGATTATATAAATTCCAAATTAAAAATAGAACATTTCATACAACACAATTGGAAATGTGAACACTGCATTTTTTATATTAAGGAATTATTGCTAGCTTCTTTTTAGATGTGATAATATTTTTTAAAGTACCTTTATCTTTTAGAAATAGACACTAAAAATTTTCAGATGAAATGGGAAAATACATTAAAAAAAAAAAAAGAGGGAAGCAGCTGTGGCTCAAGCAATTGGGCTTCCGCCAACCACATGGGAGGTCCTGGGTTTGGTTCCCAGTGCCTCCTGGAGAAGATGAGCCGGTGTAGCCGGCAGGCACAGTGAGCTGATGCAACAAGATGACACAACAAAAGACACACAAAGAGGAAAGACAGGGAAAGACAAAACAAACCAGGGACCTGAGGTGGCTCAGGTGATTGAGTGCCTCTCTTCCACATGGGAGGTCCCAGGTTCAGTTCCCAGTGCCTCCTAAAGAGAAGACAAGCAGACAGAGAGCACACAGCAAATGGACACAGAGAGCAGACAGTGACTGCTAACAACGAGGGGGGAGAGATAAATAAATAAAAATAAATCTTAAAAAAAAAAGTCCCATATACAACCTGGATTTTACATTAGAGCAAACAGCTCTAAAAACTAGCTATTAGTGACACTTGGAGTACCACATATCTACCTTTCACAGTACTCACCAATTTTACAACCATGTGATTATTTGATTAACATTTATTTCCCCCAATAGATTGTAAGCTCCATAAGGCAAGGCATCCATGAGAGTTTGTGCCTATTTTTACTCCTCACTGTATCCCCAACACTGAGCAGAGTGCCTGGCATTAACATATTTTTAAATAAAAATATTTCCTGAACAAACCCTTTGCTTTCCTCTTGTCCTGCTTCTGTTCAGGGTTTTTCCTCTTCTTAAAGTGTTCATCTCTTTTCCCTTCTTTAAAATTCATCTGAAATACAACCCAGCTTCAGCGCTTCTCTAAACCCCCACACAACTTGTAAATCTCTCCTTTCACTGAACTTCTAGTATATTTTTTAGACCTCTAACAGTAAACAGCAATCTCTAACATGCATTATAATTCTCTCTACATTTTTTTTCTCCTCTACTAGCTTGAGGACTTCCTTTCTAGCCAGAGTCTTTTTGAATTAACCTATTTACAACCTCAATATATTCCAGCAAAATCTCCTGCAACATTTGAATGAACATGTGATTAGTGGAAGTCTACCACACCTATAATGCACATAGTAGAATGGTTTACAAAGTACTAATAACTTCAGGAACCTAAAGTATATCTGAAAGGATACAAATTAAATTAGTAATATTGGCTGTCTACCAGAAGGGGAACTTGGTGGCTGGGTTTGTACAAGTGTGAAAGACATTTCCCTATATACCATTTTACTTTTTTTGAATCTTGAATTATGTGAGCTGATTAGCTATTAAATATTATCAATTACAAAAACTTAATTTAAAGTAAGTGAACAAAAACAATAAACTTTATGGAAAAATAAAAAGTAAACAGAACTTATGAAACTTACATGCTTATCAGGCAAAATTGCAATCTTTTGCACTCTACTATATAAATTACAGCTAGGATCCATTAGGCATCTACTATGCACAAATACTGGTCTAGGAAATCAACATACACTATTGCAAGAAATATCATGCAACTTGATAGTTCACATATTTAACACCAATGCTCCTTATCTTATGAAACTAAAACCTACTTTATTACAGAAAAATTAATTTTACATGAAAAAATTTTATCTCTTATACTAACCCCCATTGACAGCATTTAAAAGGGATTTCCTCCCTTTTTAATTATTGTGTTTTTTTATGTTTACCACATTCCAAGTCGCAGCCTTTTTCCTTTCTCATATATAATCTCAGTATTTGATAAAACTGAATAAACAGCTGTTATCCATTCAACTGAACTCAAGCCTGAGGCCCTTTGTTTATATTGCCTGGAGTGTCCTCTCAGCCCTACCACAACCTGTTACTTGACATTTTTATTTGAATAAGGAAAAGACAAGAATATTAACAAGAATCTAGGAGGGTGGCCACGGTGGCTGGTCAGGAGAGGGAAGAAGAGATATATGGTGTGGGGGCATTTTCAGGATTTGGAGTTGTCCTAGGCGGTGCTGCAGGGACAGATGCTGGACGTTGTGTGTCCTGTCGTGGCCCACTGGGTGGACTGGGGAAGAGTGTGGACTACAATGTGGACCACTATCCATGTGCTGCAGGTGTTCTCCAGAATGTATTCGCCAGGTGCAGTGGATGTGCCACAATGATGGAAGAGGTGCAGTGGATGTGCCACAACGATGGAAGAGGTTGTTGATGTGGGAGGGGTGGGAGGGGTAGGGTGGGGGGTATATGGGGACCTCATATTTTTTTAATGTAACATTTAAAAGAAAATAAAGAAGAAAAAAAAAGAAAAAGGAAAAGATGACGCAACAAAAAGAAACACAGATTCCTGGTGCCGCTGATAAGGACAGAAGCGGTCACAGAAGAACACACAGCGAATGGACACTGAGAGCAGACAAGGGGGGGCGGATGTTAGGGGGGAGGAGAGAGAAATAAATTAAAAATCTTAAAAAAAAAAAGAATCTAGGAAGAAAAAAAAAGAGCAAAACTGCAGTCAGCACGTTTGGTGAGAAACAGAAGAGATACACCATTAAGGTGGAATGATGACAAACTTGGCAAGAAAGTAGCCAATAATAGTGGGACAAGTAGCCTATAAGGAAGAATTATGACGGTTAAAAGGTGCCGGTGAGAGATGTTCTCTAAATGCCTATATCTTTAAAGTTAGCAGGATGCCTAGGAACACACTTATAAGCCTGCAACATTGTGGAAGGACTTAAAGAGAACTTGGGCTAAATTCAAGGGGAAAAAATGGTTATAATTATAAATCAGTTTGGAAAGGGTTAGGTGAAGGTGGGGTGAAAGCAGAGATCTTAGAAATTAAGTCCATGGTATTAAGGAAGGAAACAAGGCAGCCAAGATGATCTAACCGAGTCTGTTTGGAGGGCAGGGAGAAAAATGATCTGAGTATTAAAAGGCACAATAATGGGGGTGGCTGTCTTTAAGAGGAAAGATTCCAAAGTATGAGTGATGGAAACCATCTGGTCCTTTAAAAAGTGGATCACGGAAGTAGGGTGGGTGAAGCAGCAGAACTTAACAGTGATACTGTGTACAGCAATCCAAAGGAGAAGCGGATCTTCATGGAGGGGGCAAAAAGGGGAGGTAAGGTATGGACTGGGGCCACGGAAAGGTGGGATGGTGAGGCGGGGCGAGGCGAGGAGGGGTGAGGCGTCTGACTCAGAAGCTTAGAGGAGAAACAAGAGCTGCGCTGAGGAGCGGGACTGGGGGGCAGTGGCGTGGCCCGGGGCTCTCTCACCTTGGCCTTGTAGCTGGGCAGATTGCAGAGGATGTCCGTGCGCAGAGCCTCTTCGGCCAGGCTGCGGGCGCACAGGCTCCGCCACACCTCGCTGTTCTCATCGCCGTGCAGGCAGCGGTACCAGTGCTTGCACACTAGGGCGCAGCTCCGCAGCTCGGACAGCTCCAGGTAGGAGAACACTAACTCCAGCACCCGGCTGGGCAGCCGCCCCCCGACCCCCGCGGACCCGGAGCCCGAGCCCGAGCTGGCGCCCGCGCCGCCACCGCTACAGCCAGCAGCGCCCGAGGCTGCCCCCGTCCCTGGGGCCGGCGCCGCCATCGCCTCACCAGCCGGCCCGAGGGCCGCCGCCACCGCTGCTTCCCCCCGTCTCTCCTCCGGAGGCCAAGCCTCGCTCGAGACCCGAGCAGCTCGCTCACCGCCCCTTTCACAACCAACCGCCCGGCTCCTCCACCTCTCCCGCCCCTAGCCCGGGCGTCCGCCGCGCGCCCCGCCTCACTGAGGGCAGACGCGCCGGCCTCACGGGCGTCCCCTCCCCTCCCCTCCCCCGCTCCGCGGCTCAGCGCGGGCGCCGAAACCGCCCGACTCGCGTGGCCTCCCCGCGGCGCGCCCGTAGCTCCGCCATGCCTGTTGAGGGCACGAAGCAAGGGCGCACGCCCAGCTCGCGCGCGGTTCCTCTCGCCCCGGATGTGACTGTTTGGCTGAGGCGCCTCGCGCCCTGCGCTTTTTTGGATTGGGCTCTCGTGGGTGAGGTCATCACGAGACGCCGAGGAGGGGAGCGGGAAGCGCAGGTACGAGGCTGGCGCTCGTGGGTTCGTGGCTACTCTCCAGAGCCTTTTGCTGTTTTTGATCTAGTGGCCCCGCATTGGCTCTCCTGGACCCCTTTTCCTATAAAGTTTAGGTCCTATGTCAGTTAGGTTTCTGCTTCAGACTTCAACCTAATGCATGAAACTTCCCACTTCTTGCTAGCCAAGTCCTGACTTAGCCATCTTCGGCTTGAGTTGGAGCCTCTTGCAGCCGAAGCCGTCTTTTCCCGGTCGGGTCCTTTCGTCTTCCTAAATACCGGTACTTATCAGAACGTGTGTCCCAGCCTATATTTGGAAAATATGGTCACCACATCTGTACGCTCACCCTCACTATGTCTTGAAAGCCATCAAGTGCCGTTTAAATGCTAGTTATTTTGGAGAAAATTGTTTTTCCTAGGTCCACTGCTTAGTAGGTGTATTAAGGTGTTTTTATTTAATTAAACATTCCAATAGGGAGAATGACATGGAGGTTATAATTATAGATGACTTCTTGGAAGGGAAATAATTTAGTCAATATTTGGGCATACTACCTTTCCTAGGTGACCCAAAAGGTTTTGACAGCCTTTAAAAAAATATCTATTAAGAAAATAATAATCATCGTTTGAGCCACCGTGTGAGCAGGCACTGTAGTAGATCCTTTACGTGGGTTTTTATATAATTCCTCCAAACAACCCTGTGATGTAATTATAATAATTATATTACTCCCTTAGTTGTCAACTAAAGTGTCTTGCAACTTTTATGTAAGAAATTTTTACTAGAGTTTCCTTACTGTGTAAAATCCATTTCTTGTTTCCTAGCCAAAACGAAAGAACAGCAACTACCTTCTACCCTACTCTCTGATATACGGTGTTTGATTATGACTTGCTGGTCCCTTGTTCCTAGATTCTTTTTCTCCTAGCTCAGTAAGATTCTTTTCCATGTTACTAATATCAGTGCCACAGTCCTTCAATCATTTTGGTTGCTATCCAGCTTCTCCACATGAAAACCAACCTTGAAACACCCAAATAGGTGGAGAAAGTTTGAGCTATACTGATTATTGTGATGTGATGGTGACTATGGCTCACATTTGAATCTTAAATGGCAGTGTAAATGCAAACTAGGGAATTTCGTTCATTTTCAGTTTATTAATCTTTCAACCATTGGACACCAAGGAGGAACTAGTTTAGTCTGGAAAGCAATTATATTTCTTTTAAATCTTTAAGGATAAGTAGAGTTGGTCCACCTGAGAAGGGAGCAAAGAGCCAAGCAAAATGAACAGCTTTAAAGGTACAGATAATTGAAGAAGACAAGTGGATAAGTGGAGGTGTGACTGAAGAAGAGTAGTTAGAATAGAGATCGTTCAGTTGTTAAAGACTTTGGCCTTCTTCCTGTTATTCCAGTGTAGGAGAGTTAGAGGCATTGAGGGATCTGATGAGATAATTCTGGTATTAATCTAGTCCTGTCATTGAGGTGACTTTCAGTGATAGTCTGTCCCTCAAGTGGCCCAGGTAGGATATCAAGGTAGGACAAGTTTGCCTTTTCACTAACTCGGTTTTTTCTACAACTCTTTCCCCTGCACCTCCCTCTCCCCACCGTTCTCCCTCTCCCTTGTCCAGTGCCCTCATTCTGCTCTTTGGCTAATCAGAACTGCCAGCAGTGGTGCTCCACCCTTTCCAAAAATGCTCCCAAATTACCCCACCTTCCTTTTCCACCCACTCTATAATCCCATTAAGTGTTGAAAGGAAGGGCTCTATTATCCAATTAAATCTAATTCACAGTAGGATATGATTAATTGCTGTGCTTGACCCTCCTTTACATTATCTATGAATGAGAAGAAAAGCTTTTTGTCTTGATAACTGAATGTGGAAATGGTGGCACTGAGCTATTTCTGGTAGATTCTCCAGTCCTATTAATGGAAAAACAAGAATCTGTCTTGACACCTCATATCTGCACATTTGCTTTGATTTAACCTAGATTGAATTACATTTTTTCCCACTACCCTTCTACCACAGCATTCTGATTGTTTAATACTTTCTGGTGATGGTGTTGGGTGTGTTTCAAATAAATTTTGTAGACAAGTAAACAAGTTATTTCCAAGGCTGTGGTTAAATCATTAGTGTTCTGCATGATAAATGTTGATTGACTAAAATTAACAGCCTCACAAAGTATATGGATTTCTAGGGTTATCCCAATATTTTTTTTCTTAACAGTCTCCCATAATAGGTCTCTATATTATTTTCTGACTAGCTACATGATCAGTGAATATTAGCCATATAGTTTAGAGATTAGCAATTTGTTTTTTACTCTGGTGTAGAGAGTTTAGGTAGGACTGTCTTTGTATCTTGTGAGATGAGCCATAGTTACCACTGATTGCATTATGGGAAAATTTATAGGAATTGTATTATTCCTTATAGTAGTAAAAAACTCATTTACAGTCTAGATTGTCACAGTTTAGGGTAACCAAAAGTACCTTTAAGATTATGTTGATCTTTTCCAGAGAAGAATTAGATTACGAAGTAAATCTAAAATTTTGCTACTCAGCATTTACTTGGATTATTAGAAAAAAAATTTCTAATATTTAGAAATAAAAGTATTAGAAACCTTGCCTCATACTTGTCTTAGAGAAAACATAAAATCCCAGTAGGGATGCAGAATCTGTATGCATATAAAACTCAGCAAACCCTAAAGTTGAAGTGTCAGCTTTTAGACTTTAAAGTTGATTCATCATACCAAATTAAAACTGCAGTTTAGGGAATAAGTGATCAACACCCTAAAGATTCATAATAGGGTTAAAACAAAATTATTTTTAACTTAAATGTCCCTGTAGTTAATTCAGATTTTATATTTTAAGATAAGGTATTGTCCTATCATATATTAGGTCAGGAGTCACCACTGATGACAGTTTTAAAGCTCAGTAATAATATTGATTCCTTTTTTTTCTCATTTGAGCTGTTTAATTTTAGTCATATAGTAAGCATTTGTAAATTTTTATGCATCAAAACAAGTGCATGCTAAATTCCAAATATTGAAAATATAAAATACATGCATATTTCGAAGACCAGTTAATGGTGTCCAATATGGAAAACTATTTAATGCATATTATAAGCCAAAGGACCATGCGAAAGGGTTTCCCACTTATTGAGTATACTGCATTAGATACTTCAGATATTAACTGCTCTAAACAAAACTTTTAAGTTATATGCAATAGGTACCTTTCATTTTAGATTGTGTTAAGTATCCCTTTTTCTTGGTTAATATAGGGCATTTGACAAGAACCTTTGTTAGTAGGGCATAAAATTATTTAGCTACTGTTTCAGTATTTGTCAGAAAAAGTCAAACCACTAAGGTTCTCTCTTTACCTCCCTCTGAGTCATTTCCTTGCCAAACCTCTCCTTTAAATTTTATTTGCTCCATATCTATTTATTAGTTTCCTCTCTATGCTAATTGAGTGCTTCTGCTGAAATTTTTAAAATGTATATTTTTGTCTTTTTCCCATTTTTTTATGCAAATTGCTTTATCTGATTTTGTGGACATGTTTCTGTTATCAAAATTACTGCTAAATTAGTGATGTTTTGCAGTTTGATGATAGACAATTTTTGTGCGTATCTAAAAGTGGGAGGAAACAAGAAGCTTTGTTGTTGGAAATGGAAATTTTAGGCAAATTATTAGATTATTTTAAATGATTTTTTTTTTCAGAAATATTAGGAAATTTATCTCTATACCATTGGATTAAATTCCGGTGTCTTAGCTGAAAATAATTGAACAACTATGGCAGTTTTTCATTCGCTAAATTCTCCCTTGGCTTGTGAAATGAAAAATTTATCCAGATAGATTTGTTTGCTTCCTTTCACCTGATCATTAGAACTGTATAAATTGCCCAAATTTCCTTTTTACCTTGCTCAACAGGCAGTTAGGGCACAGTAGTATTAAGTGGTGATTCCCAGTTTATGGATCTGGGTGCCCAGGGGACCAGGAATCTAAAATTTTGCGCATAAGCAAAACTGTTGCATAAGTGAAAGTAGATGATAGTCTGGTAGAAAAATATGTATGTATGAGTACATTTAAAAACAATAATGAATTATTAGCTTTAATCATTTTCTGTATTCTCAAAGAACACTAATAAGTAAAATTGTTGTCCAGTTGTTAGAAAAGGATTCTCATTATTTAAAAGTTTGGGATCCCTTTATATTGAATCCCATGTACAAATCCTAAGGAACAACTCATCTTGGGAAAATTATTTAACCTTTTGGAGACTCAGTTTTATTATCTGTAAAGTGGAATAATACTAACACAAAGGATTGTTTTGAGAATAAAATTAGATAACGTCCTGAATTAGTCTCTGGTGATAAGACTTTTCTTACTGACTCACACTTGGCACTTTTGACCTAATATCTTTTTGAAAAATTCTTTCCTTCACATGAGAATGTGCTATGCTTTTCAGAGAAATCTGGTGCTTTGGCACTATCAAAATTCTTTCTCCTCTTCCCCTTACCCGTGTGTTTTCTCAGCTTGGAGATTGGTTCACTGATGCAACAAGCAATATACTGCAAATGTTTTGTCCAATTTTTTTTTAATAACAGTCATTAATATATCAAAAGTTAATTTAAAAATTATTTGACTTCCCTTTGACTGTTGTCCCCAACACACTTTCCCAGTGACAATTAACATCCTGTATATTTTATATATATATGTTTTTTCCCTTCAGTAATACAAAACACTATGAATGTATAATATATATGGATACATTATATTTATACTCATCTATATAGTATGTGTGAACATTGTGTAGTTTTGTTTTGTGAGACCCAAGGATCTGCATTTTTAAATAGTTTCCCAGAAGATTATTGGTGTCATATAAATGTTATACACATCATATATGTTATATATGCATTATATAAATGTTAGCATGCATCAGAATCACCTGAAGGGCTTGTTAAACATATTACTGGTCCCACCTCCAGCTTCAGATTCAGTCTAGGATGGCGTCAATTTGTATTTCTGACAAGTTCCCAGGTGATGTAAATGCTGCTAGTCTGGGGATCACACTTTGAGAATCACTGGTGTATTATTTATCATGCCACTTTGACCAGCCTATTACTAAGGAAAAGTAATAATGGTAACATTCCTTGAGTACTCATTTTGCAGCAGGCATTATTATGAGATTGTAAAATGTCTTTTCATTAATGTTATTTAAAATTGTATTTGTTGCTTATTGTTAAATCTTTGTATGAAACCGTATGAAACCTGCAATTATAGTTTTTTACCCCTTCACAGAGTCTTCTGGGCCATTATGGCAGTCAAGTGGACTGGTGGACAGTCTTCTCCGATTCTCTGTCTGAATGCAAGTAAAGAAGCGCTAGTGGCTTCTGGAGCAGAGGGTGGAGAACTCATGACTTGGGGTGAAGATGGGACTCCAATAGGACACATGCGATTCCAAGGAGCTGATGATGTTACCAGTGTTTTATTCTCCCCAACCTGCCCCACCAAGCTCTATGCCTCACATGGAGAATCCATTAGCATTCTGGATGTCAGGTCACTCAAAGATTCCTTGGATCATTTTCATGTGAATGAAGAAGAAATCAATTGTCTTTCATTGAATGAAACGGAAAACCTGCTGGCTTCTGCTGATGACTCTGGGGCAATCAAAATCCTAGACTTGGAAAATAAGAAAGTTAGCAGATCCCTGAAGAGACATTCCAATATCTGTTCTTCCGTAGCTTTTCGGCCTCAGAGGCCTCAGAGCCTGGTGTCATGTGGACTGGATATGCAGGTGATGCTTTTGCAGAGAGTACCTGGGTAATTCTAAATGAGATTTGCTAACAGAATCAAATCATTGATTGGGCTAAATGTATCTTTGCATTTTCTGTCCTCTTAACATCCATTTATGAACCATAAGCTTTAAGTCTATTGCACATTTAGTACTAGCCTGACAAAGCCTAATAGATTTTATTCACAGTGATTATTAATCTTTTAGTTTTTCTCTGTGCTTTAAGGTATTCCTAAAACCTGAGAATTCAGATATTTGATTCTAAACATTATTTAAAACAAAGGGGCATGCTGAAGTCAGAGTTTACCACCCATTCTCTATAAACTATGTTGTTTAAAAAAAGTTGGAAGGGCTGGGTCTGTTGTTTGGCTTAAAGTTCTGGGATGTATTAATTGAAGTGTTGTGTCCTGGTGACCAGGATCAAAGGATTGTATTCAATGCTGAGTTTTGAAAGGAGCATTAACAAATTAACCCAGATCCAGAGAAAGGCCATCAGGATTGTAAATACATCTAGAAACCTCATTATGTGTGGTGTTTCTGGAGGGGGAAAATGCATTATGCTTTTCTAAATAGCAGACATCTCAGAGAAGCAGATTTTGGTTTAATAAATGAAAGAAATATAAATTTTTTTATATTTTAATTTTATAAATATGTATTTTTTATAAGAGAAGTTGTGAGCTTACAAAACAATCGTGTGTAACATGCAGAACTCCCATACATCACCTTTCCACCAACACATTGCATTGTTGTGGAACGTTTGTTACAGATTATGAAAGAATATCATCAAACTATTACAACTAACTATATAGTCCATAGCTTACATTTGCTATATTTTTCTCATATACCCTGCTATTGTTAACACCATGTATTAGTATTGTACATTTATTATAGCTCATGAGAGAATGCTCTCATATTTGCACTATTAACCATAGTCCATCATCCATCACATGGTTCACTCTGTTATACAGTCCCATGCCTTGTACAGTCCATCCAAAATGGTGGTACAATCATCACCTCAGTAAATGTTTGAATGTTTTCCTTAGTTCAAAAGAAAAAAATCCCAAAGCCCCCTATTATTTACCCTTAGCATTGATGTGGTACCTTCTTTGACATTGAAGCAAGACTATTACAATATTGCTGGTAACTATAGTCCATAAATTACTTTAATTATATTTTTCCTATGCATTGTATTCTTACCACCTTGTAATAGTGATGTACATTTGTTCTAGTTTATAGAACATTCTTGTATTTATATACTATTAACCACAATCCTCATCCATCACCAGGTCTTTGACTAATCTTTTTTCTTTTGGCTATACCAGTTTTCAATCACTGGTTAATTAATTCACCACAAGACATGGCACTAGATAATTAGGTATGCAAAAAGTAACCAGTATTATTCAGATTAGATAAGTAGGTACCCAAAATTTACTATTTTGCCTTCAATTCTAGGCCAGAGGTTTTAGCGCCATACAGTTAGAAAACAGTCTAGGAGATTAATATTGTATGAAAGGAAGCCTAGGTAATTGCTTATTTGACTACCAAAAATTGTTAAAAGTTCACTGTATATTACTGTCTGCACTGGGTTGTGATGTAACAACAGTGGCTAAGACAGCACAACTGTGCTTTTAAAGAGATTCCATCCTTAATTGAAGTTGAAACTCTGTAATTTCTTCTACAGTATATGCCTTTTAAAACCAGTGTTAGTCTACTGTTTAAGAATAGTCAAACTAGGAAGGAGCCCAAGAATGTAGGCATATTAATGGAAAGAATTTTTGAGAGTTATTTCTCCCTGAGAAAACACATTTTATCTCAAAGCAGGAAATGAATTTGTTACCATGTTCAGCAAACCCATCTTTTTTTTTTCCATTAAAATGTTTTTATTAAGGTATATCATTCATACATGAACATACATAAAACAAATATATAGTAAATATTGTGAACTTACAAAACAGACCTGCATTCCATCATATAGTGCTCCCGTAGATCAACCTTCTACCAACACCTTGCATTGTTGTGAAACATTTGTTGCAAACTCTGAAAGAATATCCTCAAAATATTACTAACTCTGGCCCATATATTACATTTGCCAACAAATATTCTTTGATTTTAGATAGGTTTTAATAATTAGGCAAAGTTCACTCAGAGAGACAGGGACTTAATGAACAAAGTGTAATTTATTAAGATACTGAGACTGCTTGATTTTTATTAAATAGGCACAACATATTTATAATACATGTGTAAGGAATAAAAATAATATTAAGTAAATACCTCTGTATTCACTACCCAACTGTAGTTTTTTTTTCAAAAGGACCTTTGAAAATTTGACACCATCATATATTTCTGTAGCAAACACATGATTTTTTTTTCTTTCTCATTTCTGTATCTGAAAACAAATGATTTGAGGATTTGTTCTTGGGTTTGAAAGATCTCTAATACGAACACTTAAGGATCAGGATGAAGGGGGGCGGCTCTTGTTTTTTATAAAAGACACTCTGACTTGAAAATGAGTCTTTTATGTAGAAATTTATTTTTGTGTGTGTGCAGGGGTTGAATTTTGAGTAGGGTTACTTTAACATGATCACATTCACTTCTGAACATTTACCAATAGTCCACTTTCTCTCTTATTTATTAAGACCATAAACCCCAAACTCTTGGATTCTTTTTCTTTAGCATCTCTAGCTCTCCTGCTTAGGGTGATTGATACTGCTTGAATGGGTGGTTGAGAAATTGAGTGTGAAACACCTTGGAGTCTTCAGCAGTTAGGGAGAGAAAGTATAAGAATTGTCTAGGCTAGGAACAACCTGGGAAGCCTCAATACTTGGAAATGATTCTGGAATTAGAATCTGGGTTGGCTGTTAACACACTTACATGATTTAAGTCAAATACAAAAATGTTTAAGCTAATGAAAACACTTTGGATGCAGTATGTGTGCGAGTGTCTTAGGACAGAGAATATAATCCAGGAAATATGGGGTCTGTGGAGAGAGATCTAGGATAGCTGCCAATATAGTTAAGCAGTCTGATTCTGGAATACCCATTTTCCTTGTGTTCAGTTTTTTAATAGACTTATTTTCGTATCTAGTTTCAGTACTTGTATTTGTTTGTATTACATTTTCTGGTATTTCTGTAGTTTATTTCAATTTGGTAGTGTTTTGGCTTTACTCAAATAGTGATTGCTAACGCTTAGTATAATACTGTAAATCCAGCCCAATTGGAGTTCAGTGCTCTCCCTAATGGAAACAGAATATAAATGTTATTAGATGTCATTTCTTTTGAAAAAAAGGCTAATAGAGTAATCGTATCTTGGTGAGGAAAGTTATCCTGACTAGAAAACCAAATCCTTAATAGCATCAGTAATGGTAATCTTGTCAATTCAGATAAAAGCTTTAGATCCTCTAAACAAGGTAATTGTTATCCTAGTGTCCATTTTAAATTATAAGTCCTAATTCAGGGATAATACAACATGGTTAAATAAAGCTGTCTGTTCTCTTTCAAAGTATCAAGAATAGTTTCCTTTTCAAATGATTACAATGGGAAGAAAATGAATCACAGATTATAGTGTAAAATCCATTCACTATGTTTCTTGTTTTGTTGTAAACAGGTTTTATTTACCACTTCAAATTAAATCAACTTAGTAGATCCAACAGTATGGTAGGGGACCAACAAAAAGCCAACTACAATACCAGTGTGTCCAATTAAGCAACAGCAGTTGGGATTGCTGCTCTTTTCTAGAATTATGCAAGGATGAATTAAATCTCAAGAAATTGACAAGGTAGTTCTATATGCCAATTAATAGAATAGGCTAATAATTATTCTTTACTGTAGGAATTAGATATGGGAAAGAGAAGTAGACTGGAATAGTTAGGAAAGCCTTCTTGGAGGGACAGAGACTTGGGTTAGCCCCTAGAATGGGTCATTTGGATAATGTGAAAGGAAAGGAAAAGCATTCCAGACTGAAATTATTTCACTGATATTCTAGATTTAGTTTAGTTAGGTAATTAAGTCTTGTAATTAGCATAGACTAAAATTAATAAATTTCATACTCTTTGAAGACACAAGGTTAAATGACTTAAACTGACAGCTGCTTAAAATTTTGTATTACAACTTAATGGGGTTTGCTATTAGAAAGTTATCTATTTTTTGGTAAATTCTCCCTGACTTCTCGTTGATTTTAATTTTCCCTGCAGGGTCGCATTCTACAGGCATGTTGTGGTAGTGTCTATTTTTTTTTTTTAATATTGCTGGGAATTTATCATATTAATCATTTTGAGACTATAATAGTAATAAAAATTATGTATAATTATGTAATATACAATTATTATATAATTATAATTAAAATATAAAATTTTTTTTTAGGAGGTACTGGGGATTGACCTCAGGACATTGTACATGGGAATCAGGCACTCAGCCACTGAGCTATACCCACTTCCCAATGAGACTTGGCTTTTCCATTTGTTTGCTTGCTTATTTGTTTTTAGGAGGTACATCAGATTGAACCCAGAACCTCATACATGGGAAACAGGTGCAACCACTAGAGCTATATTCACTCCCCATTTTCTCAGACTATTTTGATGTCTTTATTAAAAACCTGAATAATTAAGTATGATAGTTGAGCAAAATGGCTAGAACTGTCTATGACTGTGTGACTTTTGGATCTAATTTAAAGGTGATGCTGTGGAACCTTCAGAAAGCCCGACCACTTTGGATTACAAATTTACAAGAGGATGAAACAGAAGAAATGGAAAACCAACAATCACCTGGTCAGCTCTTAAATCCTGCTCTAGCTCACTCTGTCTCTGTGGCATCATGTGGCAATATTTTTAGTTGTGGTGCAGAGGATGGTAAGGTTCGAATTTTTAGGGTAATGGGAGTCAAGTGTGAACAGGAACTGGGATTTAGGGCCCATGCTTTGGGGGTATCCCAGGTCTGCTTTCTGCCAGAATCCTATCTGTTGCTTACTGGAGGCAATGATGGAAAGATTGTGTTGTGGGATGTAAGCAAGAAAGCTGAGAAAAAACAGAAGAGTCCTACCAAACATACCCACAGGAGAAAAACTAAAAGAGCAACTTATACCAAGCAGGATGGAAACACTGATGCTTCAGTAACAGATGAAGAACATGGCAAAATTTTACCAAAGCTAAGTATTGAACATGGAGAAAAAGTAAACTGGCTCTTAGGTACAAAAATAAAGGGATGCCAAAATATTTTAGTAGCTGATCAGACTGGTTGTATATCTGTATATCCCTTAAATGAATTTTAAATCCAATAAAAATATTTGAAGAACTGTGGAACACTTTTTGTAGTTAAAAAATTCTGATTTTTTGTTTCAGTTGCTTGTTATATATAGAATTAAACTATTCCGTTATATAAATTTTAGGACACTTGGCCAAAGACAATTGGGTAATGCTTCATATAGTAAATGACATTAAAATTTGGAAAAAGAAAAGCAAATAAAAACAAACTGGGAGGAAGAAAACTAATATTCATTGAATTCTGACCATGTAACAGCCATTTCACATATATTATCATTTCTTCTTCCAAATCAATAAAGTGGGTGATTTCCATCATTTTAATGCCTCAAGACTCAGCTATGTTAAGTAACTTCAGGTTCCAGGAAAATAGTAGGCACAATTACTTACCTGAAAAGGACCTTGGTTATCTTGTCCAGCCTCCTGCCTTAGAGAAGTCCACATCCTGATCCAAATGTGGTCACTACATTAGTTATAACATTTGTTATAAAAAGGTGTTTCTTAGCAAGACATTCTTGGTAAGAATCCATTCCAAGTTGTAAGAGAAAACCTGTTCTTGCTTTTGTGTAAAACATAGAGGCTTAAATAGCAATTAACCTTACTAATGTTTCTAAGAAAAGGGTAGCAGGGTCAAATCAGTTAAGAATATTATGCATGCCAAGTTACCATCTTGGAGATTCTCAATGAATATTGGATTATTCTTAAATCCTTCAGAAAAAAAAAATGAGTCATATGTCTAATCAGTTTCCAAGGTTGATCACAATCCTGTTTCCATAACAGCTATTCACATCTCATAGATGTCACATTCTGGGACTCTTGCTGCAAGTGACAGAAACAAAATTAAAAATCGCCTAAGGAAATTAAAAAGTAATTTTATTAGTTCATATAACTGAGAAATCCAGGGATAGTCAGATAGGCATCGTTGGAACAAGATGTTTAATATCTGATGTTTTTTCTTTCTGTTAGCTCTGCTTCCCATGGGTGTAGCTACATAGTCTCCTACCCCTTAATCATCCCAATTGGAAGTGAATCTGTTTTTCAAAGGTTCTACCAAAATTCCCAAGACTGACTATAGGTCCATGTTGTGTCACATGCTCATTCCAGAACAAGTTACTAATTATGACTAGTAAAAGCCTGGGTCATTTAACCAGTCTTATGGTTGAAGGGGAATGAATTGGGACAGACTGAAATTAGTTCAGTTACTAGAAGAAAAGCAAGCATGTTGTTGTCCAATACAAATTTCTTTAAAAGAACAATTTCTAAACATACTCAAGCACTTCCTAATGCTTTTTAAATTAAAACAAAAATTTTTAAGTTGATATATAATTTGTTTCTGAATAAAAGAATTTTCCTCCATACTAGAAAGCAATTAAGGTCCCTGGAGAAATGAATGGGCATAAGTGGAAGCAGATCCAGCTACACCAGCCACATCACCTGAACCAATATGATATCTTTTACATAAAGCAATTGATTAAAAAAGGTCAAATGTAAAAAAAATCTTGCTAATATGGAAACCTAACTTTAGAGATTGAAAAAAAAAGTGAAGGGTTGCAAAGCTGTTGTGGTGAGTACCATGTTGCAGCCAAACATCTCACTGGTACACCAGGGGTTTGGAAAACCAAACTAGGCAAAGATTTGGATCAGGATCAGGACAAAAATATATTAATGTGGGTGATGTAGCTAAAGAAGGGTAATTATGGCTATGATAAAGAATATGATTATACCATTTTTGGTGAAGACAGGGTAGTTGAGTTAAAAAGAACAAATAAAAGAAGGTGGAATTCTTGATACCATGTTGTGAATCTTCCCTGAACACTGGTTTCACATAGTTTTTTATTTTTTTGTTTGTTTTTTAGGAGGTACTAGGGATTGAACCCAGGATCTCGTACATCAGAAGCAGGTGCTCAACTTGAGCAGCATCTGTTCCCCTTGTATAGTTTCTGTGCTGAAAACATATAACAGTGTATTGTACAAGGCTTGAAACGGGTCATAGTGAGAAGAAACTCCAAGGAAATATTCAGTGTGAAATTTTTCAAGTTCTTTATGAAGAAGTCATAGTATCTTAAACTTACAGGGGAGAAATAGTGCATCAATTGTCCAGCAATAATCCAGAAGAGTAGAATAATATAAATTAGATATTGAAATGGATTGAGCAATGGAAAAAAGATCATAGCTCTTGATGTATAAGACTGGCCACTTTACATCGTTGTTAATATCTCTCTGCCTTCTTCATAGAAATTGACCAAATATCAATAGAACTTTTGTGTTCAAATAGTGTTGTAGGGGGAAGTGGTTGTGGCTCAAGTGATAGAGCTTCTGCCTACTATATGGCAGGACCCAGGTTCAATCCCTGGGGCCTCCTGGTGAAAAAGAAGAGAAAGTACCTGCACCGCAAGCCAGTGCCCATGTGAGTGCCTGCTTGGTGAGCCAGTGCGTGTGCAAGTGAGTCATGCAGCAAGATGATGACGCATCAAAAGAGAGTCAAGGGGAGAGTCAAGGTGAAGCGCAGCAGAAACCAGGAACTGAGGTGGCACAGTTGACAGGGAACTTCTCTCCCCATCAGAGGTCTCCAGGATCAAATATAGGTGAATCCTAGAGGAGAGGAAATGAGAAGACAACATTGCAAAAACAGCAGGATGGAAAGAGGAGAAGAGGGAAAAATTAAAAAAAAAAAAAAATATATATATATATATATATATATATATATTTTTTAAAAATCAGTTAAAAAAAAATAGTAGTGTAGGACTAGCAGGTGGATAGTTTAAAGGCTTATTCCTGGACCTTTTTGTCTCCCCGAGAAGGCTGACCAAACAATCTCAAACATAATGAATACCACATTCTTAAGAATTGAAAGACTATCTATGGTAAATTCTTCAACTGCTAAAGAATAAATATATCTGACCGAACAGGTGGATACCTGTGACAGTTTGAGGTTATTTATGAATCCCCAAAAGGGAAAGATTATGTGTGTAAACTAATTTATTTCTCTGGGTATGATATTCTTTGACTGCATTCAATTAAGCTGAGGTGCCTTTGATTAGGTTATCTGTTACAATTAGGAGTGTGATTTGACTATAGCAGTGGATATGACTCAGACTGAGTCCCTGGCCCCTCAGTGGGTCTGATATAAACAGACACTTGCACAAACAGACTTACAGGGAGAGAGAGATCTCTATTTTGATCCTGCTATGTGACAAAAAAGAGCTCAAACAGCTGAAGCCCCAGGAAGTGAAGAGCTGACCTTGGCAAAAGAGTGGGGCAGCCGAGACCGATAAAAGAAGCCCTAAGAGACAGCCCTATGCCAGCCTGCTGCTGAAATCAGAAAGAAGCAGAGCAGCTAAGCCTGAGAGAGGAAGCCCAGAGGGGAAGGTTGAAACACAGAAATTACCAGCCATACTGCTTCAACACGTAGCAGCTGACTTTGGTGAGAAAGTACTTATTAAGGCCTTGGAACTGTAAGCTTTTGCCCCAATACCCTTTATAAAACCCAACAGATTCCCGGCACTTTGCATTGGCATGCCTTTTGACAGACAATTAAGTCTAACTGTTAAGTTTAATATAGAAAATGAAGATGATCACTTAAAATAAAACTTCTTAAGACTAAAGATAAAAGTGAAGGGGTTGACTTAGATGACCATTAGGGTGCCTTTGATGCAAATGTTAAATGAAATGAAAGCAATCATATTAGGGCTCACAATGCTTATCTAATGAATCTAATATTAAAATGTCTGGAAGTAATAATTGTGGGCAATCTGGAGGTTTTAGAAGAATCTTGAAAAATTACACAAGTATAGTGTTATTTTTGCTAATGAGCCTAAATAATTTTTTAAAATTTTGTATTAACATATGTACAACACAAAATTTCCCATTTTAACCAACATCACATGTACAATTCACTGATACTGATTACATTGACAGTATTGCACTACCACCACCACCATCTATTACCAGAACTTTTTCATTATCCCAAACAGACACTGTACCCATTAAACAGTAAATCCTGGGAAGCAAATGTGGCTCAAGTAGTTGGGCCTCTGTCTACCATATGGGATGCCCAAGTTTGATCCCTGGGCCTCCTGGTAAATGCATGCCAAATACCCACACGGTGAGCCAGTGCCCACGTGGAAAGCCAGTGCCCGCACGCTGAACCACGCAGCGAGATGATGACACAACAAAAAGAGAGACAAAGGGGAGAGACAAGGTGAGACACAACAGAAACCAGGAACTGAGGTGGTACGAGTGACAGGGAACCTCTGTCCACATCAGAGGTTGTCAGGATCGAATCCTGGTGAATCCTAGAGGAGAAAAACGAGAAGACAAGAAATAGACACAGAAGATCATATAGTGAATGGACACAGCAATAACAGCAGGGTGGGGGAAGGGGGGGGGAGCAAAAACCAGAAAAAACAGATAACTCCTCATCACCCAGCCCTGGTAACCTATAATCTGCTTTCTGACTCTATTTGCTTATTCCAGGTGTTTTCATATAAGTGAAATCATACAATATATATCCTTCTTTGGTTTATTTCACTCAACATCATGTCTTCATTATTTTCAAGATTCCTCTAAAACCTCCAAAGATTGCTTATGATTATTTCTTGACATTTTAATAAACATTAGAATCATTTATGTTGTCACATATACCAGAAATTCATTCCATTTTAAAAATAGTAGCCATTGTAGTGGGTGAGAGGTGATATCTCATTGTGAGTTTTTTGTTTGTTTGGTTGGTTTTTAATTAGAGAAAGTGAAGGTTTATAGAAAAGTTACGTAAAAAATACAATGCTCCCATATATCTCCCTATTGTTGACTCTTTGCATTAGTGTGGTACATTTGTTACAATGGATGAAAGGATATTGAAATATTATTATTAATAATAGCCCACAGTTGACACTAGGTGTATTTTTCCTGATATACCACCCTATTATTAATACCTCATATTAGTGTTATACATTTGTTATAATTCATAAGAGTACATTCTTATACTTGTGTGGTTAAGCCTAGCCCATCATCCACAACAGGGTTCACTGTGTTGTACAGCCCCATGTTTTTATCTTCTAACTTTCATTCTAGTAACATATGACCCAATACTTACCCATTTGTCCATATTCACATACATAACTCAGCGCTGTTAATTACACTCACAGTAATATGCCACTTCAGCACCATCCATTACCAAATCATTCCCATCATTCCATATAGGAATCTTGTACATTTTAAGCCTTCACTTCCCATTCCTTATCCCCACCCCATTTCCTGGTAACCTAGATTCTAGATTCTAGACTCTATCGCTTTGCTTATTCTAATTGTTTTAAATCAGTGAGCTCATACAGTATTTCTCCTTTTGTGTCTGGCTTATTTCAGTCAGCATAATGTCTTTAGTGTTCATCCACATTGTCACATCCATCAAGACTTCATTCTTTTTTTATAGCTGCATAATATTCCATCATATGTATATACCACATTTTGTTTATCCATTCATTGGTTGATGGGCACATGGGTTGCTTCCATCACTTCATAATTGTGAATAATGTTGTTATGAATGTTGGTGTACAAATACCTGCTCGAGCCCCTGCTTTCAATTCTTCTGTGTATATACCTAATAGTGGGATTGCCAGCTCATATGGTAATACTATTTTTAGCTTTCTGAGGAACTGCCCAACTCTCTTCCACAGCAGCTGCACCATTTTACATTCTGACCAGCAATGAATGAGTTTCCCTATTTCTCTACATCCTCTCCAGACTTGTAATTATCTATTTTTAAAAAATAGTAGCCATTCTAGGGGGTGTGAAGTGATAATATCATTGTGGTTTTGATTTTCGTTTCCCTAATAGTGAGTGAGCATCTCTTCATGTTTTTTAGCCAGTCATATATCCTCTTTGGAGAAATGTCCAAGTCTTTTGCCCATTTTAAAATATTTTTTTCCTTCAGTTGTAGGATTTCTTTATATAATCTGGATATTAAATTCTTACTGGATATGTGAGTTCCAAGTATCTTTTCCCATTGAGTAGTTTGTCTTTTCACTTTCCTACCAAAGTCCTTTGATGTAAAAAAAATGTTAATTTTGAGGAGGTCCCATTTATCTAGTTTTTTCTTTTGTTGCTTGTGCTTTGGGTGTAATGTCAATAAACCATTGCCTAACCTAAGATCCTGAAGATGCTTCCCTACATTTTTGTCTAGGAGTTTTATAGTCCTGACTCTTATATTTAGGTCTTTGGTCATTTTCAGTTAACTTTTGTATATGGTATGAAATAAGGGTGCTCTTTTATTCTTTTGCATATGAATATCCAGTTTTCCCAGCCCCATTTGTTGAAGAAACTATTCTTTCCCAATTGAGTGGACTTGGCAGCATTGTAAAAAATCACTTGGCCATAGATATAAGGGTCTATTTATTGATGCTCAATATATCTATCTTTGGTTGACATATCTACCATTGTGCCAGTACCATGTATTTTGGGCACCATAGCTTTGCAATATTTTTTATTTTTCTATTTTTTATTTTTTTTTAAGATTTATTTTATTTATTTCTCCCCACCCCCTTGTTGTTTGCATCTGCTATGTCTGTTAGTTGTGTGCTGATCTTCTTTTCTTAGGAGGCACCAGAAACTGAACGCAGGCCTCCCATGTGGTAGGTGGGAACTCAATCACTTGAGCCACATCCACTTTCCTGCAATATTCTTTAAACTCAGAAAGTGTGAGTCCTCCAACTTTGTTCTTTTTCAAGATGTTTTTGGCTATTCAGGACCTCTTGCCCTTCAAAATGAATTTAATAGTTAACTTTTCCATTTCTGCAAAGTAAGCCATTGGAATTTTGATTGGGATTACATTGAATATGTAAATCATTCTGGGTATCATTGACCTCTTAACAATATTTAGTCTCCCAGGAGGTGGACTTGGCCCAATGGATGGGGCGTCTACCTACCACATGGGAGGTCTATGGTTCAAGCCCCGGCATCCTTGACCAGTGTGGAGATGGCCCATGCGTGGGGCTAATGTGCATGGGGAGTGCTGTGCCCTGTGGGGTGTACCCCGTAGGGAGAGCTACCCAGTGTGAATGAAGGTGCAGCCTGCCCAGGAGTGGCGCTACACATGCAGAGGGCTGGCACAGCAAGATGACACAACAAAAAGAAACACATATTCCCAGTGCCGCTGATAGAGATGGAAGCAGTCACAGAGGAGCACAGCCTGCCCAGGAGTGGCGCTACACATGCAGAGGGCTGGCGCAGCAAGATGACACAACAAAAAGAAACACATATTCCCAGTGCCGCTGATAGAGATGGAAGCAGTCACAGAGGAGCACACAGCGGGTGGACACGGAGTGCAGGCAACTGCGGGGGGAAGGGGAGAGAAATAAATAAAAAATAAATCTTTAAAAAAAATTTAGTCTCCCAATTCATAAACATGAATGTCCTTCCATTTATTTAGGTCTTCTTTGATTTCTTTTAGCAATGTTTTGTAGTTTTTCTGTGTATAATTCCTTTATATCCTTGGTTAAATTTATTCCTGATATTTTATTCTTTTACTTGCTATTGTAAATGGAATTTTTTTTTTCTTGATTTCCTCCTCATCTTGTTCATTACTAGTCTGGAAATACTACTGATTTTTTGGTGTTGATTTTGTACCCTCCACTTTGCTGAATATGCTTATTAGCACTCAGATTTGTTGAGAATTTTTCAGGACTTTCTATACATAGGATCATGTCATCTGCAAATAGCAAAGTTTTACTTCAATTTGGATGCCTTTTATTTCTTTTTCCTGTCTAACTGCTCTGTCTAGAACTTCCAGTCTAATGTAGAATAACAGTGGTGACAGCTGGCATCCTTGTCTTGTTTCAGATCTTAGATGAGTAGTTTTTCACCATCGAGTATGATGTTAACTGTGGGTTTTTCATATATGCCCTTATCATGTTGATGAAGTTTCCTCCTATTCCTATTTTTCTAGGTGTTTTTATCAAGAAAGGATGCTGTATTTTGTCAAGTGCCTTTTCTGTGTCATTTGAGATGATCATGTGGTTTTTTTCCTTTGTTTTGTTGATATGATATATTACAGTAATTGATTTTCTTATGTTGAACCACCCTTGCATAACTGGGATAAAATGCACTTGATAATGGTGTATTATTCTTTTGATATGCTGTTGGGTTAGATTTGCAAGTATTTGTTGAGAATTTTTGCATCTATAGTCATAAGAAAATTAGGTCTTCAATTTTCTTATATATCTGGATTTGGTATTAAGGAGATGTTGGCCTCATAGAATGAGTTATGAAATGTTCCCTCCTCTTCAATTTTTTGGAAGAGTTTGAACTGAATTGGTATTAATTTTTCTTGGGATAATTGGTAGAATTCACCTGTGAAGCCATTTGGTCCTGGACTTTTCTTTGTTGGGGGTTTTTGATGACTGATTCTATCTCTTTGCTTGTAATTGGTCTGTTGATTCTTTTATTTCTCATAGAGTCAGTGTAGATTGTTCTTGTATTTGTAGGAATTGCCTATTTCATTAGATTGTCTAATTTGTTGGCATACAGTTCATAGTATCCTATTATGATCCTTTTTATTTCTGTTGGGTCAGTAGTATTGTCCTACCTCTCATTTATGATTTTATTTATTTGTGACTTCTTTTTTTTCTTTGTCAGTCTACATAAGGGTTTGTCAATTTTATTAATCTTTTCAAAGAACCAACTTATGAGTTTGTTAATTGTCTCTATTGTTTTTAATTCTCAATTTCATTATTTCTACTCTAATCTTTGTTATTCCTTTCTTTCTGCTTGCTTTGGGTTTAGTTTGCTCTTATTTTTCTAGTTTCTCCAGGTGTGCAGTTAGGTCTTTGATATTAATCTTTTCCCCCCCTAATGTAAGTGTTTAGGACTAAAACTTTCCTTCTCAGCCCTGTCTTTGCTTCATCCCACAAGTTCTTCTTTTTTTTAAGATTTATTATATTTATTTATCCCCCACCCCCTCATTGTTTGCATTTGCTGTCTGCTCTCTGTGTCCATTTGTTGTGTGCTCTGTGTCTGCTCATCTTTTTAGGAGGTACTGGGAATGAACCTGGTACCTCCCCTGTGGGAGGGAAGTGCTCAATTGGTTGAGCCATCTCAATTTCCTGCTTTGTTGTGTCTCCCATTGTCTTTTCTCTTTTTGTCTCCTTGTTGCATCATCTTGTTGCATCAGGTCACCACACCTGCCTGTCGTGCCAGCTCACTATCCTGCTTGTCCTCTCTGGGAGGCACCAGGACCCAAACCTGAGACCTTCCATGTGGTAGGTGGGAGCTCAATCACTTGAGCCATGTCTGCTTCCCTCATAAGTTTTGATATGTTATTGTATTAGTCAGCCAAAGGGATATTGATGCAAAGTACCAGAAATCTGCTGGCTTTTTAAAGGGTATTTATTTGGGGTAGAAGCTTACAGTCACAAGGCCCTAAAAAGTCCAATTCAAGGTTACTGAAGAGGTACTTTCTCACCAAACTCTGTTGCCACATATTGAAGCAAGAAGGCAGGCAATGTCTGCAAGATTTCAGCCTTCCTCTTTCCTTTTAAGGCTTCATGGGCCCAGTTTCTTCCTTCTCAGATGTAGGCTGGCACAGGTCTTGTCTCTCTTCTCAGGGCTTATTTCTTTCTGGACTTAGCTGTTCTGGTCTCTTCACAAGGTCAGCTGTAGACTATCAGGCTCATCTCTCTTCCAGGGCCTCTGCCATATCTGTGGAGCTGACTCACCTCCTCTGTATTCTTCTCCATGTATCTTCTGTGTTTTTGATTGAGCATCTGTTTATATAGCCCACCAAGGGCACAGGGACTCAACCCTTCATGCCCTAATGACATGACCAAATCAAAACCCTAATCTTGATTTAATAAAGTAAAAGTGAAACCTCTAAATTTAATACAGTCAAAGGGGTATCATACCTAGAGGAACAGACCAGTTTACAAGCATAATCAATGTCTGTTTGGAATTCATAAAAATCTCAAAATGCCACAGTTATGTTCTTGTTTTCATTCATCTCAAGATATTTACTCATTTCCCTTGCAATATCTTCTTTGACTCACTGATCGTTTAAGGGAGTGTTGATTAACTTCCATATATTTGTGGATTTTCCAGTTCTCCACATGTTATTGATTTCCATCTTCATTCCATTATAGTCAGAGAAGATGCTTTGTATGATTTCAGTATTCCAAGATTTATGTAGACTTGGTTAGGACCCAGCATGTGGTCTGTTCTTGAGAATGATCCTTGTATACACAAGAAGAATTTATATCCAGCTGTTTTGAGGTGCAATGTTCTGTGTATATCTGTTAGGTCTAGTTCATTTATCATATTATTCAAATTCTCCGTTTCCTTGTTGATCTTCTCTCTAGATGGTTTATCTTTTGATGAGAGTTTTGTCTTGAAGTCTCCAACTACAATTGTAGAGATGTCTGTTTCTCCCATGAGTTTTACCAGTGTTTGTCTAATGTATTTTGAGACACAGTGGTTAAGGGCATAAATATTTATGATTATTATTTCTTCTTGGTGGATTGACCATTTTATTAATACATAGTGTCCTTCTTTGTCTCATAACAGTTTTTTACTTAAAGTCTATTTTTTCTTTTATTTTTATTTTAAAAGAAGCTTTAGATTATATAAATGTTACATAAAAAATATAGGGGGGAACAACCAGCAACATGGCAGCAGAGTAAGGAGCTCCTAGGGTTGGCTCCTGCTACAGGGCTCTTAGTAAACAGTCAGAGCTATCTGGAGCTAGCTGAAGCACCTGCTTGGAGGCTCCAGGAGACCAGAAGAGCATTCTGCCACATCCTTGAAGGAATGGAAGGAAGAGACTGCCCATCTGCAGAGAATATTCATAAGTAGAACGCTCCAAACCACGGACGCCAGTGCCCATCCTCCACTGGAGGCACAAGCCTCCTTGGGAGCTATTCTGTGGCTAGAATTGAAAGCTCCACTTACCAACAACGGAGGAAGAAGAGACAGTTGGGCACCAACTTCAGCTACTGATGAGTCATTTCAGAAGGCTGAAGTATAATCCTGAGAGCAGCTAAAGGTTGAGACTGTCCAAGTCAGAAAGCAGCCAGTAGCTGCCATCTTAACTCCCGGCCTGCCACAAGGAGAAGCGGGTCGAACTGAATATCACAGTGCTGGTAGGAACTGGCTTTCTTCCATCCAAATCAGACTGCAGGCCTACCTAAGCCCCAGCCCCACCTCTGGGAGGGAGGGACCTGGGATGACTGCACCAACCTCTTTAGGAAATTATCGGCCAAGCCATGGAGGCCAGTGATTATCCTACATTGGCCAAGCAAGCTGCCCCAGAAGCTATTCTGTGGCTTGAATTGGAAGCTCCATTTTCCAAAAACAGGATGAGGACACAGTTGGCCACTGATTTTGGCTATTGATTAGTAGATTTGGCTGGCTAAGGTACAACCCTAGGAACAGCTAGGGTGTGAATCTGTCCAAGTCAGAAAGAGGCCAGTGGCCACCATTTTGACTCCACCCCCAGCCTGAGGGGAAGCCAGGACTGAAAATCACAGTGAGGATAGGAACTGGTTTCTTTCACCCAGATGGGCCTGAAGACCTATCCTAGGCTTCAGCCCCACCTCTGGCAGGGAGGAGGCTGGCAGACCCCGCACCAGCCTATCTAGGAAACTACAGATATCTTTGACTGGCACAGCCTGAATAATCGAAAGTCTACCAGGGCAACTGTGGTCATCTTGGATCCGCACTGCATAAATTGCTGCCCACACCGGCAGCTCCATTCCTGCCCCAGGCAGGGAAGAAAGGGGCATGAAGCCTCATCATTCTCTCTGGGCAAATACAGTCTAGGCCTGCACAATTTGGGTTATACCACACAGCTGTGACTCTGTCCTATTCCTGGCAAAGGAGAAAGTTGGGAGAAGCTTCATCTGGCCCTGGGGCAATGAGGGCAGCTTGAACCTCCCAAGTTTATTCCACAAACTACATCCTTGGCTCCTGATGTGCAACCAGCCAGGGAGAAAGGGCAGGAAGCCCTAAACTAAAGAGAAAAACTGCACCCAGAATAAATAATCTAGTAAGCCAGATGCAAGACACCAACAAAAAATTACATTCCACACCAAGAAACAGGAAGACATGGACCAGTTAAAGGATCAAGATAAGCCTCCAGATGACATAAAGGAGTTGAGACAACTAATGTAGATGTTCAAACAAATCTCCATAATAAATTCAATGAAATGGGTAAAGAGATTAAGGATATTAAGACATTGGATGAGCACAAAGAAGAATTTGAAAGCATACATAGAAAAATAGCAGATCTTATGGGAATGAAAGGCATAATAAATGAAATTTTAAAAACATTGGAATCATATAATAACTGATTTGAGGAGGCAGAAGAAAGGATTGGTGAGCTTTAAAAAATGGCCCCTGAAAGTGAACATACAAAAGAGCAGATGAAGAAAAGAATGGAAAAAATTGAAGAAAGTCTCAGGAAACTTAAAGAAGACATGCAAACATACATATCATGGGTGTTCCAGAAGGAGAAGAGAAAGGAAAAGGGGCAGAAGGACTATTTGAAGAAATACTGGTAGAAAATTTCCCAAACCTATTGAAGGACATGGATATCCCTGTCCAAGAAGCACAATGTACTCCCATCCAAAAAAATCCTAATAGACCAACTCTGACACACATACTCATCAGAATGTCAAATGCCAAAAACAGAGAATTCTGAGAACAGCAAGAGAAAAGCAATGCATAACATATAAGGGATATCAAATAAGATTAAGTGCTGATTTCTCACCAGAAACCATGGAGGCAAGAAGACAGTGGTCTGATATATTTAAGATACTTCAAGAGAAAAACTTCCAGCCAAGAATCTTATATTTGGCAAGATTGTCTTTCAAAAATGAAGGCAAGATTAGAATATTCATAGATAAATAGAAACTTAGAGAATTTCTAACCAAGAGACCAGATTTTCAGGAAATACTAAAGGGTGTGCTAGAGCCTGAAAAGAAAAGACAGGAGAGAAAGGCCTGGAAGAGAGTGTAGAAATGGATTAGTCAATAAAAGTAACCATAAGTGTCAAAAGAGTGGAGAAAATAAATTATGACGGATAAAACTCAAATAGGAATAAACTTAACCAGTGATGTAAAGTATTTGTATTCAGAAAACTGCAACTCAGTGTTAAAAGAAATTTTAAAAAGACCTAAATAACTGAAAAAATATTCCATGCTCATGATTGGAAGACTATCATAAAGACATCAATTCTACTCAAATTAATATACAGATTCAATGCAATCCTGATAAAAAACTCCAGAAGCATTTTTATTTAAAAAATGAAAACACAATTATCAAATTTATTTGAAAGGGTAAGTGGTCCTGAATAGCCAGAAACATCTTAAAAAGGAAAAGTGAACTTTTATCTCCAGACTTGAAATTATATTACCTAGCTTTAGTGGTAAAAACAGCATGGAACTGGCATAAAGACAGTCAAATAGACCAATGGAACCAAACTGTTGGTTCAGAAACAGACCCTCACATGTATGGTCAAGTGATTTTTGACTAGCCTGTCAAACCCACACTGCTTGGGCAGAACAGTCCATTCAACAAATGGTGCTGGAAGAAATGGATAGCCATAGCTAAAAGAAGTAAAGAGGACCCCTATCTCATACCTTATCCAAAAATTAACTCAAAATGGATAAAAAACCCAAATATAAAAGCAAGAAGCATAAAGCTTCTAGAAGAAATTGTGGGAAAATATATTCAAGCCCTGGTGGTAGGTGGTGGATTCTTAACAGAGATAAGAGGAGGACTGAGATGTTTAATGTATGTGGAAGTTTTAATTAGCTTAATGTAAAAGTGTGGAAGTGTATAGAGTGGATGGTAATAGATGGTGAGGAACAGATAATTTATAAATGGGGATATGGCTGAAAATGGTAGTCTAGTGATGTAAATGCCAATTGACAGAATGCTAGAGAATAATCTAGGAACTGAATAGCACAGTAAACCAAGAGGTGGCACAAATATTCCACTACAGTGTGGTGTGTTGATACATGGATGTTGTTTGGGAATTCTGCATATGTGCATGATTGTTTTATAAGCTTACAACTTCTGACATAAAAAAATATATTTAAAAAATAATAATAGGGTGGGTTGGGGGAAAATACACCAAATCTAAGATAAGGACTATAATAGGTAGTAAGGGGAAGCGGACTTAGCCCAATGGATAGAGTGTCCACGTACCACATGGGAGGTCCGCGGTAATGGGGGCCAGGAATTGAACCTGTGACCTTGTATGTGGGAAGCTGATGCTCAACCACTGAGCCACGTTGGCCCCTCCTGAGCTGGTTTTTTCATTTGTTTTGCTTGTTGTTTGTTTTTTAGGAGGCTCTGGGGCCGAACCCAGGACCTTTCATGTGGGAAGCAGGTGCTCAACCACCTGAGCCACATCTACTCCCCTGCTACTGATTTTTGCATGTTGATCTTATATCCTGCAACTTTATTGAACTTGTTTATCAGTTCTAGAAGCTTTGTTGTAGATTTCTCAGGGCTTTTCATGTCATCTGCAAATTTTTATTTCTCCCTTTCAAATGTGGATGCCTTTTAGATCTTTTTCTTGCCTAAGTGCTCAAGCAAGTACTTCCAACACAGTGTTAAATAAGAGCAGTGACAGTGAGCTTCCTTGTCTTGTTCTAGATTTGAGAGGGAAAGCCTTTAGCATTTCAACATGGGTCTTTCATATATACCCTTTATCATGTTGAGGAAGTTTCTTTCTATTCCTATCTTTTGAAATGTGTTTTTATCAAGACAGGATGCTGTATTTTGTCAAATGTTTTTTCTGCATCAGTAGAGATGATCATGTGATTTTTTTTTTCTTTTCATCTGTTAATGTGGTGTATTACATTGATTGATTTTCTTATGTTGAATCATCCTTGCATACCAGTGGTGAAACCCACTTGGTCATGGTGTATAATTTGTTTGATGTGTTATTGAATACAATTAGCAAGTATTTTGTTGAGGATCTTAGCATCCGAGTTCATTACAGAGATTGGTCTGTAGTATTCTTTTCTTGTATTTTTATGTGGCTTTACTATTAGAATGATGTTGGCATCATAGAATGAATTAGGCAGTGTACCCTCCACTTCTATTGTTTAGAAGAGACTAAGCAGTGTTAATTCTTTCCAGAATGGTTGGTAGTATTCACCTGTGAAGCATCTGGTCCTGGGCTGTTTTCAGTTGGGAGGTTTTTGATGACTAATTCAATCTTGATACTTGTGATTGGTCTGTTGAGTTCATCAATTTCTTTTGTCAATGTAGGCTGCTTGTTGTTTCTAGAAACTTGTACAATTCATCTATGTTATCCACCTTGTTGGCATACAATTTTTCAAAGTATCCTTTTATAATACTTTTTATTTCTGTGGGATCAATCGTGATATTCCCTTCCTTGTTTTTTATTTAATGTATTTGCATCTTTCTTTTTTTCTTTGTTAGTCTAGCTAAAGGTTTGTATTAGTCAGCCAAAGGGGTGCTGATGCAAAATACAGAAATTGGTTGGTTTTTATAAAGGGTATTTATTTGGGGTAGGAGCTTACAGTTACCAGGCCTTAAAGCATAAGTTACTTCCCTCACCAAAGTCTATTTGGAACAAGATGGCTGCCGACGTCTGCAAGGGTTCAGGCTTCCTGGGTTCCTATGTTCCTGGGGCTTGCTTTACTCTGGCTTCAAGGTTCCTTCCTTCCTGGGACTGACTTCTCTTTCCTCTGTGTGCTGGCTTCACATGGCTCCTGTTTAAATCTTCTGCACTAAACTCCAAAATCAAAACTCCAACATTAAAAGCCCTCAACTCTGTTCTTCACCATGCCTTTTATCTGAGAGTCCCCACCCACCAAAGGATGAGGACTGAATGCCCTAATCATAACTCAATCGTGCCCAGGTACAGATCAGATTACAAGCATAATCCAGTATTTCTTTTTGGAATTCATCATAGCCATATCAAACTGCTACAGGTTTTGTCAATTTTATTACTCTTCTCAAAGAACCAGTGTTTGGTTTTGTTCAATTTTTCTTGTTTTTTTAAATTATTATTATTTTTCTCAATTTCATTTGGGTCTGCTCTAATCTTCATTATTTACTTCTTTCTGCTCGCTTTGGAACTAGGTCCTAGATTCTCCAGGTGTGCAGTTAGGTCTTTGATTTTAGCTCTTCTTTTTTAATATAGGCATTTATGGCTATAAATTTCCCTCTCAGGCCTTCTTTTGCTGCATCCAATAAGTTTTGATATTTTGTGTTCTCATTTTCATTCATTTTAAGGTAGTTACTGATTTCTTACACAGCTTCCTCCTTGACCACTGATTATCTAAGAGTATGTTACCTTCCATATCTTTGTGCCTATTCTGGTTCTTTTTTTTTTTTTTTTTTTTTCAGAGTTTTCATTTCTGTAATTGGGCATGACTCTAAAAGCAAGCAAAAACAGTGCATAATCTGGAATCACTCACTTTTGAGGAAAAATCTGCATAAGAAGATCAGAGCACGCTTGCTGGCTTTGTCTGAAGAATCATTCTGGTTCCACATCCCAGGTCAGCTGAGAGGGAGATGAGGATGGACAACAACCACACCAGGGAACCAAGACGGTCTACAGCTGTGGGCACGAGAGTCACATCCACCAGCCATGTGGGAAAGAAGCCCCTTCTCAATCAAGAGAAGGAGTGGGCATCACCATCCTAGGGTCCGCTACCCGGGCGGGGACACCGCCAGGGTCCCTTGGCGCCGGCCAAGTGGCCGAGTGCTCCCACAGCCCCCACGCCCGCTGACGACACGCCCTCCCGCCCTCGGGGTCCCGGGCGGCATCCCCGGAACACCCAGCAGGGCCTCGTGCACCCCACATGCCGCCAGCTCTTCAAGGCGACGCCGACCGGGGATGGGGCAGGGGCCTATTCTGGTTCTCTGCCACTTATTGATTTCTAGCTTTATTCCATTGTGGTCAGAGAAATTACTTTGTATGATTTCAATCTTTCTGAATATACTGAGAGTTGTTCTGTGATCTAGCATGTGGTGTATCCTGGAGAATGATCCACTTGTGTGAGAAGAATGTATATCCCACTGTATTTGGGTGTAATGTTCTGTACATGTCTATCAGGTCTAGAGCCTCTAACATATTATTCAAAGTCTTTGTCCCTTTTTTGACCCTCTGTCTAGATATTCTGTCTAATGGTGATAATGGTGTAATAAAGTCCCCTGCTTTAATTGAAGAGGCATCTATTTCTCTTAGGTTTTCTAATGTTTGTCTCATGTGTTTTGGATTACCCTGGTTAGGTGCATAAATGTTTATGATTGTTCTTTCTTCTTGATAGATTACCTCTTTTATTAATATATAGTGTCCTTCTTTGTCTCTTATAACAACGTTTGATTTAAAGTCTGTTTTGTCCAATTAACATAACTACCCCAGCTCTTTTTTTTTTTCATGGAATATCTTTTTCTATCCTTTCATTTTTAGCTGATTTGTATTTTGGGATCTAAGGTGAATCTCTTGAAAACAAAATATAGTTGGATCCTGCTTTTTAATTCATTCTGCCACTCTGTGTCTTTTGATTGGGGAAGTTAATCTATGAACATTCAATGTTATTACTATAAAGATAGTACTTACTTCAACCATTTGACCTTTGGTTTTTATATGTAATATTCTCTCTTTTTTTGGCCTCTCTTTTCCTTTATTGTAACTTCCTTTTCTGTATAGTTGATTTTTGGTGGTGTATCTGACTGATTGCTTTTTCATCTCTGTTTCTGTATAGTTTTAAAACTATTTCTTTGTGGTTACCCTGAGGTTTATATTATACAACCTACAACTATTACCTACTAATTTGAAAAGATACCAACTTAGTTTCTATAGTGTACATTGTTCTCAGTTCCCATATCCTTCTGTTTCCCCTTTTTATGTTGGTTTTTTCCCACTTTACTATTTTATATTTGCACATCTGTTATCAGGAAATATGCCTTTTTTTGTTCAATTGTAGTCTGATTCTTATATGAATTAAAGAGCAGATTTTTATATTGAGAATATAGTTCAACTGGATTTTCATTTGCCCTTTAAGTTACCCCTACTGCTGATCTTCATTTCTTCACACTACTCCAAGCTACTCTCTCCTGTCTTTTCCTTTCAACCTGCAGAATTCCCTTTAGTAATTTTTGTAGGGTGGTTCTCTTTTTAAGAAACCCTCTCAGTTTCTATTTGTGAATATTTCAAACTCTCCCTCATTTTTGAAGGACAATTTTGCCAAACAAAAAAATTTTTGCCTTGCAGTTTTATCTTACGTGTGTCTTACCACTGCCTTCTCACCTTCATGGTTTCTGATGAGAAATTGGCAGTTAGTCTTAATGAGGAACCTTTGTAGGTAATGAATTACTTTTCCTGCTTTCAAAATTCTCTCTTTGGCATTTGACATTATGATTAGTACATGTCTCAAAGTAAGTCTATCAGAATTTATTCTCTTTGGAGTATGTTGCATTTCTTGTACATGTATATTTATGTCTTTTTTAACAAATCAATTTTATGCTTACATATTAATAAAGCAAGTTCATCTAAAGTATACAATCAATGTTATTTGGTATAATCACATAGTTGTGCATTCATCACTTTGATCATTATTTTCATTATTTCAATAATAATTATTATAAACAAAAAACAGACAAGAAAATTCTTCACCTTTCAATTTGTTTCCCCTGCAGTATATAACTACTATTTCTAACTATCTTGCACAATTACTTATTAAGTAGTTTTATTGAGATATATTCACGTACTATGCAATCTATCTAAAGTGTATAATCAATGGCTTTTAGTAAAATCACAATGTGTGCTTTCATCACCAAAAATATTTTAAACAATTTCATTACTAAAAAAAAAAACACCAAAAACAACTCCACACCCCTCAGCATGCCTTCCCTAGCCCTACATAACCACTAATCAAATTTCATCTTTGCAAATTTACTTATCTGTACATTTTATATAAATGGATTCATGCAATATGTTACAAAATATACTTAGTTCATATTAACAAATCATGAAGTATTTGTCCTTTTGTGTCTGACTTGCTTTACTCAACATAATGTCCTCCAGGCTCATTCAGGTTGTCATATGCTTTATGACCTCATTTCTTCTTATAGCTGCATAGTATTCCATTGTGTGAATATACCACAGTTTGTTTATCCATTCATCGATTGATGGACACCTGGGTTGTTTCTGACTTTTTGCAGTGGTGAATAATGCCACTATGACCATCGGTGTGCAGATATGTTTGTGTCACTGCTCTCAGTTCTTCTGGTTATATACACAGTAGTAGTATTGCAGGGTCACATGGCAAGGCTATATTCAGCTTCTTTGGGAACTGTCCAACAATCCTTCACAGTGGCTGTACCATTCTGCATTCCCACCAACAGTGAATAAGTGTTCCTATCTCTCCACATCATCTCCAACACCTGAAGTTCTCTGTCTAAATCAATAGAAGTCATTCTGAAAGGTGCGAAATGATATCACATTGTAGTTTTGATTTATATTTCACTAATCACTAACCTTTTTCTCATGTGTTTTTTTGTTTTTGTCATTTCTATTTCTTCTTTGGACAATTGTCTACTCAAGTCTTTTACCCATTTTTTAAATTGGGTCATTTGTCTTTTTATTGTTGATCTATAACATTCTTTATATATCAAGGATATTAACCCCTTATCAGACATGTGATTTCCAAATATTTTCTCCCATTGAGTCGGCTGCATTTTCACCTTTTGACAAAGGCCTGTGAGGTGCAAAAATGTGTAATTTTGAAGAGGTCCCATTTATCTATTTTTTTCTTTTGTTGCCTGTGCTTTGGGTGTTAAGGTCCAAGAAACCACCACCTACCACCAGGTGTTTAAGATATTTCCCTTCATTTTCTTCTGGTAGTTTTATGATCCTGGCTTTTATATTTAGGACTCTTTGATCCATTTTTATTTGATTCTTGTATGGGGAGTGGGGCAGGGGTCCTCTTTCATTCTTTTGCTTATAGATATCCAGTTCCCCCTGCACCATTTGTTGAAGAGACTGTTTTGTCCCATTAAAATGGCCTTGGTAGGTTTGTCAAAAACCAATTGACCATAGAGGTGATTATTAATTTCCTCACTCTCAAGTTTATTCCACGGTTTGGTGTGTCTATTGTTATGCCAGTATCATACTGTTTTGTTTTGTTTTTCTTTTTAAAAACAATTTATTGAATTTCTCATTCATACATGAACATACACCTTCATATTTGAAGGCCAATTTTGCTGGATAAAGAATTCTTGGGTGGCAATTTTTCTCTTTCAGTATCCTAATTGTATCACATCACTGTCTTCTTGCCTCCATGATTTCTGATGTGAAATCTTTACTAAGTCTTACTGGACAATCCTTGTCTGTGATGGTTTGCTTCTCCCTTGATGATCTCAGACTTTTCTCTTTATCTTTGATATTTGACATTCTGTGTAGTATGTGTCTTGGAGTAGGTCTATTTGAATTTATTCTGATTGGGATCCAGTGCTTCTAGGACATGTAAGTTCATTTCTTCTGTGAGAGTTCAGTATTATGTTGATTAATTTTCTTATGATGAACCAGCCTTGCATATGAGGAATAAATCCCACTTGCTTGTGATGTATAAGGTTTTTGATATGCTATTGCATTCAATTTGCAAATATTTTGTTGAGAATTTTTTTGCGTCTGTGTTCACTAGAGTCATTGGTGTGTAGTTTTCTTGTAGTGTCTTTATCTGACTTTGGTACTAGAGTGATGTTGGCTTCATAAAATATGTTGGCGGGAAGCGGACTTGGCCCAGTGGTTAGGGCGTCCCTCTACCACATGGGAGGTTCACGGTTCGAACCCCAGGCCTCCTTGACCCATGTGGAACTGGCCCATGTGCAGTGCTGATGCACGCAAGGAGTCCCATGCCACGCAGGGGTGTCCCTGCGTAGGGGAGCCCCACGTGCGAGGAGTGCACGCCATAAGGAGAGCCGCCCAGCCCGAAAGAAAGTGCAGCCTGCCCAGGAATGGCGCTGCACACACGGAGAGCTGACACAACAAGATGACGCAACAAAAAGAAACACAGATTCCCGTGCCGCTGACAACAACAGAAGCGGACAAAGAAGAACATGCAGCAAAATAGACACAGAGAACAGACAACTGGGGTGGGGAGAGAAATAAATCTTGAAAAAAATAAAATAAAATGTGTTGGGTAACTTTCCCTCTTGCTCAGTTTTTTTAGAAGAGTTTAAGCAGGATTGGTATTAATTTGAAATGCTTGGTAGAAGTCACCTGTGAAGCCATCTGGTCCTGGACTTTACTTTGTTGGGAGACTTTCTGATGACTGATTCAATGTCTTTAAATGTGAATGGTTTGTTAAGTTCTTGTATTTCTTGTGGCATCCGTGTAGGTTGTTTGTACCTTTCTAGAAATTTGTCCATTTCATCTAGGTTGTCTCGTTTGTTGGCATATAGTTTCTCATAATATCCTCTTATGATCCTTTTTATTTCTGTGGGGTCAATTGTAACTTCTCCCTTTTCATTTCTGATTGTATTTATTTGCATCTTCTCTCTTTTTTTCTTTGTTAGTCTAGCTAGGGGTTTGTCAATTTTACTGATCTCCTCAAAGAACCAGCTTTTGGCTTTGTTGATTTTCTCTATTGTTTTTTTGTTCTCAATTTCATTTATTTTTGTTCTAAGCTTTATTATTTCTTTCCTCTTGCTTGCCTTGGGATTGGTTTGCTGTTCTATTTCTAGTTTCTCTAGTTGTTTAGTTAAATCTTGTGTTTAGCTCTTTCTTCTTCTTTTTTTTTTTAAGATTTATTTATTTACTTTATTTCTCTCCCATTCCCACTCCCCAGTTGTCTGTTCTCTGTTCTCTGTGTCTATTTGCTGCATGTTCTTCTTTGTCTGTGTTTCTTTTTGTTGCATCATCTTGTGGTGTAGCTCTCCGTGTGTGCGGTGCCATTCCTGGTCAGGCTGCACTTTCTTTCATGCTGGGCGGCTCTCCTTACAGGGCGCACTCCTTGTTCGTGGGGCTCCCCTACGTGGGGACACCCCTGCGTGGCATGGGACTCCTTGCACGCATCAGCACTGCGCGTGGGCCAGCTACACACGGGTCAAGAAGGCCCAGGGTTTGAACCGCAGACCTCCCATGTGGTAGATGGACACCCTAACCACTGGGCCAAGTCCGCTTCCCTCTTCTTTTTTAATATAGGCAGTTAGGGCTATAAATTTCCCTTTCAGCACTGTCTTCACTGTATCCCATAAGTTTTGGTAAGTTGTGTTCTTGTTTTCATTTTCTCAATATATTTACTGATTTCACTTGCAATTTCTTTTTTGAGCCACTGATATTTAGGAGTGTGTTGTTTAGCCTCCACACATTTGTAATTTATTAATACCTCTTTCCTGTCTATTATTCATTCCAGTTTCATTCCATTATGATCTGAGAAGGTGCTTTGTATAATTTCAGTCTTTTTATATTTATTGAGAGCTGCATTATGACCTAACCTGTGTTCTCTCCTGGAGAAAGACACATCAGCACTTGAAAAGAATGTAGGATCTGCTGGATTTGGGTGCAACATTCTATATATATATATCTGTTAGGTCAAACTTGTTTATCATGTTTTTCAAGTTCTCTGTTTCCTTGTTGATCTTCTGCCTAGTTGTTCTATTTAATGAGGCGAGTGGTATGTTGAATTCTCCATCTATTTTTTTGGAGATATCTATTTCTCCCTTCAGTTTTGCCAGAATTTGTCTCATATATTTTTAGGTACTCTGTTAGTTTCATAGATATTTATGACTGTTATTTCTTCCTGGTGAATTGTCCCTTTTACTAGTATATAATGGCTTTCTGTATCTCTTATAACTTTTTTCACATTTAAAGTCTGTTTTGTCCAATATTAGTATAGCTACCCCTGCTCTTTTTTGGTTACTATAATATTTGCATGGAGTATCTTTTTTCCAACCTTTCACTTTCAACTGGTTTATATCCCTGGGTCAAACATGAATCTTGTGTAAACAGCATATGGATGGCTCATGTTGGTTTTTATTTCTTTTTATTCATTCTGTCAGCCTGTATCTTTTGATTGGAGAGTTTAATCCATTCACATTCATTGATATTACAGTAAATGCATTATTTACTTCCACCATTTCCTTCTTTGGTTTTCATATGTTATAACATACTTTTGTCTGCCTTTTTACTCTTTTGGTTATCCTTTCTGCTATTCTTTCTTATATACTTTCTTCCAAGCCTCTCTCTCCTATATTTTTCTTTCTAGCTCTGAGGCATCCTTTAATATTTCCTGCAAAGGTGGATTATTTTTTAATAAACTTTCTTAGTTTCTGTTTGTTTTTAATATTTTATACTCACTGTGTTAGTCAGCCGAAAGGGGTGCTGATGCAAATATAGAAATCTGTTGGCTTTTATAAAGGGTATTTATTTGAGGTAGGAGCTTCCAGTTACCAGGCCATAGAGCATAAATTACTTCCCTCACCAAAGTCTTTTGCCACGTGTTGGAGCAAGATGGCTGCCACTTCTGCCAGGATTCAGACTTCTTGGGTTCCTCTCTTCCTGGGTCTTGCTTCTGTCTGGGCTCAGTGTTCCTCTCCTCTCAGGGCTTGCTTTTCTCTGGGCTCAGGTTCCCTCTCTTCCTTGGGCTTGCTTCTCTTTCCTCACAACCAAGCTCCTCTGTGTGCTTATTTCTCAGGGGTCCAGCTCAAGACTCCAGCATCAAAACTCCAACAGCAAAACTCCAGCATCAAAGCTCCAGCATCAAAAAGCTCCAATTCTCACTTGGCCCAGTGGTTAGGGCATCCGTCTACCACATGGGAGGTCCATGGTTCAAACCCCGGGCCTCCTTGACCCGTGTGGAGCTGGCCCATGCGCAGTGCTGATGTGCGCAAGGAGTGACATGCCATGCAGGGGTGTCCCCGTGTAGGGGAGTCCCACACGCAAGGAGTGCGCCCCATAAGGAGAGCCACCCAGTGCAAAAAAATAAAGTGCAGCCTGCCTAAGAATGGCGCCACCCACACAGAGAGCTGACACAAGATGAGGCAACAAAAAGAGACACAGTTTCCCATGCCACTGACAACAACAGAAGTGGACAAAGAAACAAGAAGCAGCAAATAGACACAGAAAAACAGACAACTGGGTTGGGGCGGGGGAGGGAAGAGAAATAAATAAATAAATCTAAAAAAAAAGCTCCAACTCTCTTTTGCCATGCCTTTTATCTGTGAGTCCCCACCCACCAAGGGGCAGGGACTCAATGCCCTACTGATGTGGCCCAACCAAAGCCATAATCATAATATAATCATGCCCAGGTACAGACCAACTTACAAACATAATCCAATATCTATTTTTGGAATTCATAACTCTATCAAACTGCTACACTCACCTTTATATTCAAAGGACACTTTTGCTAGATAAAGGATTCTCAGCTGGCAGTTTTTCTCTTTCAGCGTCCTAATTATATCATACCACTGTCTTCTCACCTCCATGGTTTCTGATGAGAAATCCACACTAAGTCTTACTGGGTGTCCCTTGTATGTGATGGTTTGCTTCTCCCTTACTGCTCTCAGATTTTCTCTTTATCTTTTTTTTTTTCAGATTTATTTATTTCCCTCCCCCCTCATTGTCTGCTCTCTTCATCCATTCACTCTGCGTTCTTCTGTTATCTGCCTGTCTTCTCTTTAGGTGGCACCCGGAATTCATCCTGGGACCTTCTGGAATGGGAGAGAGGTGCTCAATCTTTTGTGCCACCTTAGCTACCTGGTCTGCTGCATCTCTTATTGTCTCTTCTCTGTGTCTCTTTTTGTTGTGTCATCTTGCTGTGTCAGCTCTCTGCTTGGGCCAGCTTGCCATGTGGGACAGCACTCCTGTGCAGGCCAGCTCACTATGTGGGTCAGCACTCGGGCCAGCTTGCCATGCAGGCCAGCACTCCACATGGGCCAGCTCTCCACTCAGGCCAGCTTGCCCTCACCAGGAAGCCCTGGGAATCAGACCCTGGACCCCCCCATATGATAGACAGGAACCCATTCACTTGAGCCACATCTCCTTCCCATGGGAGATTTTTTTTTAGGTACCAGGATAGGGAATTGGACCTGGGATCTCATATGCAGTAGGCCAGCACTTAACCACTGAGACACATCAGCTCCCCTTTCTTTATCTTTAACATTTGACATTCTGAGAAGTATGTGTCTTGGAGTAGGTCTATTTGAATTTATTCTAATTGTGGTATGTTGTGCTTCTAGGACACATAAATTCATTTCTTTCATGAGAGTTGAGAAATTTTCAGCTATATTTCATCAAATACTCTTTCTGCCCCTTTTCCCTTCTTTTTTCCCTCTGGAAATCTCATGACATCTATGTTGTTGTGTTTTGTGTTGTCATTCAACTCCCTGTGTCCCTGCTCAATTTTTTTCCATTCTTTTCTCTCTCTGTTCCTATCTGTCTTTAATTGCAGTGGTTCCGTCTTAGGTATCACTTATTCTTCTATTATTTTGAGTCTGCTGTGGTATTTCTCTAATGTGTTTTTTTTTTCTCCCTAATCTGTTGTGTCTTTCATTCCTGTAGGCTCTGTTACTTTTCTATTCAGGATTTTAAATTCTTCTTTGTGTTCACTCAGTGTCTTCTTTTTTTTTTTTAACTTTTTTTTAAGATTTATTTATTTCTCTCCCCTTCCCCCCCTGCCCCAGTTGTCTGTTCTCTGTGTCCATTTGCTGTGTGTTCTTCTTTTTTTCTGCTTCTGTTACTCAGTGTCTTCTTGATATCCTTTACCTCTTTAGCCATATTGTCTTTCAACTCAATAATTTGATTTTGGAAATTTGTGTGCATGTCATTTATTAGTTGTCTCAAATCCTGCATCTATTCTGGGGCTTTGATATATTCCTTTTCTTGGGCCATATTTTCCATTTTCTTAGTATGGCTTGTAATTTTTTGCTGATGTCTATGCATCTGATTTGTATGGTAGGTTAGTCAGATCCTCAATTTCTTTCTCTTCATAGGGATTTAGCATCAGGAGGCTGCATGTGTGTTACCACTCCCTTTTCCCAGTAGAAAATAATTCCACTCCCCTCTGCCTCATCAACAATTCGTCCTGGTTAGAAGAGAGGGAGATTGGGAAGATTGGATCTCTTTAGTCCTGGATCTCATTAGTCCCCTTTGGTGGCTCCCAAGGCATACAATGCATGGCCCCAACCAGCCTGAAATTTGTGGATAAAAAGCTGAGTCAGCTTACACTGAGTCCCTCTCTCTCCTCTTTCCTGGGGAAGTGCATCCTCAATAATCAGCCCCAGTTAGAACAGACGGAGATTGAGGGGTTTGGATCTCTCCAGTCCTATGCCAGCTCCCAGGGCAAGCAACAGCACAGTCCCACCTGGCCTGAAACGACTGGTGGAACACAGCAGATCAAATCTGTGGGTCAAAAGCTGAGTCAGCCTTAGGCCATGTCCCACTCTCTCCCCTTTCCTGGGACAGTGGATCCCTGAAGTCCTCTTTGTCTGTAGCCAGCTTAGAGGCCTGAGAATTCTAAGGAGTCTTTAGCGTGGGGGAGGGTGCCAGCGGTAGCAGCCACTGGTTTCAACTCACAGTTTTGCAGTCACAGTTCCTCTCCTTTGTCCCTCTCTCTTCTGGGTGTGTCTAACCTTCACCTGGTGTTCTAAGCCCTAGAAGATCTTTTTCCAGGCCGTTTTAGCCTGTCCTCTAGCTATTGTTCGGGGAGAGAAGAGAATCCCATGTCTTTCTAGTCTGCCATCTTCCTGGAGGCATATTTATGTCTTTCATAAGAGTTGGGAAGTTTTCAGCCATTATTTCCTCAAATATTCTTTCTGCCCCTTTTCCCTTTTCTTCTACTTCTGGGACACCCATGATACATATGTTTGTGTACTTCATGCTGTCACTCAGGTCCCTGAGATACTGCTCAATTTTTAAAATTCTTTTCTCTAGCTGTTCTTTGGGTTTCAAAGATTTTAATTTCAATTGTCCTATCTTACAGTTTGCTGATTCCTTCTTATGCCTGTCAAATTGCTGTTGTATGCCTCTAGTGTATTTTAAATCTCTACTCTTGTGTCTTTCATTCCCATAATTTCTGTTATGTTTCTTTTTATGCTTTCAAATTCTCCTTTATGCTTACATATTGTCTTCTTCATCTCTTTATGTATATTTTCCTTCGTCTCTTTGAATAGACTTAAGAGATTTGTTTGAACATTTTTGATTAGTTATTCCAACTTCTGAGTCTCCTTTCAGTTTTAATTTATTTCCTTGACTGAGCCATATCTACCTGTTTGGCTTGTAATTTTTTGATGTCTGATTATCTTACTGTATAAACAATGGAGGCCCATTTCTTCCTCTTGTCTAGGGCTTTTATTTGTTGATTGGCTTTGTGTTGGGCTCTTGTTTTGTTGTGGAATTTAAGAGAAGTTCAATTATTTGAGTATAGAGAGGCCAGGACTCAGGAATGATTTTGAGAAGGAAAAATGGTTTATTGACGGCCGGCCGGACTCGGGAGCTTTCTGTTTGAATCTCGAGCCCGGAACAAGATTTTCAAACGTCTTTTATACAGAGAGGAAAGGCCAAATGGTCTTTTTGTTTCAGTTTTCAATAGGCTTTAATTAGCATATATCTCTTTCACATCTTAGGTAAGCTTTTAGCAAAGACTCCAGACATTTTAGATAAGCCTTAGTTTTTGCATTTTTCTTAAATACTTAAAGTTTATAGCTTTTGCTTTGTTAAACATTTCTTGAGACTAGAGCCTGCTGGTCCCTAAGAGCAAGACTGCAGCTTCTTACTGTTTCACACCCACAAGTCAAACAACTTAGTTATCTTTGAAAAGACAAAGAGCCTTCTACCCATAGCCCACATCAGTTTGACACTTGTTCTGATTCTAGACCTTTAGACTATCCCATGTTTAACTGTTCGGATTTCTTAGCTCTTCTTCATCTGATTCTTGGGTATATGGTGCAACTTTTGAGATTGTACTTTTTGTGCAACTGTTTCACCTGTAGGAGAGAATTCCTTTCACTCTTCTCTGGAAATCTTGATTTGTTCTTTTGTTTTTGAGCAGACTTCTCTCCCCAGCTCCTATGATTTGTTACCCTCACTCAATCTCCCATTTTCTTCTGTACTTTTCAGTTCTGGGACCTGTCCTGTCTTACAGCAGTTCAGTTTAAACCCTTTTTTTTTACTGTGAGGCTTTTCTGCTTCCAGTTCCTTCCCCTTCCTCACTAGGGCATCCCACCCCAGGGAGCCAAAAGGGATCAATCCAGAAAGGTGTGTCACCTCAGAGAAGTCCATTTTACCTGTAGGTGGTCCAGCCAACTTGAACTCGTTGAATAAGGGCAGAATAGTTCTTGCCAGCTTTTCTGTTTCGGTCTCTTTTTTTTCTTCAACCCCTTGAACCCTTTTGTATGCAGCACTCCTTAATGGCTTATGTTCCATGCTGGGACCCTGTGCTTGCATATGCATGGAGTTCTAACTCCACTGTGAGTTGGTCTAAAGTTTCTTTCTGCAGTGGGAGGGACCTAGGCCATGCTGCCTCTTTCTGACTCACAAGCTTTGGGATCAAGTGAGGGGGGAGGGCAAGGTAACTGATCTGCAGCCCAGAACTGAATTCTCCTACCTGAGATTTTTCTGTTTCTTCAAATCTGTGTTTGCAGAATCTTTCTCCAGTCTCTACCATCCTCCAGAGTTCTAAGCAAGTGGGATTTGCCCCTTTATTTGCTAAATCTCTGGGGAGCCTTTTTTCAGGGGATGTCTTTCATCACCACATTGATGACATTACTCCCTTATTTTGATTTTGATTTGCCTTTCCTTAATGACTAATGATGTTGTGCATCTTTTCATGTGCTTATTGGTCATTTGTATACTTTATTTGGAGAAATGTCTATTCAAGTGTTTTGCCAATTTTTAAATTGACTTATCATTTTGTTGTTGAGCCTAAGTCATTTTATAGGAGCAAGGTAAAAAGTATTTAAACGAGGATTAAAACATGTGTCTTGGGGAAGCAGACTTGGCCCAATGGATAGGGCGTCCGCCTACCACATGGGAGGTCCATGGTTCAAACCCTGGGCCTCCTTGATCCGTGTGGAGCTGGCCCATGCGCAGTGCTGACGCACGCAAGAAGTGCCCTGCCACGCAGGGGTGTCCCCCGCATAGGGGAGCCCCACGTGCGAGGAGCGCACCCCATAAGGAGAGCCGCCCAGCGTGAAAGAAAGTGCAGCCTGCCCAAGAACGGCACCACACACACAGAGAGCTGACACAACAAGATGATGCAACAAAAAGAAACACAGATTCCCAGTGCCACTGATAAGGATAGAAGAGGTCACAGAAGAACACACAGGAAATGGACAGAGAGAGCAGACAACTGGGGGGGGAGGGGAGAAATAAATATTAAAAAATAAGTTATGATATTAACAATAAACAATATGTAGCTCAAGTGGTCGAGCACCTACTTCCCATGTTGATCCCCTATACTTCCTAAAAACAAACAAATGAAAAAACCAACTCTTATTGGGGAGTAGATGTAACTCAGTTGGTTGAGTGCCTGCTTCCTTTGCATGAAGTCCTGGGTTCAATCCCCAGTACCTCCTGAAAAATATACAATACAAACCATTTAACTAAGACACCTTGATTGATTGTTCAGCAGACATAGGTACCCCAGAACCAAGATATTCACTCTACACAAGTGTAAACAAACCCCCTCCCCAGTTTTCTGCGATCAATTCTCTATTCATCAACAATAGTAGTGGCTGTGATTTTATTTTCCATTTAAAGTATCTTTGGTTTGGAAAAAACAAAATCTAAAAATGTTTAAAAATAAATGGTAGGTGTAAATATTCAGAGTTTTTATCTAAAATTTATAAAGACTTCATAAACCAAGGGATGGATGTAATTAAATGAAAGGAAGGTTTTATAATTGAGTTGTCACTCTGCCCAAGGTAGTATCAACTTACAAATGCAAAACTCTAGCGGTGCTCCTGAGGGCTCTAGAGACATCTAGACATTATAGGCAGGGCAGACAACCTAAGGAAATCAGCACCCTGTCAGTAAGCCTTACCTTGGAATATATGTTAACCCTCTGCCCCAGTGTAACAGCGTTAGACTCATTTATAATTTTCCTACACATGGTTCTTCTGCCCCTTTTATGTGAAACTTTAATTAGCACTATACCCATTAAATGTTTGTCCCAGAGCCCTAAGTCTTCAGTCTGTTCATATGCTGGTTGAGCCCTGAATCTCAGCAGAGTTGCAGCCAACACCTACTCTCCAGTTCATTGGATTTGCCTGGGACAACTAACAAAATGATGATGATGGGCAACTCCCATCCCAAAAAACAGTATCTGCAACTGCAAGCAAGATAGGTCCATCTATCTGTTCCATGGGATCTAAGCCCCACCCAATCAGAAGTAAAGTAGGCATTGCCATCCCCAAATCCCCAAGATTGAGGAATAAGCAAAGTTAAGGGGGGAATGCAACCATGGACCAAAGTAGACTTATTATTCTAGTAATAGAAGAACATATAACATTGCTATAAAGACAATGGTCCCCAGAGATTCTGAGGAGAGGGAGAGGGAAGAATAGGTGTAAAATGGGGCATTTTTGGGACATTGGAATTGTCCTGCATGACATTGCAATGATGGATACAGGCCATTATACATTTTGTCCTAGTCTATAAAATTGTACGGTGCAAAGTGTAACCATAATGTAAACTATAGACCATGGTTAGTAGCATTGGGTCAATATTTATTCACCAGTTGTAACAACTGTAACACACTAATGAAAGATGTTATTAATAGGGGGAAATGTGAGAGGGGGAGGGGAAGGGTATATGGGAATCCCTTATATTTTTTATGTAACTTTTATTTTTTTTAATATTTATTTATTATTATTTTTTAATTACATTAAAAAATATATATGAGGTCCCATTCAACCCCACCGCCCCCGTCCCCCACTCCCCCCACAGCAACACTCTCTCCCATCATCGTGATACATCCATTGCACCTGGTAAGTTCATCTCTGAGCATCACTGCACCCCATAGTCAATGGTCCACATCATAGCCCAGACTCTCTCACGTTCCATCCAGTGGGCCCTGGGGGGATCTACAGTGTCCCGTAATTGTCCGTGAAGCACTATCCAGGACAACTCCACGTCCCGAAAATGCCTCCACATCTCATCTCTTCCTCCCGTTCCCCACACCCAGCAGCCCCCATGGCTACCGTTCCCACACCCATTTCACATTTCCTCTGTGGACATTGGATTGGTTGTGTCCATTGCACACCTATGTCAAGTGAGGGCTTAGATTCCACATGGGTACTGGATGCACTCTTCCCGCTTCTAGTTGTAGACACTCTAGGCTCCATGTTGTGGTGGTTGACCTTCTTCAACTCCATGTTAGCTGAGTGGAGTAAGTCCAATAAGTCGAAGTGTAGGAGCTGAAGTCTGTTGAGGCTCTGGGCCTGGGTGTCATATTATCAGTCCAGAGATTCAAATCCCCTACATATATCTTAAACTCAGCACCAACTACAATTCCAATAAAGTAGCATGCAAGTCTTGTGAAAAGAGATCCCCTCTGAGTCCATTTCCATCACGCAGAAACACCAGCTCCAAAGAAGGGCCATCTGTCATGGCAGTGAACCCCTTCTGCCATGACCATAGAACCCGTGGGTCTCTTTATCCCTCAAAAGAACCAATACCTGGGGTTGTATCTACCTTATCTGTCTCTTAGACTCTGTTCAGTTGTACATAGGGGTATTCCTTCTGACAACCTCCAGACTCTTTTTTAGAGACTCACAGCCTTATAATCTCATTTCTCCTTTCCATTTCCCCCTTACATTAGGTCAAACCACTTCCCGAAGTCATGTTATTATATGTAGACAGGTATATTCTGCTGTTCCGCATTGAATCTTTAATTCAAGGTCATTTTCTAGTTGCTTCTTCAGCTGGTATGTGGTAGTGATCCCTCGGTGCCAGGGAGGCTCATCCCCGGGTGTCGTGTCCCACGCTGGGGGGAATGCATCACATCTACACGCTGAGTTTGGCTGTGAGAGTGGCCACATTTGAGTAACATGAAGGCTGTCAGGAGGAAACCCCCAGGCACAATACTACTCTAGGCCTTGTTCTTATTGCAGGTGCATAGGCTCAAAAGTGTAGCCATTAGTATCAAGAGCCCACTGTTGGGCCCTCCTTCCTTCCTGGTTCTTGCCGTTGCACCTGGAGGATTGCCGCTGCTCTCCCAGGGCCCACAACAGTGACCCCCCGGCCAGGAGCCCAGTACCCCCCCCAGCTGTTGTTTTTAATTCTTTCCACTATGAGTATATATAGACATTACCATATACCCTGGGCATATGCCCTGTATAACTCCCTGTCAACCATATATATCCTGTCAATAACATCCCATATCAGTATTCCTCCGCTGCCATTGTTGAACCACTCTGTGATCCAAAACTTCCCGTAAAGTGAATCCCAACATAATGTCAGCTTCAGAAGAGTCTTAGATCACCAAAATTCATATATACAATATACAGTATTTCCCCAGATCCACCATAAAACCTTTTCCCTTCCACAGCAATAATCTTTTAACTTATTCATATCATATTTCCTGAAACTGATGTACAGATTCCGAAACTATAGTTTTCAAACAAGGTAACATTTGTGCTTACTATGTGGTCCATACTTTAGGTTGTACAGTTTTCTAAATTTTTTAGTTATCCTATGTTTTGTCTTATGGTTTTCATTATTAGTCTGTCGTCCCCTATATGTTTTTGGTGTAATATTAGCTGTTTTATATTCATCCTCGTGTACTCTCACATAACTCCTCTTTTGCCCCCTTATTTACCTTTGTTCTATCCATTGCACGTCCATTTTCCCCTCCCCTTAGGGCCCACAACGCCTGCCAATCTAATGCCCTGGGAGCCGTCCTTTCTCACGAGAGATACAGTTCTCTCTATTCGACGGCATTAGTCTTCCCCAGGATATGGGTCCACCCCACCCAATGGTAGAACCCACCTTGGCAAAATGAGCCTTCAGCTATTCCCTCCGGAGTCCGTCCCGCATCAGACCATACCCCCTGAGCATCCTAACCAGGTGACCCTCCTATTTATACTTTGATACGTTTTACTCAACATTTAGTTCTCAACGAACTTCTGGCACTCTCCCATGTTTGTATGTTGCCCCTCCCTCCCACCTATTTCTTGGATCATATTACCCCTCTTCCCATCCCCAGCCCCCCTCAAACCCAGAAAACCCCACCCGAAGGTAACCCCTTGCCCCCATTTTGTCCCTTCTTTGTGCTCATACTTACCCCCAGCTCATCACAGATTCCACCCCTACAGACATTAACTCACATCCTTCCTCCACCCCCCGATTTCCAGTAAGCCACTTTTCCAGACTCTAGCTCTCTAAGGCAGTTAACTTATTTCATATCATTGAGGTCATATAGTATTTGTCCTTCAATGCCTGGGTTGCTTCACTTAACATAAGATTCTCAAGGTTCATCCATGTTATCACGTGCGATTGTAGTGTATTGGTTCTTACAGCTGAGTAGTATTCCATTGTGTGTATATACCACATTTTATTGATCCACTCATCTGTTGATGGACTTTTGGATTGATTCCAACTTTTGGCGATGGTGAACAATGCTGCTATGAACATTGGTGTACATATATCGGTTTGTGTCCTTGTTTTCAGATCTGATGGGTATATACCCAGCAGTGGTATTGCTGGGTCATATGGCAAATCTATGGATAATTTTTTGAGAAACTGCCAAACTGTCCTCCAGAATGGTTGGATCCTTCTGCATTCCCACCAGCAATGGATGAGTGTTCCCCTTTCTTCACATCCTCTCCAGCATTTGTATTCTACTGTTTTTTTCATGGCTGCCAGTCTTATGGGAGTAAGATGGTATCTCATTGTAGTTTTGATTTGCATTTCCCTGATAGCTAGGGATTTGGAGCATTTTTTCATGTGCTTTTTAGCCATTTGTATTTCTTCTTTGGAGAAGTGTCTGTTTAAATCTTTTTCCCATTTTTTAAATGGGTTGTTTATCTTTTTGTTTTCGAGATATATGAGTTCTTTATATATGCAAGTTATAAGTCTCTTATCAGATATATGGTTGCCAAATATTTTCTCCTATTGTGTGGGTTCCCTTTTTACTTTCTTGACAAACTCCTTTGAGGTGCAGAAGGCTTTAATTTTGAGGTAGTCCCATTTATCTATTTGTTCTTTTGCTGCTCGTGCTTTTGGTGTGATATTCATGAAGCCATTTCCTATTACAAGGTCCTGTAGATGTTTCCCTACACTGCTTTCTAAGGTCTTTATGGTCTTGGCTCTTATATTTAGGTCTTTGATCCATCTAGAGTTGATCTTTGTATAAGGTGTGAGATGGTAATCCTCTTTCATTCTTCTACATATGGCTATCCAGTTCTCCAGGCACCATTTGTTGAATAGGCCATTCTCTCCCAGTTGAGAGGGTTTGGTGGCTTTATCGAATATTATATGGCTATATACATGAGGTTCTATATCTGAACTTTCAATTCGATTCCATTGGTCTGTGTGTCTCTCCTTATGCCAGTACCATGCTGTTTTCACTACTGTAGCTTTGTAGTATGTTTTGAAGTCAGGAAGTGTGATTCCTCCTATTTCGTTTTTCTTTTTCAATATGTCTTTGGCTATTCGGGGCCTCTTTTTATTCCAAATAAATTTCATAGTTAGTTTTTCTAGTTCCTTAAAGAAGGCTGTGTTGATTTTTATTGGGATTGCATTGAATGTGTAGATCAGTTTTGGTAGGATAGACATCTTAATAATATTCAGTCTTCCTATCCATGAACAGGGAATATTCTTCCATTTATTTAGGTCTTCTTTGATTCCTTGAACAATCTTGTATAGTTCTCGATGTATAAGTTTTTTACCTCTTTAGTTAAATTTATTCCTAAGTATTTGATTTTTTTATTTACTATTGTGAATGGTATTTGTTTCTTGATTTCCTCCTGATCTTGCTCATTATTGGTGTATAGAAATGCTACTGATTTTTGCGCATTGATCTTATAACCTGCGACTTTGCTAAACTCATTTATGAGTTCTAGGAGCTTTGTTGAAGATCTCTCAGGGTTTTCTATATATAGGATCATGTCATCTGCAAATAATGAAATTTTGACTTCTTCCCTTCCAATTTGAATGCCTTTTATATCTGGTTCTTGTCTCAGTGCTCGAGCCAGTACTTCCAAGACAATGTTAAATAGGAGCGGAGACAATGGGCATCCTTGTCTTGTTCCTGATTTTAGAGGGAAGGATTTCAGGACTTCGCCATTGTAAACAATGTTGGCTTTAGGTTTTTCATATATACTCTTTATCATGTTCAAAAAGTTTCCTTGTATTCCGATCTTTTGGAGTGTTTTTATCAGGAAGGGGTGCTATATTTTGTCAAATGCCTTTTCTGCATCTATAGATATAATCATGTGGGTTTTTTCTCTCAATCTGTTTATATGGTGTATTACATTGATTGATTTTCTTATGTTGAACCATCCTTGCATACCTGGGATAAATCCCACTTGGTCATGGTGTATAATTCGTTTAATGTGTTGTTGAATACGATTAGCAAGTATTTTGTTAAGTATTTTTGCGTCTAGTTTCATTAGAGAAATTGGTCTGTAATTTTCCTTTCTTGTGGTGTCTTTGTTTGGCTTTGGTACTAGGGTAATGTTGGCATCATAGAAGGAATTAGGCAGTGTTCCTTCTGTTTCGATTTTTTGGAATAGTTTCAACAGGATTGGTGTTAGTTCTTTCCGGAATGTTTTGTAGAATTCACCTGTGAAGCCGTCTGGCCCTGGGCTCTTCTTAGTTGGGAGATTTTTAATGACTGATTCTATCTCTTTGCTTGTGATTGGTTTGTTAAGATCATCAATTTCTTCTTTCGTCAGTATGGGCTGCTTATGTATTTCTAGGAATTTGTCCATTTCCTCTAAATTGTCATTTTTGTTGGAATATAGTTTTTCAAAGTATCCTCTTATGATAGTCTTTATTTCTGTGGGGTCAGTGGTGATATCACCTTTCTCATTTCTTATTTTGTGTATTTGCATCTTTTCTCTTTTTTTCTTTGTTAGTCTCGCTAAAGGTTTGTCAATTTTGTTGATCTTCTCAAAAAACCAGCTCTTGGTCTTGTTTATTTTTTCAAGTGCTTTCTTATTTTCTATTTCATTTAGTTCTGCTCTTATCTTTGTTATTTCCTTCCTTCTTCTTCCTGTTGGGTTACTTTGTTGTTGTTTTTCTAATTCCTTCAAATGTGCAGTTAATTCTTCAATTTCTGCTCTTTCTTCTTTTTTGATATATGAATTTATGGCTATAAATTTCCCTCTCAGTACCGCTTTTGCTACATCCCATAAATTTTGGTATGTTGTGTTATCATTATCATTTGTTTCAAGGTAGTCATTGATTTCTTTTGAGATTTCCTCTTTGACCCACTGTTTTTCTAAGAGTGTGCTGTTTAATTTCCAAATTGTCGTGTGAAGTCTGGGTCTCTGTCCCTTGCAAATTTCCAGCTTGACTCCACTGTGGTCAGAGATATTGTTTTGTATGATTTCGATCTTTCTGAATTCATTAAGCCTTTCTTTGTGGCCTAGCATATGGTCAATCTTGGAGAATGTTCCATGTGCGCTTGAGAAAAATGTATATCCTGCTGTGTTTGGGTGTAATGATCTATATATGTCTATTAGATCCAGCTCTTCTAATATACTGTTCAAATGTTTTGTTTCTTTAGTGATTCTCTTTTGAGATGTTCTGTCCAGAGTTGATAGTGGTGTATTAAAATCCCCCACTATAATTGTAGATGCATCTATTCTTTCACTTAGTTTTTCCAGCGTTTGCCTCACATATTTAGAGGCACCCTTGTTAGGAGCATAAATATTTATGATTGTTCGATCTTCTTGACAAATTGTCCCTTTCACTAAAATATAGTATCCTTCTTTGTCTCTCACAATTGTTTCGCATTTAAAGTCTATTTTTGTCTGATATTAATATAGCTACTCCTGCCTTTTTTTGGTTGTTGTTTGCTTGTATGATTGTTTTCCAGCCATTCACTTTCAACCTCCATGAGTCTCTGGGTCTAAGATGTGTCTCTTGTAGGCAGCATATAGATGGGTCGTATTTCCTTATCCAGTGTCCCAGTCTGAATCTTTTGATAGGTGAGTTTAATCCGTTGACATTCAGTGTTATTACGTTTAGAGAGTTATTTATGGTAGCCATATTTTGGTTGGATTTGTGTTTGTTATATTTTGTTTGTATTATTTTATTTTCCCCTTCTATTTTTGTCTTTCTTGTTGCTTTTACACTCTCCTCCATCTCTGACTGTCCTGTTTTTTCCTTTCTTCCTGCAGAATTCCCTTAAGAATTTCTTGAAGGGGAGGTTTCTTGTTGATATACTCTTTCAGTTTCTGTTTATCTGTGAATATTTTGAACTCTCCATCATTTTTGAATGCTAGTTTAGCTGGATAGAGTATTCTTGGTTGGAGATTTTTTTCCTTTAGTACCTTGACTATATCATACCACTGCCTTCTTGCCTCCATCGTTTCAGATGAGAAATCAGCACTTAATCTTATGGAGTTTCCCTTGTATGTGATGGTTTTCTTTTCTCTTGCTGCTTTTAGAATTTTTTCTTTGTCTTGAGCATTGGATAATTTGACAAGTATATGTCTTGGGGTGGGCCTGTTGGGGTTTATGACCAGTGGAGTGCGCTGTGCTTCTTGGATATGTACATCTGTCTCTTTCAGTAGATTTGGGAAGTTTTCATTCATTATTTCCTGCAACACTCCTTCTGACCCCTTTCCCTTCTCTTCTCCTTCTGGAATGCCTATAATACGTATGTTTGAGCGTTTTGCGTTATCATTCAGGTCCCTAAGTCCTATCTGGATTTTTTCTACCTTTTTATTGACCACTTCTACTATCTGTTTGATTTCCAATGCACTGTCTTCCACATCACTAATTCTCTGCTCTGCCTCTTCTAGTCTGCTGATATTTGCTGCAAGTGTATTTTTGATTTCTTGAATTGTGGTGTTCATTTCCATCATATCTGTTATTTTTTTGCGCATGTCTGCAATTTCCCCTCCAAGTGTTGTCTTCACGCTGTTAACCTCTTTCATTACTTCATCAAATTTGTCGGTGATAAATGTTCTGAGATCTTTCATTGCTTGTGCGAAGTCCTGCCCCCCTTCCTGATTTTCAGTTTGTTGATTGGATTCAGCCATGTTTTCCTGATTACTGGTTTGGTTTGTAGATTTTTGTTGCTGTCTTGTCAACATTTTTTCTTGACGGGTTTAATCAGTTCCTTAGCTTCTTTGTCTAGTCTTGGAGATTAATTAGCTGTTGTTTTTGCGTAAGTGTTATATCTTCTCTTTGTCACTTTGTTCTTCTTATTCCAATTTCTTATTGCTAGTTAAGCTCACTTTAAAGGAAAGTATTAGTGCTGGGGAAAGTCAATTGTGTAAGGAAGGAAAAAGTGTGAAGTAGTATTGGTGATATATGTTTACAAAGCAACAATATGAGTTCTGGGAGGATGGAGGTTAGATCATGTAAATTGTGTAGAGTTATAGTAGTAGGAAAGTACCTATAATGAGGTAGACGACTGAATATGGGAGGAATGTGGTACGTACTAAGAGGCTATTGTTTTCATGAGAGAGGGAAAGAGAAAAGAAAGGTAATAGTTTCAGGGACGAATACCAGATGGAAAACTAAACAAAGGTATTAGAAATTAAGAGTTAGACACTTTGTGGATCAAAGAAAGGGAGATGGAATATAGGAGAGATAGCAGATGGTGGAGGATATCAAGTTGTAGGGGAAAGGGGATAGTGTAGATAGGCTAAATCTATTCACAGAGCAATGCGGCAGTGGAGGGTGAGGAAACCCAGCAAATGTGAGGTATTTCCTGTAGGACCTATTGTATTGTTAAGGTAAAATAGTATAAGAAGAATACTGGGGAAAAGAAAGAGAGGATTGAAAAAAAAAAAAAGAACAACAAGAACAACAACAACAAAAAAAAATAAAAAATAAAAATAAAATAAAATAAAAAAAAAAACAAAGAACAGAAACCCCGCCGCCAGGCTCGGCTGGGCTCAGCTGGGCTCCGGTCCCCCGCCCGCCGCCCGCCGCCCGGCGCGGCGTGGCTGGGCTTGGGCCCCCCCGCCCGCTGCGGCTCAGCGGGGCTCGGCCGGACTCGGCTTCCCCGCCCACCGCCCGCCACCGCGGCGCAGCGCGGCTCGGCTCTCCCGCCCGCCACCCACCGCGGTGCTAGCTGCCTCGGCTCCGCCTACCCAAGGAGGGAGTCCTCCACACGTAGCTGGGATCTCCGTGTATATTTCACAGATGGATCCTCTCTGTTACCTTCCCTCCAAATCGATGTCCAGACACCTCCGGACCAGGAAAAATCCCGAAACAGCCGGTCCCAAAGAGTCTCCAACGCCTCCCAGCCGATTCCCCCCAGGAGCTAGTAACCGGGAAGTTCACTCAGCCGCCATCTTGCCTCCCCCTCCTGAAAAGTCCCAAATTATATCTTTTTTTTTTTTTTTTTTTTTTTAAAGATTTATTTATTTATTTAATTCCCCCCCTCCCCTGGTTGTCTGTTCTCGGTGTCTATTTGCTGCGTCTTGTTTCTTTGTCCGCTTCTGTTGTCGTCAGCGGCAGGGGAAGTGTGGGCGGCGCCATTCCTGGGCAGGCTGCTCTTTCCTTTCACGCTGGGCGGCTCTCCTCACGGGCGCACTCCTTGCGCGTGGGGCTCCCCCATGCAGGGGACACCCTTGCGTGGCACAGCACTCCCCGCGCGCATCAGCACTGCGCATGGCCAGCTCCACACGGGTCAAGGAGGCCCGGGGTTCGAACCGCGGACCTCCCATATGGTAGACGGACGCCCTAACCACTGGGCCAAAGTCCGTTTCCCCCAAATTATATCTTATAGACCAGTCCTTTCCGTTACCTTCCCACCAAATCGATGTCCAGACACTTCCTGCCCTGAAAAAATCCTGAAAAAGCCTGGTCCCGGAGAACCTCCAGCGGTGCCCAGCTGCCTCTTCCCAGGAGAGACGGCAAGGCAAGCTCACTCAGCCACCATCTTGCCAGAAGTGTGTAACTTTTATTAATCTACAACTTCTTTTTAAAAAATAAAAATAAAAAAGAAAGTGCTCTAAAGCACTTAGTGCTGAATCCACTATGTGAGATGTGATTTTGTTTCAGAAAAACAGCATCCCTCATCATGGTAAATGTCAATTTTAATATTATTAGTTGTAGTTTGGTTTGTATTTAGTGTATAGATTTGTTTTTATTTTATAGTTGCTTTGGACCTATAAGCATAAGGAGTTTATACCTAATGTTACATTTGGATGTATTTAAGTAACATTATACTAAAAATAATTTTAATGTAATAATCAATCCTGGAAGTCTGAGAATTTTTCCTTTAAAAGTGTAAGTTTGATGCATAACCTTGTATATTGCTTGTAGATGGTGCCCTGAAAATTCTCTTGAATGGCCTTTTGTATTTCCAGGAGAGACTGGTAGTATGGCAGTGATGTTGCTGGGGCATATAAGGAAGTATAAAGATTGAGTCCCATAGCTTGCTGTCAAAGAAGGTATTCTGGGGAGGCAGATGTGGCTCAGGAGACTGGGCTCCTGCCTACCACTTGGAAGATCATTCGTTCGGATCCTGGTGCCTCCTAAAGAAGACAGCGAGATGGTGCAATGAGCAGGCACAGCAAATTGACATAACAAGAGACACAAGAAGAAAAAACATAATGAGAGATTCAACAAAGCAGGGAGGAGAGGTTCCCGGTGTCTCCTAAAGAACACAGCGAGCTGATATAATGGCAGGCATGGTGAGCTGATGCAAAAAGATGATGCAACAAGAGATGTGGGGAGGAAGAACATAATGAGAGAAGAACAAAGCAGGGAATAGAGGTAGCTCAAGCAATTAAGCACCTTCCTCCCACATCAGAGTTCCCGGGTTGACTCCCAGTGCCTCCTAAAGAAACAGGGAAGATGAACAGACACAGCAATTGAAAAACAACAAGGGGGTAGGGAGAAAGAAATTAAATTTAATTTACTTTAAAAAAATTAAAAACAAAAAAAAGCAGGTATTCTGGAGGAGCACAGGGGATTTTCCAATATGCATCCTAAGGTAGCAAGGTAGGAAAATTAGTCACATTATCAGTAAAAGGTATTGGAGTTAAGAAGAAGCCCAGGGCACCCTGCCAGTGGGCCTTACCTTGAACTTTTGCTCCCCAGTGTAACAGAGTTGGATTCATTTGGGTTTCCCTACACATGGCTCTTCTGCCCCTTCTATTTGAACCTATAGTTAGCAGTATACTTGATAGGTGTATGCCCAAGAGACTTAAATCTTTGGTCCATCCATATGCCAGTTGGGCCCCGAATCTCAGCAGAGTTGCAACACCTACTCTCCAGTTCATTGGACTTACCCAGGAAAACTAATAAGGTGATGATGATGGGCAACACCCACCCCAAGGAACAGAGACCGTCTGCAACTGCAAGCAAGAGAGTTCCATCCGTCTGCCCCATAAGATCTAAGCTCCATCTCAATTAGAGGCAGAGTGATCATCACTATCCCAAAATCCTCAAGATTCGGGAATGAACAGTGAGCTAAAGTAGACATTATTATTCTACTATAGACTTATTGTTATTCTAGCAATGGAAGAACTTTTACCATTGATGGGGAGGCAGAGGTTCTGAGGGGGAGGGAGAGGGAAGAATAGGCGTAATATGGAGGTATTTTTGGGTCATTGGAATTGTCCTACATGACATTGCAATGACAGATACAGGCCATTATATATTTTGTCATAACTTACAAAATTGTGCAGAACAAAGTAAACTATAATCCACCGTGAGTAGCAATGCTTCAATATGTGTTCATCAATTGTAACAAATGTACCTTACTAACAAAGGATGTTGTTAATGTGGGAAAATGTGGGACGAGGAGCGAGTGGGGCATATGGGAATCCCCTATATTTTTTATGTAACTTTTATGTAATCTAAAGTTTCTTTAAAATAAATTGATATTAAAAACAAACATTGTTGAAAGCAAGCCTCGAGTGAAGAGGATCAGTTCATGGAGTGCTGTGGATGCGCTGCATGCTAGTGAGAAGAGAAAGGAGGATACCAGTTGCAGAAACTGCAACCTGTGTAAATATCAGTTGTGGAATATAAAGATGAAATAGACTGTAAAGGTAATAGATGAACCACACTTTCTTTTCCAGGGAAATTATGAGATGCACTGATGTCAAAGCTTTGAAGAAATCAATCAAGAATAGCTATTTCCACATTATCCTATGTAGTCTTTTGTTACTCTGGAAGAAAATAAGAATTGTTCTTGCCCATTCAAAACAAAATACTTGTTATTTATGAGTAGTGCTTTAACTCATATCAACTATAAAGTAACATATTTTACCAATCCTGTTTAGGGTAGATTGAAGTAGTTCAAAAGAAAATATACACATAAAAGTTTCATCCAGGAGATGATAAAATATCATAGCTAATGTGTAAGGGCTAGGAGACTTTCTGGTAGGACAAACACAAAAACATTAATTGCAAACTAGCTTATTGAAGTGTATAATTGGATGATGGCTGGATAAATTTGAAAAAAAAAAAAAAAATGAAGCCCAGGTTTCTGGCTTCAGTGACTGGGTAGATCTTGAGGCTATTAATCCAAGCAGGAAGCACAGGAGGGTGATCAGGTTTGACTGCTTAGACCTATCTTACCTGCCCTGACTAGTCATTCTGGTGTCATTATCACCAGTTCTCCAAAGTGGTACATAACTTCAGTATTAGTCAGGACTCTTAGATTGCCCATGACTGACCTCACTGGAGAGGCAGAGTTGTTATTGCATCTGTTACCAGAGTAAGGTAGAATGGGAACTGAACAGACACTTCTCTTTTCCCATGTTTCCCGTAAACCCCTTGCTCTCAGTCTTGCTCCATTTTAAATAAGATACTCTGATGTTTCAATTGATGCCTCTACTCTTCATGAGGCATTATTCTTTTGGCTCTGGAATTTTCAACATTTTCCCTCCTGCTTTGCTTTGTATAATTCTGTTCCCTCATAGAGACATAACTTTCCTGGGTTGTCAGTGATTTCTTTTTAGTGCATTGTTGGGAAGAGATGCATATTCAGTTCTTTGGAGCCAATACCATGCAGTGCCAGCACATTAAGTGGCCCCATGTGTTATAACTGTTAGAGGCTTGCAATAATTAGCAAGCTGTATCAGTTTCCCCTGAATATGCATTGCGAAAAGGCTAACCCCATCCCCCATAAGCCTACGTTCCTAAGGGCACGGCACTTCCCCACAGGTTAAACAAAGAAACCACGTAGAGACAGTAGAGACGGGAGTAAAGGGAAATGGAAACGTTCCCTACCTGCATATCAGAAGGAGATAAAATCCCTACAGATAAAGAAACATCTGCTCCTGCAGCATTCCAAGAAATCGTAACTCCCTAACCCACTATCTTCTAGTCACTATCAGGGAAAATTTTCACCTTTAGGGCTTCCTATTGGTCCCTGCACCTCACTTGGACCCTCGAACCCCTCCTACTATCTATCATTTCCCCACATAGGAAAGTTCTGTATAAATCAAATCCCCTCCTTCCATGGGTGGGCTGAAGTCCCTCTTCAGACTCCCACCATGCTGCTGGGGGGGGGGGGGGGGCGGCTGAAGTCTGTTCTTCAGACCCTCTCCTTTGGGAGAGATTCTCAGTAAATTCTTTCTCTGCCTGTGGTCATATCAGTCTCTGTGTCCCAGTAAGTGCTGTTTTTCTCCAACAATAACTATGAAAAATTTTTGTATGCTGCCTTGACATCCATCTTACTTTCGCTGGCCACTTGTCTCAACACTGATTTTTAGCACAGTTAATAAGCAGCTTTCCAGCCCTAGGCTTAAACTCCGCAGACCTGAAACCCACATTGGTGGCCACTACCCACACCACCCACACGCCTCACCCAGAATCCACAGCTAGTCCCAAATGATAAGCTGACCATCCATCGACACTGTCCTCAGACCCCCAGGCTCTTCCCCTTTTTAAAATGTGTTTGCTTTAAACTTACCTGTCCTTAACTCTTGTGGGAAATCTGCTACCTCCACCCCTGAACCACAAGAAGGGCACAAGTCAACAGGTCCCTCTCGCTTTGCTTGTGTGCTCCTCACCCACTGGTTGAGCTACATGAGCTGATTAAGCTTCCTATCTATCCCTTGTGGAACCCCTCTCTCTCTGGCACTGTCAGTTACAAACTTTTCTCATGCAGTGGCTTCAGGTTCCCATTGTGTCCCATCAGATCTCCACCCAGTCCCAAATTTAGAATCCAACCTACCAAATTCAAAACAACGTGACACTTGAAACCTCCCACCTGAAGACAGTATTCCAGGCTGGTAGTGAGGTATTTGTAGGATACTTGATTTATATTTATGTTACCAATTCATATTGTGTTACCAAGAATTTTTATAACTAAACAGAATAACTGTAAATATAAAACAATAATTACAGTATTTATTGCTTTCATAGATCTGCATAACACCTTATTCTCACTAAATTGTCCTTAATGAGACATGCTGCAGGATTTCACTCTTTGTTTTTCCTTTGTCAACCTGTTATTTTAATGACTGAAGTACTAAGTAATTAGAAGACAAAGATACATAATTCTATTAATTAGCCCCCTGAATGATTACATTAGTGATTTTGATAGTCTCAAGTTAGTCAATTCACTTGATTAGTTACCACCCAAAACTTTTCTATTTTTTCCTTTCTAAATGAACAATTATACATCTCCTTATCAACTTCTTTTCTTCCTTCTTTCCTCTTTCTTTCTTTCTCCTTTATTTTTTCCTTCTCTTTTTGTTTCATGGCTCTTAGTAACAATCTATTATTTAGAGATTCAATTTAAAATATTTTTGGTCTAAGTAGATGTCTATAGTAAAGCTATTTTGAATTTTCAAAAGTGGTAAAAATTATTTTCAAAATTATTTTCCATAGTCATAGAATCCTGTTTATTTCTCTGAAATGGCATTCATCTCTATTATCCCCACTATATATATTCAGTCCCAACATTGACTGTGACTGTTTCTTCAAAGGGTGACTTTCCATTCATGCTTGTGTCTTCTGAAACTAGTGGTTTATAACCCTGGCCACAAATCAGAATCATCCTTGAAGATTTAAAAAATATCTAGATGCCTGGGTCCTATCCCTCAAAAAAAAAAAAAAAAAAAGATTGACTACTGGTTATAATAATTTAGTATGTTTTTTTTTTTTTTTAAAGATTTATTTATTTATTTAATTCCCCCCCCTCCCCTGGTTGTCTGTTCTTGGTGTCTATTTGCTGCGTCTTGTTTCTTTGTCCGCTTCTGTTGTCGTCAGCGGCACGGGAAGTGTGGGCGGCGCCATTCCTGGGCAGGCTGCTCTTTCTTTTCACGCTGGGCGGCTTTCCTCACGGGCGCACTCCTTGCGCGTGGGGCTCCCCCACGCGGGGGACACCCTTGCGTGGCACGGCACTCCTTGCGCGCATCAGCACTGCACGTGGGCCAGCTCCACACGGGTCAAGGAGGCCCGGGGTTTGAACCGCGGACCTCCCATATGGTAGATGGACGCCCTAACCACTGGGCCAAAGTCCGTTTCCCTAATTTAGTATGTTGCAGATGAACTCATCCTTCAAGAATACTAGAAAATCTGGATGAAATGTGTTTAAAAATATTTTCATACCTATCAGAATGGCTAAAATAAAAAATAATTATGGGTGACTTATGTTCCCCACAAAGACATGTTCAAGTTCCAACTCTGGGGTGGCAGACTTGGCCCAGTGGTTAGGGCGTCCGTCTACCACATGGGAGTTCTGCAGTTCAAACCCCGGGCCTCCTTGACCTGTGTGCAGCTGTCCCATGCGCAGTGCTGATGCACTCAAGGAGTGCCCTGCCACGCAGGGGTATCCCCCGCGTAGGGGAGCCCCATGTGCAAGGAGTATGCCCAGTAAGGAGAGCCGCCCAACACGAAAGAAAGTTCAGCCTGACCAGGAATGGTTCCACACACACGGAGGGCTGACACAACAAGATGACGCAATAAAAAGAAACACAGATTTCCGTGCCACTGACGACAACAGAAGCGGACAAAGAAGACACAGCAAATAGACACAGACAACAGACAACTGGGGTGGCGAGGGGGAAGGGGAGAGAAATAAATAAATAAATCTTTTTTTTAAAAAAGTTACTTCCAACTCTGATCCTATGAATGTGAAGTTATTTGTAAATGGGATCTTAAAGGATCCTAGTAAGATGAGGCCAAACTGAATCAAGGTGGGCCCAATTCCAATAAGACTTGAGTCTGTATAAGCAGAGGAAATTTCTATGCAGTAGTAGGAGGAGGTAGAAACAGTTGAAGGCAGCTGGCCATGTGATGGAGGCAGAGATTGAATTATGGATTGCTTACCAGCCACCACTAGAATTCTACATATCTTTGGCGAAAGACTGGCTTGCCAACACCTTGGTTTAAACTTCTAGCCTCCAAAATTGAGACAATAAATTGTTTAAATCAGTCCATGATATGAGGATGTGGAGAAACTGGATCACTCATACATTGCCAATGGGAATATAAAGTGATTGAACCACTCTGGAAAACAATATGTCACACTGCATTTTTTTGGCATTTATCCCAGAGAAATGTAAACTTATGTTCATATAAAAACCTTTGCATGATTTTGAATGAATTGTACAAAACATAAGGCTGTGTTACACAGGGAATCCAGTGGTGGAAGATAGACTGTGGTTGACAAGACAAATACGAAAACATTTTCTCATGAATTATAACAAATGTATAATACTAATACATTTGTTAATAATTGGGTGGTGTATTAGTCAGTCAGTGGGGTGCTGATGCAAAATACCAGAAATCTTCTGGCATTTATAAAGGGTATTTATTTGGGGTAGAAGCTTACAGTCACAAGGCTGTAAAACATAAGTTACTTCCCTCACCAAAGTCTGTTGCCACATGTTGGAGCAAGATGGCTTACAACTTCTGCAAGGGTTCAGGCCTCCCCTTCTTCTCAAGGCTTCATGGGTAGCGGACTTGGCCCAGTGGTTAGGGCGTCCGCCTACCACATGGGAGGTCCACGGTTCAAACCCCGGGCCTCCTTGACCCGTGTGGAGCTGGCCCATGCGCAGTGCTGATGCGCGCAAGGAGTGCCCTGCCACACAGGGGTGTCCCCCGCATAGGGGAGCCCCATGCACAAGGAGTGCGCCCCATAAGGAGAGCCACCCAGTGTAGGAAGCCACCCGCTGTGAAGTCTATTCACAGCCCTCCTCAACGTGGCGAAAATCACAAGTCTGCTCTGTCACCTCCTTGTTCTTCTTTCTCCCTACTCCTTTGTTCTCCGCTTCCCGCCACTGCCCAGGTGAATTCAGCAGTGCGCAGGCGCAAGGCGTGAAACTGAAGTCTGCCTTCTACCTCAGCAACAGAAATAGCCAATCCCCTCCTTAGACGTCTGCCTTCCTCCCTAGACCCATCCCCTCTTCTCCCCAGAGTATATATGCTCAGTCCCCTCAATAAAATTTTGCAGCTTGATCAGAACACTGTCTTGCTGTCATTCTTCGTGTCTCTTGTCCCACCATTCCTCCTTAGCAGGTCTCCAAGCCCTCGTTAGTGTCCCGCGGGTCGGGACAATCACAACCCAGCGCGAAAGAAAGTGCAGCCTGCCCAGGAATGGTGCCACACACACAGAGAGCTGACACAAGATGACGCAACAAAAAGAAACACAGATTCCCGTGCCGCTCACAACAGAAGTGGACAAAGAAGACGCAGCAAACAGACACAGAGAACAGACAACCGGGATGGGGGGGAAGGAGAGAGAAATAAATAAAATTTTAAAAAAAGGCTTCGTGGTCCCAGCTTCTTCCAATATTAGCTGTAGGCTAGAATCGGTCTTGTTTCTCTTCCCAGGGTTCATTTCTCTCTGAGCTCAGCTGCTCTGCTCTTTCCACAAGGCCAGCTGTAAACTGTCAGGCAAAGGGCTCGTCTCTCTTCCCAGAGCCTCTGCCTTGTCTATGGAGCTGTCTCTTCCTCTGTGTTCTTCTCTCTTACTGTTTACTTTTCAGGGCTCCAGCTCAAAAACTCCACTGTCTGGTCTGCCATGTGGTTTTCTCTGTGAGTCCCCACCCACCAAAGGGACAGGACTCAATGTCCTAGTGATGTGGCCCAATCAAAGCCTTAATCATAGTTTAATCAAGTAAAAGGGAAACCTCTGAATCCAGTATAATCTAATATGCTGTATTAGTCAGGGTTCTCTAGGGAAACAGAATCAACAAGAGATATGTCAATAGTAAGAGATTTTATCAGAGTCTCTACATGACCGTGGGGATACACAAGTCCTCCGGCAGGCTGTGATCAGGGGCTCCAGTGAAAGTCCAGTGAAGGTCCTTGATGAGTTCTGGGAGACATTGGCTGTCCAAAGACCAGCTGGGAAATTCTCACTCCACGCTGGAATCACTTCCTCTTTTAAGGCATTCATCTGATTGGATAAAGCATCACTCACTGCTGATGGCAATCTCCCTGACTGATGTAATTGTAATCAGCTATCTGTGATTTACCGCTGCAATAAAGTCAATGATGACTAAAATCTATAAATGCCCTTGTATTAAAGTTAGCCCAGTGCTAGGTTGACCAAACAACTGGGCACAATTACCTGGCCAAGTTGACACATTAGCCTAACCATCACATGCTCAGAAGAACAAATCAGTTTACAAACATAATCCAATATCTATTTTTGGAACTCATAAAGAATGCCAAACTGCTACAGGTGGGTTAGGGGAAAAATATACCAAATGTAAGATATGGGCTATAGTTAATAGTAATACTTTGGTGATGTTATTTCATAGTTTGAAACAAAAGTTTCACAACAATGCACAGTGTTGTTGGGGTGATACATAGGAGCCCTGTATGTTTTGTAAGTTCACAACTTTTATTATACAATTACTGTTTCTGTGTGTTCATGTATGAATTATATACTTCAATAAAAGTTTATTTTTTAAAAACCTGTACATAAATGCTTATCACATTTTTATTTATAATAGTCCGAAATTGGGATCAAGGCAGATGTCCTTCAACAGGTGAATGGTTAAGCAAACTTTGATACACAGCCATGGAATACTACTCAGTGATAAAAAGGAACAAACTAAAATACATGCAACAACCTGGATGAATCTCCAGAGAAATATGCTACGTGAAAAAAAAAAATGACAATGCAAAAGCTTACATATTATATGATTCCATTTATGTAACATTTTTTAAGTGATAATTCTAGAAATGGAGGACAGATTCATGGTATTCAGGGGTTAAGGAGGACTTAGGGGTTGGAGGAAGTGGTGTGACAATAAAAGGGCAACACAAGGGATCCTGTGGTATTGAACTGTTCAGTATCTTGATAAAATTGTGTAGAACTTAACACATACACACATGTGAGATACAGATAAAACTGGGAGATCTGAATAAGATCTGTGGATTGTATAAATGTCAATATGCTGGTTGTAATAATGTAATTTTTGTAAAATGTTACCACTGGTAGAGGCGGTGGACTTGGCCCAGTGGTTAAGGCGTCTGTCTACCACAGGGGAGGTGCACGGGTCAAACCCCTCCTTGACCTGTGTGGAGCTGGCCTTTGCGCAGTGCTGATGCGCACAAGGAGTGCCCTGCCATGCAGGGGTGTCCCCCGCGTAGGGGAGCCCCACGCGCAAGAAGTGTGCCCCATAAGGAGAGCCGCCCAGCGCGAAAGAAAGTGCAGCCTGCCCAGGAATGGTGCCGCACACACGGAGAGCTGACACAAGACGACGCAACAAAAAGAAACACAGATTCCCGTGCCTCGGACAAAGAGGACGCAGCAAACAGACACAGAGAACAGACAACCGGGCGTTGGGGGTGGGGAGAGAAATAAATAAATAAATCATTTTTTTAAAAAGTTACCACTGGTAGAGTAATTTTTTAATATTCTCTAATACAAACAGTGAACCATAAGTTAAGCCGTGGACTATAGTTAACAGTACAATTAGAAAAATACGCTTTCATCAATTGTAACCTATGTACCACACCAGACCAAGGTGTTAATAATAGAGTGGTATTATGGGAATTCTGTATTCCATGCATGATTATTCTGTAAATCCACAACTTCTGTAATAAAAAAATAATAACATTACCATTGGGAGAAACTGGGCAAAGTGTACAAAGGATCTTTTTATATTATACCTTTCAACTGCATTTGAATCTACAATTATCTCAGTTTAAAAACATCTGCTTGAAGTCAACAGAGATAATTAACAAGAAGTGAATACTTAAGAAGCTAAAGTCCTAGAAAGAAGGGAGCACAGAGAAGTTAACTCCCACCATTTTTCCTCTCAAGGTATTTTCCAGTTCCTGGCAGTAGCTGAGAGGCAGAGAAGTTGAACAGAATGCTCAGATGTCATCTGGGCCTGGGGGGACAAAACTTGGAGATTAAGGCACACCAAGGACATAAGCCCTGGCAAATACTGTAGGCTTTGAAACCTAAGATTAGGGGTGAGTCAGAAATAGATGAACTCCCAAAACTGTGAAACCAACATCAAATCAACTCAAACCCCAATTGGGTTAAAGTGATATGAAATTAATATGTTTCTAAATTATCCATTTGTCAAAAAAGAAATCACAATGAAAGTTAAAAATCTTTTATTGGAACAATAATGAAAATGTGACATATCGATACTAGAAGGATTCAGCTAAAACCACACTTGGAAGAGTATTTATAGCCTTAAATACATATATGCAAAAAGAATAAAGACTGAAAAAAAAAATCAGTGAGCCATGTATACATCTCAAGGTGTTGAAAAAAAGAGCAAATTAAACCTAAAGATATTAATGGAAAGGAATACTATAATAAAGATCAAAACAGGAATTAATGGAATAAAAAACAAATTAATAATGGAAAGAACTATCAAAGGCAAATATTGGGTCTTTTAAAGAGCTAATAAAATGGAAAAACTCCTGGCAAGACTGATATATAAAAGAGAGAAGCCACACAAAATCAATAAAAGGATTAAATAAGGGAATATCACTCACTATCCATGCAGAGAGACATTAAAAAGATAAGAGAATATTATAATTAAATTCATGAGAATAAATTTGAAAGTCTATATGAAATGGAAAAATTCATTGAAAAGCAATTAACCAAACATAGCATAAGACAGGAAAGAAAATATGAATTGTCCTATATCTATTTTTTCCATCTTTATAAATTGATTTATATTTACATTTTATATAAATGGAATAATACAATATGTAGTACTTTGTGTCTGGTTTCTTTCATTTAGAATAAGTGAATTTTTTGCATGATAATAACATCTTGTAACATTAATATACATTTGTTCAGTTTCAAAGAAAAACAGTCTTATATATACAAAATTACCCATATTCATATTTCACATGAGGTTTTACTATGCTATACAGTCCCATGTTACATATTTTAACTTTCCTTCTAGTAATATGCATGAACTTAAACTTTCCCTTTCAACCACTGTCATACCCATGTAATAGCACTGCTAGTTATAAACATTATGATATGCTTTCACCTTTTCTATTCATTTCCAAAGATTAGCAAACAACCTTTTTACCAATTCTGCATATTAACTCTTAGCTTTCCATTGTCCAACCTCATTATATCTATTTTTAAATTAAATTTGTCATAAAAAATTTTCCAAGAAGAAATTCCAGTGCAGATGGCTTCATCAGTGAATTCTTCCAAACTTTTTTTCGAAGAAATAGCATCAATTTTATATAAATTCCTCCAGAAAGAGAAAGCAATGCTATCACTTTCTTTAAAAACCAAAACCCACAACCAATTTTGTTTTATTCTAGGAACACATAATTACTGTAACATTCAAAAAATCAATGAATTTTCCACATTAACAACAATGAGTAAATAATAAAAATTACAAAATTTTCTCAATAGATTCAGTAAAAACATTTGGCAAAATTCTATACCCACTCATGATTTTTTTTTAAATGGGGAGGAAGAAACCCTCTTAGAAAGCTAGGAATACAATGGAAATGGTTTAATCTAATAAGGAGTATCTATGAAAAAAACTACAGCAAACATCAAATGCAATGGTAAAATATTGACTCCTTCTCCCTTGACATTGGGGACAAGAGAAGAGAAAGATTTTCCAATTATTACTTGTACTTGACATTCTATGGGAGGTTCTAGAATGTACTATAAAGCAAGAAAAAAAAGAATTGGAAAATAAGAAGTAAAATTATAATTCACAAACATGATTATGTATGCAGAAAATCAAAAGAATCTACAGACAAATTACTAAAATTAAAAGTGAACTTAAGGAAGCAGTTGTGGCTCAACTGATAGAGTGTCTGCTACCATATGGAGGGTCCAGGTTTCGATACCCAGGGCCTCCTGACCTGTGTGGTGAGCTGGCCCATGTGCAGAGATACCATGCACAAGGAGTGCTGTGCCACGCAGGGATGTCCCCCACATAGGGGTGCCCCATGCACAAGGAGTGCACACCACAAGGAGAGCCGCCCTGCGTGAAAAAAGTGCAGCCCGCCAGGACTAGCGCCGCACACTCAGAGAGCTGACGCAGTAAGACAATGCTACAAAAAAAGCAACACAGTTTCCTGGTGCCGCGTGACAAGAATGCAAGTGGACACAGAACACACAGTGAATGGATACAGAGAGCAGACAACGGGGGGAAGGGGAGAGAAATAAATAAAAATCTTTTAAAAAAAGGAAAAAAAGTGAACTTAGGGGAAGCAGATGTGGCTCAAGCAGTTTGATGCCCATCTACCACATGGGTGGTTCCGAGTTCAGTTCCCAGTGCCACCTAAAGAAGACAAGCAAGACAGTGAGCTGACATGACAGGCTGGCACAGCAAGATGATGCAACAAGATGACACACCAAGATGATGCCACAAAGAACCACAAAGAGGAAACACAATGAAAGACACCACAAGTGGGAAGTGGAGGTGGATCAAGTGGTTGGGCACCACCCTCCTAAATGGGAGGTCCTGGGTTCGGTTCCCAGTGCCACCTAAAAAAAGGAAGATGAGCACATGATGAACAGACGCAGAGAGCAGACAGCAAGCACAAACAACAAGGGGGGCGGGATAAATGAATAAATTAAATATATCTTTTTTAAAAAGTGAACTTAGTAAGATTGCTGAATAAAAACATAAATAAACAAAAATCAGTTTTATTTCCTTAAAACAGCAACAAATAATAAGAAAATAAAATGTTGAAAAATACCATTTACAATAGCATCAAGAAATACCAATAAATAAATCTAATGGAAGACACATAAGAACTCTACATAGAATACTGTAAAACATGATTGATAAAAATTAAATCTAAATATTAATAAATAGAAAAACATACCATGTTCATGGGTTAGAAGACTAAATATTGTAAAGATGTCAGTTCCAAACAACTTCCCAGCTAGTACTGTTGCAAAAATTAGCAAGCTGATTCTAAGTTTTATATTGAAATACAAATGGCCAAGAATCACCCAAATAATCTTGAAGAATATAGCTGCAGAACTCACACTACATGATATTAAGACTTGCTATAAAGCTACAGTAACTTAGAGAGTGTGGTTTGGGTGCAAGAATAGACAAATAGAACAATGGAACAGAAGAGAGGACAAGTGAGGAAAGGGTACTCTTTGTAATAAATGGGATTGGTTCAGTTGTATATCTATATGAGGAGGAAATTAATATTACCCTTGTTCACATTCATCCCAAATTATTTCTAGGTGTACTGTAGATATAAATGTGATAGATAAAACAATAATATTTCTAGAAGGAAAAGAAAACAATATTTTCATAACCTTGGGGTAGGAAAGATTTAATATAGGACATCAAAGTGAAAACATTAATAAACTGCTGTATGGATTGAATTTTTTCCCAAAAAAACATGGTTATGTCCTAATCCTGTGAATGTGACTTATTTGGAAATACAGTCATTGAAAGTGTTATTTGTTAAAATGGGGCCAAACTGAATTCGGGGGATGGGGTGTTGTAATCCCATAGGTCTGATGTACTTATAAGAAGTGAAAATTGGACACAGACAGAGAGACATAGGGGAGAGGGAGAATATCATTGACAACTAAGGCAGAGAATGCCAGAACAGAGACATGGAACAGATTCTTCTCTACAGTCTTCAGAGGCAGCATGGTCCTGCCAACACCTCGATTTAATAGTTCTAGCCCCTAGAACTGTGTGACAATAAATTTATTTTGTTTTAAGCCACCCTATTTGTGGTAATTTGTCATAACAATTCTAGGGAACTAAGACAATTGAACTACATTAAAATTAGGAGCTTCTGTTAATCAAAACACACCATTAAGTGAGTGAAAAGGAAAGCCACCAAGTGGAAGAAGATACTTGCAATATATAAAACTGACAAAGATTCAGGTCCAGAATAAGTAAATATCTCAATCCATTGATCAATCAATATAAGAAGTCAGACAATCCGACAGAAAAAATGGGCAAAGATATGAACAGCAGCATACATATGTAAAGGTGATAAACTTAATTGGAAACCAGGAAGTGCAAATTAAAACACACACACCAGTGTTGCTAAATTTTTTAAAACAACAATACTGGGTGTTGATAAAGCTGTGGAGCAACTGGGACTCTCATACGCTGCATATGGTAGTGAAAATTGGTACAAACATTTTGCAAAACTAATTGGCAACATATGTAAAGCTGACTATAAGCATACTCTATGACCCAGCAATTCCATTTCTAAATGTATACTGAAAAGGAATGCATATACCAAAAGATATGCACAAGAATGTTCGTAGCTGTATTCGTAGTAAGTAGTCTCAAAGTTGAAACCACCCAAATGTCCAACAATAAGAGAATGTATAATTATATAAACTGGGATATATTCATACTATGGAATACCATAAGAAATAAGAAATAAGGTAATTACTTTATCAATAACATGGATGAATCTCACAAATATAGTGTTGAGCAAAAGGAACCACTTGAAATAATGCATACTTCTAGCCGTGACAGAGTAACTGACATCAGACTAATCCTCATGTCATAAACAGACAACTGCACAACATACATGAAATAACTGTTTTCAGCCACTGGACTACAGGGAGTGCAGGATGGTAATCACTAAGAGAAGGGAAAACATTGAGGTGAACCCTATAATTTCCCCAGCTTACTACCTGGTGGCATTTACCAAATAGTATAGGAAGAGGGATCCTAAGCAAAGCATGACAGACTTCCTGAGATCTGAGGAGACAAAATCTGTATCTTGGGGTGAAAAGGGCAGCTAAAATTTTGCAGGCATAGTACCACAGAGATGGGCACTATGCAGAGAAAGATGTGCAGGAATCTTCATAGGCATTTCTTTGTGTCTTTGGACAAATACTAAGTTGGGCATGTGTAGACAATGAAAAACTACTGAGGGACTAACTGTAAGCTTAACAACCACTAGAGTTCACAAGGGATTGAGAGACCTTGTTCACCCAGTGCATGCAGTAGAGACAATAGAAAGGTCAAGCCTTGGAAGCAGGGCTAAATTAGACTTAGAGAAAAGTCTACTCTAGGCCAATCATCACAAAGCTTAAAAACAAGCCTTGAGGGAAGCGGACTTGGCCCAATGGATAGGGCATCCGCCTACCACAGGGGAGGTCCAAGGTTCAAACCAAGGGCCTCCTGACCGGTGTGATGAGCTGGCCCACATGCAGTGCTGATGCGCACAAGGAGTGCTGTGCCAAGCAGGGGTGTCCCCTCTGTAGGGGAGCCCCACGCACAAGGAGTGCACCCCTTTAGAAGAGCCACCCAGCGTGAAAAAGGTACAGCCTTCCCCAGGAATGGCGCTGCATACATGGAGAGCTGACGCAGCAAGATGACATAACAAAACAAGACACAGATTCCAGGTGCCACTGACAAGAATATAAGCGGACACAGAAGAAAACGCAGCTAATGGACAGAGAGAGCAGACAACTGAGAGGGGGTGTAGGGAAGGGGAGAGAAATAAATAAAAAATAAAATAAATTTTTAAATCTTTAAAAAAAAAAACAAGCCTTGAAAGGATCACCGTGATTGACAGTAAATTAATGGCCTACAGATTAAAATTTAACATTCTTTAGCACAACACAACAAAATCCATATAATCAATATTTAAACAGTCATAATTACCAAAATCCAACAAAATATTACTAGACAATGACAAATAAATCAATAGGCCAATCTGTAGATATGGAGGTAGATTAGAGCTTGCCTAGGGCTGTGGGTATGGGGGAAATGAGGAGTAAATGCTAATGGACATGAGATTTCTTTTTAACTTAATGAAAATATTCTAAAATTGTATTGTGGTGATAGTTGCACCATTTTGAGAACATACTAAAAAACCATTGAATTTTCAATTCAAATGGATGAAGTACATGGTATGTGAAAAATATTTCAATAAGGCTTTTTTTTAAAATTCCAAACAGTGAAGAAACAGGAGAATGTGACTCATGACAAAAAATCTATCAGGAGAAACAGAATTTGATATGACAGAGATGATGGAATTGAATGATATTTAGATTCTACTTTATTTTTTTTATTTTTTTATTTTTTAAAGATTCATTTATTTATTTAATTCCCCCCTCCCCTGGTTGTTTGTTCTTGGTGTCTATTTGCTGCGTCTTGTTTCTTTGTCCGCTTCTGTTGTCGTCAGCAGCATGGGAAGTGTGGGCGGCGCCATTCCTGGGCAGGCTGCTCTTTCCTTTCACGCTGGGCGGCTTTCCTCACGGGCGCACTCCTTGCGCGTGGGGCTCCCCCACGCGGGGGACGCCGTTGCGTGGCCCGGCACTCCTTGCGCGCATCAGCACTGCGCATGGACAGCTGCACACGGGTCAAGGAGGCCCGGGGTTTGAACCGCGGACCTTCCATATGGTAGACGGACGCCCTAACCACTGGGCCAAAGTCCGTTTCCCTAGATTCTACTTTATAAAGAACTATTATAAATATCTTCTAGAATTTAAAAACATGACTATAAGTTGCAAATAAATGAAAACTATACAAAATGTAAATTCTAGAGCAGAAAAAATGCAACATACAAAATGAAAAATTCACTGGGTAATTAAACTTAAGCACTGGAGATAGAAAGGAGCGAGATAGAAGGGAGCAATGAACTTGAAGGCAGAGCAATAGAAACTCTTCAGTTTGAAGCACAAAGAAAAGTAGGGCTGAAAACAAATAACAATTTGATATTGATTTTTCCAATATCAAATTGGAAAAAAAGCAAGAACCAACTGTATTCTGTCTAAAAGAAAACATTTAAAATATAAAGACTTGGAGGGAAGTGGACTTGGCCCAATGGATAGGGTGTCCGCCTACCACATGGGAGGTCCGTGGTTCAAACCCCGGGCCTCCTTGATCCGTGTGGAGCTGGCCCACGCGCTGTGCTGATGTGCACAAGGAGTGCCATGCCATGCAGGGGTACCCCCCGTGTAGGGGAGCCCCACGCGCAAGGAGTGCGCCCCATAAGGAGAGCCTCCCAGCGTGAAAGAAAGTTCAGCCTCCTCAGGAACGGTGCCACATACATGGAGAGTTGACGCAGCAATATGACACAACAAAAAGAGACACAGATTCCCATTCCTCTGACAACAACAGAAGCGGACAAAGAAGAACACGCAACAAATGGACACAGAACAGACAACTGGGGCAGGGGGGTGGGGAGAGGAGAGAAATAAATTTTTAAAAATTGATCTTAAAAAAAAATAAAGACATAGATTAAAAGTAAAAGGATGCAAAAGATATAGCATGCATACACTCATTATAAGAAAAATATCAAAGTAGACTACAGAAAAAAATATGCAAGAGATAAAGAAGGGAAGCGGATGTGGATCAAGCAATTGAGCTCCTGCCTACCACAAGGGAAGTCCTGGGTTCAGTTCCTGGTGTCTCCTGGAGAAGACAAGCAAGACAGCAAAGGGTTGGTGTGGCAAGCTGATGCAACAAGGAGACACAAAGAGGAAACACAGTGTGAGAGACAACAAAGCATGGAGAGGAGGTAGCTCAAACGATTGATCACCTCTCTCCTTCGTGAAAGGTCCCAGGTTCGGTTTCCATGCCTCCTAAAGAGAAGACAAGCAGACACAGAAAACACACAGTGAATGGACACAGAGAGCAGACAGCAAGTGCAAACAATGGGGGAAGAGGGATAAATAAATAAATCTTTTTAAAAAAGAGAAAGATAAAGAACAACATTTAACAATATAATAGGGCCATTTCATCAAAAAGACATAAAAATCCTAAATGTGTATGAATATAATAACAGAGCTTTAAAATATATGAAGAAAAAATTGACAGAACAAAAAGGAAAAATAGATAAATCTAGTAATATAGTTCGGTATTTCAGTACTCCTCTCTTAGAAATTAGCAGGAAAAAATGGACAAAAACTTTGGTAGGTATGTAGAAGACATGAACAACACTATCAACAGAATTGGCCTAATTGGTATTTATAATACACTACACCCAACAACTACAGAATATACATTCTTTTCAGGTGTGCATGGAAGATTCACCATAATATGCCAAACATTAGGCCAAAAACAAGGCTTAATAAATTTTAAGTTATTGAAACCATATAAACCATGTTCTCTGAGCATGACTGAATTAAACTAGAAATCAATAACGGAAAGCTATCTGGAAACCATCTCTACCCCTCTCCCAAAGATCTGGTAATTAAACACAATCTTCTAAATAACCCAATGGGTCAAAGAAGAAATCACAAAGGAAATTAGAAAAGATTTTGAACTGAATTATAATGAAAACAACATGTCCAGTAGTGGCTTTCTTCTCCACCATTTCTTTCTTACTGTGCTGATGCTGCCCCCTCTCTCAACAGCCTCTGGCCTCCTTGAGACCAAACACTGTGCCTTCACTTAAGTAGCAGCGTTCTGATGGAGAGATTTGAAGTTGACTTGGAAATTGTCAGATGATCTGTGACTACAAATCCATGTCAGAAGACGTGTGGATGGGTGATGAAAGAGATGATGACCCAATTCCTCTACAGTTTGTGCAGCGATATAAGAAAAGGTTGGGAAGCTGATGTGGCTCAGACAACTGAGCTGCCACCAACCACATGGGACGTCTGTGGTTTGGTTCCGCGTGCCTCCTAAAGAAGACAGCGAGCTGGCCTGACGGGCAGGCATGGCGAGCTGACACAGCAAGATGATGCAACAAGAGACACAAGAAGTAAAACATAATAAGAGACGCAACAAAGCAGGGAACAGAGATGGCTCAAGTGATTAGGTGCCTCCGACCCACGACAGAGGTCCGGGTTCAGTTCCCCGTGCCTCCTAAAGATACAGCACACAGCAAGTGCAAACAACAAGGGGGTGGGGGGAAATAAATAAATTTTTTAAAGAAAGAAAGAAAAGGTCATTCAGGGGTTCACCCATCACAGAGATAACCCTCCTCCCCCAAGGAGGGTGAGAGCGAAGGAAGTGAACAGACAGTGTCCCTGTTGGGAACCAACAATTCCTGAAAATTGACTAGGGAACACTTTTTTAAAAACTTACTCTGGCTGCAAACTACTTAGATGTCAAGAGTTGTTAACATGCAAGACTGTTACCAGTATGATCAAGGGGAGGAAATCCTGAGGAGATTTGCAAGGAGATATCAAAAACGACTTTACTCTCCAGTATGAATTCTGCCCACCTTGTTTTACAAGGTCACTATTGTCCTGATACTAAAACAACAAAGATAATCAGAAATGAAAAACTACAGACAGTTTGGCTCTTTGCCTTCTTGCTGGGTTTTACATAAACTGAGAAAATAATACAGAGAAAGAAGAGACACAGAGACAGGAGTTCTGCCATTTTGACCCTGCCATGTGAGAGGACCTAAGGTTTGCCTACACTGCAGAAACACAGAGAAGCCAAGAGAGGCTCAAGGAGATGAGGCCCAGGGAAAGATGCCTGATAACCACAGCTGAGCTCAAGGAGAAAGTAGCAAGAGATCAGCAGACACACTATCTTGCATCACCAAGTGGCAGGACTCCAGGATCTGCCAGCAGCTGACCTTTGGTGATAAAACATCTCTGATGGTATCTTGATTTGGCATTTCACAGCCTTAGAACTATAAGCTTTTGCCCCCAAATAAATTCCCTTTATAAAACCTACCCAGTTCTGGCTTATTGTATTGGCAGACTTAGCAAACTAAGACAGTATTCAATTGTTAATACTTGATTCAGCTCTACAATAAACAACAAAGATCCACTGCTGCTTTTCTAGATGTTTGTTTTATCAGAGCAAAGTATCATTTGCATCTTAGCACTCTGTTTAAGCACAGCAGCCTTTGAGCACAGCAGCCTTTGAAAGCTATATCCCCTGCAACATAAAACAGGCAGGAGTCTAGGGTGCAGCCTTTTGTCATTTTTTTTTTTTTTAATTTTTAAAAAATTTCTTTCCCTTTCCCCCTATCCCATTGTCTGCTCTCTGTGTCCATTCACTGTATGTTCTTCTGTGTCTGCTTGTATTCTTGTCAGCGGCACCAGGAATCTGTGTTTCTTTTTGTTGTGCCATCTTGCTATGTCAGGTCTCCAGTGTGTGCGGCGCCATCCCTGGGCAGGCTGCACCTTCTTTCGCGCTGGGCGGCTCTCTTTACAGGGCGCACTCCTTGCGCGTAGGGCTCCCCTACGCGGGGACACCCCTGCGTGGCATGGCACTCCTGCATGGCACTCCTTGTGTGCATCAGCACTTAGGGTGCAGCTTTTTAAATAAATTAGTTTGGAAAGCAATGTGACAGAGGACAAGGAAGTTCCGGAAGATGATCCTGGTGGAAGAGATCAGGAAATTACAAAACACTGGGTAAACACAAAATCAAAGCCCTTAATAAATGGCATGACATCCTGTGTTCATGGATAGGAAGACAATGTCATTAAAATGTCAACATTACCTAAAGCTATCTACAGATTCAGTGCAAATACCTATTAAAATCCCAGCATGCTTTTGTAGAGAAATGGAGAAGCCATTCCTCAGATTCACGTGGAATCACAAGGGGCCCTGAATACTCAAATCAATGTATGGAAGAACAAATCAAACTTCCTGATTTCAAAGCTTACTACAAAGCCACGGTAATCAAAACAGTGTGGTACTGACCTATATATAGACACAGACCAATGGAATAGAATTGAGAGTTGAGAAATAAACTCACACATCTATGGCCAACTAATTTTTGACAAGTTGCCAAGTACATTAAATGAGAGAAGAATGGTCTCTTCAACAAATGGTGCTGGGAAGACTGGAAATCCACATGCAAAAACATGAAGTTAGACCACTACCTCACATCATGTACAAAAATCAGCTCTAAAGGGATCAAGGATATAAATATAAGAGCTAAAACCATAAAATTCCTAGAAGACAACATAGGGGAGAATCTTCACAACCTTGGATTTGGCAGTGATTTCTCAGGTATGACACCAAAAGCATGAGTAAAAAAAATTAACAATACATAAAATGACTTCGTCTAAATTAAAAACTTTTGTATGTCAAAGGACACTATCAAAAAAATGAAAAGACAAGTTACAGAATGGGAGAAAATAATTACAAACTATATATCTGATATGGGATTAATATCCAGAAATACTATAACACCAACAAGAAAAAAGACAAATAACCCAATTTAAAAATGGGCAGAGGACTTAAATAGACATTTCTCTAAAGAAGACATACAAATGGCCAATAAGCACATAAAAAAAACTGCTCAATATCACTGGTCAGGGAATGCAAAATCAAAACCACAGTTATGGAAGGAAGCGGATGTGGCTCAAGCATTTGGGCACCCGCCTACCACATGGGAGGTCCCAGGTTCAGTTTCCGGTGCCTCCTAGAGAAGATGAGCAAAACAGCGAGCTGGTGTGACAGGCTGGCATGGCAAGCTGACACAGCACGTTGATGCAACAAGGAGACACAAAGGGAAACACTATGAGAGACATAACAAAGCAGGGAGCGGAGGTGCTCAAGCAACTGAGCACCTCTCCCCCTCATGGGAGGTCCCAGGTTCAGGTCTGGGTGCCTCGTAAAGAGAAGACAAGCAGATACAGAGAGTGCACAACAAATGGATACAGAGAGCAGACAGTGAGCGCAAACAATGAGGGGTTGGGGGGAGACATAAATAAAACATCTTGAAAAAAACCACAATGAGATACCACTTCACACCCTCTAGTATGACTATTATTAAAAAAACAGAAACTAGTAAGTGTTGGAGAGGATGCAGCGAAATAGGAACCCTTATACATTGCTGGTGGCACTAGCAGAATGGTGCAGCCACTATAGAAATCAGTTTGGTGCTTCCTCAGGAAACTGAAAAGAGAATTACTATATGACCTGGCAAACCCACGTGTAGGCAAAAAGAATTGAAAGCTGGGACTCAAAAGATATTTGTACATCAATATTCATAGCACCTTATTCACAATAGACAAAAGGTAGATGTAACCCGTGTCCATCAACGGATGAATGGATAAAGAAAATATGGCATATACAAAGAACGGAATATTATTCAGCCCTAAAAAGGAATGAAGTTCTGGTATATGTTGCAAAAGGGATAAACTTTGAAGACATCATGCTGAATGAAATAAGCAAGACACAACATGACAAATATTGTATGATCCCTCTTATGTGAAATAACTAGAAGAAGCAAAGTCATAGTGACAGATGGTAGCTTAGAGGTTACCAGGAGTGGGGCAGAAAGACGGAGTTAGAACTTAATGGATGAGTAGTTTCTGTTGGAGATGATGAAAAAGGCAGGGTATGGACGTCAGTGATGGTAGCACAATATTGTGAATATAAATAATATTACTGAATTGTACACTTGAATATGGCTAAAATGGGAAATTTTGTGCCCCATATTGACTATTGCAATAAAAAGTAAAATAAATACAAACTTAAATACCAGAGAGGCAGCCAAAGATGGAAGGATCGGCAGGTACTGTTTAGGTACACATAGAAAAGAGGAGGAGGGGAAGCGGACTTGGCCCAGTGGTTAGGGCGTCTGTCCACCACATGGGAAGTCCGCAGTTCAAACCCCGGGCCTCCTTGACCCGTGTGGAGCTGGCCCATGCGCAGTGCTGATGCACACTAGGAGTGCTGTGCCACACAGGGGTGTCCCCCGCATAGGGGAGCCCCACGCGCAAGGAGTGCGCCCCCTAATGAGAGCCACCCAGCGCAAAAGAAAGTGCAGCCTGCCCAGGAATGGTGCCCCACACACAAAGAGCTGACACAAGATGACTCAACCAAAAGAAACACAGATTCCCATGCCGCTGACAACAGAAGAAGCGGACAAAGAAGAACACGCAGCAGATAGACACAGACCAGACAACCAGGGTTGAGGGGGGCAGGGGAGGGGAGAGAAAGAAATAAATAAATCTAAAAAAAAAAAAAAAAAAGAAAAGAGGAGGAAATGAGAACAGGAAGAAAGGAACAAATATTGATCTAGATAGGCTGGCAGCATCCTGGAGAAAACATCAGTGATGGGTGGAATTGGCAGGCTCTCGTCCCACAGCAATTTGCTCTTAGTTCTATTCTAAACATTCTAACAGGCGGAGGTACTAGTATCACTGTGGCTTATGCCAAATGAGCTGAGGACAGATATTCTAGGTTACTTTAGAGCTCTATCAGTCTTTTCTTCCTTCATTGATTTATTTCATTGTCAAGGTCTAGCCACAGATTTATCCATAAGAAAATGAATGCTAGCTCCAGAGAAATGAAGAAGAAACTCCAGAAATATAAAGAAAACCCTGAAATAAAAAGTTTCCTTTACTGAAATAAGGACAGAAGCCCCAACTATAGAAGGCTTTATCAATAGGCAAATTTTTATCCCTCACAATAACAAGTCTAGAGATACAAAAATTCCAGGGAAGGCTAATTCCAGGACAGGTCTTTCCGTCTTTCTGCTCTTTTCTCCTGGCTTGTTCTGTTTGGTGGGTTCCCCTCACAGTCTTCTGCAGTTCCAGGCACCACATGTAGATTCAACAACATTAAGGGATGAAAAGGGACTCTTCTCTCCCATGTGTCTCTTTTTTTTTTTTAAGATTTCTTTTATTTATTTATTTTTCCCCACCCCCTTGACGTTTACACTTGTTGTGTCTGTTAGTCTTGTTTCTTTCTTTAGGAGGCACTAGGAACCCAACCCAGGACCTCCTATGTAGGAGGGAGGCACCTAATTGCTTGAGCCACCTCCACTCGCTGCTTTGCTGTGTCACTCATGTTTTTCTTCTTGTGTCTCTTGTTGCATCATCTTGTGGCATCAGTTCACCATGCCTGCCCGTCACACCAACTCACTGTCTTCTATAGGAGGCACTGGGAACTGAACCAGGGACCTCCCATGTAGTAGGCGGGAGCCCAATCACTTGAGCCACATCTGCTTCCCCATGTGTCTCTTTTTGACATCAGAAAAACTTTTCCAATAAGTCTCACAGTAGACTTCTCATATTTCATGAGTAAGAATCCTGCCACCTACCCACTCCAAAACCAATGATAATATCAATGATAATGAATTTGCCATGATTGGCTTCGTCTACTCAAGATTCACATCCCTCCCCAAGACTGCAGAGGGGCCCACCTTTCCTGAAACACATAGCTGCCCAATAACTGAACAAAATTCAGATATCGTTAATGAGAAAAAGTATGAGGAGTGGCAGAGAGAATGGTCATTGGGTAGGCCATAAAGACCCTTCCAAGATTTCTCCCCACTGAGGCAAGGAAGGACAAGGACACCGAAACTTTCCTGAAGATGCATGTGACAATCACTGACTCCAATCCCAAGGAATTCTTGGGGGAGTTATAATGTCTCTCAGATCTGTCCCTTTGTCTTTCCATTCCTAGGACCAACATCCATCGTAAAAGGTCTAGGCTCTCTTTAAATCTAATTTAGATAATTAAATAATGAAGCTGTTCAAAATTGGGATAATTAATATTTTCATCATATCTAATCCTAGTATATGTATACATGTATATATCTCCCTATACGTTTACCAGAATATACACAGCACCACAATTATACATGGTTGTTGTGTTAGGTTGAGGCACTATGGCTCAGTTTTCAAAAGCAAATATTATGGTGCGTTACAAGACACCTTTGTTCACATGGGCAGTTCTTTGAAACTATATTTGGAGGTACAGGCTATTAAAAGCTTCTAGTACTGAGTGACCTTTCAGGCAGAACTTAGATGGAATACTCATGCTGTTGCTGCCTGTTGCTAAGTGGAAGACAGCAGAAAACCCTGACTTCAAGCTTCAACTTGGTATTTGTTTTGCCTTAAGAAGATGAACCATGAGACCACAACCCTGATATCCTTGAAGGAAGCAATGAAAAGGTTCCTAAGGGATATAGGGAGGGAGAAAGCATGGGTCTGTGTTTCTGGAAAGATGAGGAAAAGAATGAAGAATAAAAATAAGCAAAGAACTACTGACATGCTAATTAAATTTTATTTCTGTTAAAGTGGTTCAGATCTTCTAGGTTAAAAAAATATGGAAATTACAAATAAAGAAAAATCAATTCCCAGGTGCTTTAGTTCCATTTAATATATTGATACCTACTATGCATGTGCTAAATATGAAGCTAAGTAAAACGTGGTTTCTGCCCTGAGGAGCCTGTAGGGATGACAGAGGTATTAAAAAATAAGTACAATTTAATGCTATTGGCCTTGTAAGGGTGGTGTACCTAAAGGGTTATGAAAACAAGGAAGGGAGGCTAAATTAATATAACCCTTGACACTAGGAAAAAGAAACCTTCATAGAGGGACATTTAAGCTGGATCCGAAAGAGTGAGTAGGAGTTTATGAGGAAGGAAAATATGGAAAGGAATTCTAGGCTGAGGAAACATTTTGTGTAAGCCATAGAGGTTTGGAATCCCACACTGTATTCAGTCAGTGGCTAGATAACTCATGTCATTGGTGGCTAGGATATGTGAGAGGACTCAGATGGGAGGACAGAGGATGGGAGCAAAAGGACAAGTGCTTGATTCCTGCTGAGGAGATCCAAGTTGGCTCTTAAGATATCGCCTGGCAGGTCAGGGCAGCATAAAAAAACAAACAGTGGAGTTACATGATCAGAATTGTGTTTTAGGAGAATATTCTGGAAGATGGATTGGAGGTAGCAGAGCCTGAAAGCAGGAGTCCAATTAGCTACTGTAATATGTTCAATCCAGGTGAAAGATGGTGAGGAACTTGTTTAGTGGGGTTGGAGAGGAGGGAACTGATTAGAGAGACTTTAATGGGGAGGAAGAAATATACAAAGGTCAGAGTTATTTTGAGATTTTTAGTTTAAGCAATTGGATAGATGATGGGGTCATTAACTGAGCTGGGGAAGAAAACAGAATGGACTCAGATTTTCAGATATGTTTTTTAATATTTATTTGGAATGGCCTGGGGTGAATGTCCTCAGGTGAGAGGATTAAAAAATAATCCTGTAATTGTAAACATTTTTACTAATTGACAAGCTAGAAAGTCACCTCTAAAGTTCAAACTAGAGATGACCTATGAGCAATATACTTGTCTTGGTTTCCCAGCTGCTAAAATATCATTTGATGGGTTGACTTAAACAATGGGAATTTACTGGCTCACAGTTTTAAGGCTAGAAGTCCAAAACTGAGGCATCAGCAAGGTGATGCTTTCTTCCTGAAGACTGTGACATCTGGGGCTGGCTGCCAGTGATCTTTGAGTCCTTGGTTTTTCTGTGACATAACAGCAGCTTCTCCTTTCTCTTCTGGGTTCCACTGACTCCCAACGGCTCCTCCATGTGGCTTTCTCTTCATAAAGCTTCCAGTAATAAGATTACTTTATTGAACCTTAACTAAAAATAACATCTTCAAAAGTCCTTCTTATGGTGGGTTTGCACTCATAGGAATGGATTAAGATAAAGAACATAAAAACAAAAAGAAAAAGAAAAAACAAGAAAAAGAACATAAGAACATGTTTCCACCCCCCTCCCCAGGGTGGTATATATTTCAACCTACCACAATATGCTTAAAGGTCTAAAAGCTAGTAAAAACAGTATGCTAGATGACATGGTTTTACATTTGAGACACAGATTGCCAGCATATTAGGTCATTATTAGGTCATGTAAACTTACACACATTTCATGTAAAACACACATTTCAATACTGAGCCTTATCTCTGTGTAAATAGAACCCAAAGCAGTGAGAAAATCCCACCATAGGAGTCAAAGCCCATTTCTGATGGGGAGTTTAATAGAGTAAGCTTAGGACAGTTGAGCTTGACATTTCCATCCAGGCGGAGATGTACAAAAGAGAGTTGAAAATCCAGGTGTTAGAGCTTAGAAGAGAGATAGTAACTGAAGCTAAGTTGGCCTTGGTTGAAAGTGAGAACCAAGAAGAAAAGATGGTCAAGGACAGAACCCTGGGCAACTGCAAAGGCATTCAGGTCACTGGGAACATAGAAGCTAAGGGAAGTGCTGACACATGTGTGTGTGTGCATGCACACATGCACATGCTTTTCTTCATGAAAGATAATGTGGAGAAGCGGATGTGGCTCAAGCAATTGGGCTTCCGCCTACCACATGGGAGGTACCGGGTTCGGTTCCGGTGCCTCCTGAAGACAAGCAGACACAGAGAGCACACAGACAGTGACCACAAACAACGAAGGAGCAGGGATGGATGGATGGAAGGAAGGAAGGAAGGAAGGAAGGAAGGAAGGAAGGAAGGAAGGAAGGAAGGAAGGAAGGAAGGAAGGAAGATGTGGGTAGCTTAGGGCAATGAGTTGTGATGACTCAGTTTCTTTGTGGCTCAATTAGACCTAATTCCAGTGCTACAGTGCCCTCTGATGATTAGGCCTGTTCACAGCAATTCATATGCCTATGTTGGGCTACCACGCTCAGCATCTTAATCATCACAGATCTCAATTATATAAGAAGTGTTTTATTACTTCTATGTAAGGCCTATGCTAAGTGTTGGGGGACAGACATAAAGATGCCCAAGAAATATGGGAAATGGATGTGGCTCAACCAATTGGGCTCCCATCTACGATATAGGAGGTCCAGCATTAGATGCCCAGGGCCTCCTGGTGAGGGCAAGCTGGCCCACATGGTGAGCTGGCCCACGTGGAGTGCCAGCCCAAATGGGAATGCAGCCTTTTGCAGGAGTGCCACCCTGCATGGGAATGCCGCCCCATGCAGGAAAGCTGCCCTGCACAGGAGTGCTGGCCGACGCGGAGACCTGGAGCACCAAGATAATGCAACAAGAAACACAGAGGAGAGAAAATAGGATGTAGCAGAACAGGGAGATGAGGTGGTGCAACAGAGTAATCACCTCTCTCCCACTCCAGAAGGTCCCAGGATCGGTTCCTGAAGCCGCCTAATGAGACATGGAAGAACACACAGTGAATGGAAGCAGAGAGCAGACAATGAGGGGGAGGTGGGGGGGAGTGAAGAAATAAATAAAAAATAAATCTTAAAAAAAAAAAAAGATGTTCAAGAAATAATCTCTGATCCTCTCCTCCCCAAAGCTTACAATTTAGTTCATGAAAAGTTAACTCTAAAAATAAAACAGGTCCCCTATATTTTCAATGCAACATTTATATAACCTCAAATGTTTTTAAAAATAAAGGAAAAAATTTAAAAAATACAATAAAGCAGGACTGGGAAATGACAGGTGCAAGAGGCAGCCCCAACAAAGAAAGGTAGGAGGCTAAGGAGATCTCCAGGTAGAAAGGCTGGGAGATTCAAGGAGGAAGTAGAATTTTAACAGATCCTTGAAAGAAGGATAGGATTTGGACAATTAGAATACGTTGCCTTATTCAAATCCTTCTCCTAGCATTAGCTAGCTGTATGATGTTAGGTCTCAATCTTATTTTTTTTTTAAATTTATTTATTTATTCCCTCCCTTGTGACTTGTTTTTTGCTGTCTGTTCTCTATGTCCATTCACTGTGCATTTTTCTGTGTCTGCTTGTCTCACTTCGTTGCATCATCTTGCTGCGTCAGCTCTCCATAGCACACGGGCGGGCAATCAGCTCTCCACGGCATGCGGGCCAGCTTGCCTTCACAAGGAGGCCCTGGGACTTGAACCCAGGGCCTCCTATATGGTAGATGGGAGCCCAACTGATTGAGCCACAGCTGCTTCCCAGGTCTCAATCTTTTTGAATCTCAATTCCTTTTCCTGGAAATTGGCTTTTAAAAAAGATTGCCTTATTTCTTACAGTTGTAGTGAGACTCAAGTAGAGTGACGTTTGTACAAAATACTTTTAAAGTATAAAGTACAATACAAAGACCAGACATGGCAGACAATTCAAGAAATTAGACAATTTGACAAGTTAAGCAACCTAAAGAATGCAAGAACTAGAATGTGGCTAGAAGGAATGGCAAATAGGAATATCTGTCCATAATTTAAAATTTAAATAGTTATCCGAATTTGATAATGGTTATGATCAATATCTTAGAGCTTAATTTTAATTCAAAACCTTTTTTGTTGTTGTGTTTGGACTTGGGGTTGGGACAGGGAGAGCCTCAGCCACATCAGCTAGAACTCAAACATGTGCATGATTATGGAGAATAATTTCAAAATCTTATGAAGCTGAACATCCAGGGATTTATTGAAAGCTATCTTAATGTTCTTGGCAGTGGGATTAGCATTGTTGATGAAGTTGGCCTCCTTATTTAACTGTCTTTTAGGATGTTCTCTCCTTGTTACCATGAGTCTTTCAGGTAATACAGTATATTTATAAAAATACCAATCTTGGGGCTAGAATGCCTTGATTCTTTGCATCTGTTTTACAAGTCCTTACATTAAATTACTAATTGATAAGCAGAAGCTTCCTACATATAGTAGGAAACTGCCACATTTTTGCTATCATGATTAGCTGGGCCTGCTGCTATTCCTAGTAAGATATTTTGAATTCCATTTTATCAATAAAGCTTGATTTAACAACAACAACACACACACACAAAACTGTTCTGGCCAGTGACCTAAATTAACACTTGATTTTTTCATCCTATAGAGTAGATCACAAACTTCAAGCTTTAGAAGCACAATTCAAAGAACTGGACTTAACCAAAGATAAGCTGACACAGAAATTTGACCATCACAGCAAGACTTTGACAAGCCAGGCAGCCCAAGATGAGATGTGGATAGCAGTTCTGGCACTTAAGTGAGTATCCAATGAAAAACCAGTGGAATTTTGTGACTTTATGAGAGTTTCCAGCAGGCATTCCAGAGTTGAATTTCCCAATATGGTTCTAACAATAGTCTGAAGAAATTACATCTTCTTAGGATCATTCATTTAAAAAAAAAAAGACTAATTTGAGCACCTGTTTAAATGCCAGGCACTATGGTACATATCTCATGACAGAATTTCTTGCTAGCCAGTCTTACTAACACAAAGATGGGTAATTATCTCCCACGCCAATGAAGAACTTATAGTATGGGAGACCTGAGAGCTAAACTATCCAATTTCGTGCAGACCATATTTCTAAAGTAAGTATTTTCTAAAACACAACAGCTGCTTCTCCTAGTGGGCTTGTACTTCTTTGAGTTAACCTAAGAGAATCATTTTATCTTTGTACATCAAGAGTTCTACTGCTTAAGAAGCTCTCCACATTTTTTACAGGTTCACTTCAATGGAATTGAACATTGTATACAGCTATGTCATTGAAGTACTCATTGGCTTGCACACTCGCGTGCTTGAGAAGCTGCCAGACCTGGTGAGAGGTCTTCCCACCTTAGCCTCTGTCCTTAGACGAAAAGTCAAGAACAAGCGCATTAGAGTTGTGTGGGAGTCTGTCCTGGAGGAGTTTGGGCTGCAAGATGGCAATATCATAGCACTTTGTACTTTCTTTATTGTACATGGCAACAAGGCAGAACACTATCCTGCTAAAGTGAGACAGATGTACATCAGGGATGTCACTTTCATGATCACTAGCATGATAAAGAATCAGGCTCTGCAGGATAGTTTGCTGAAAGCTGTTCAAGTAATTGAGAAGGGGAAAGCAGTGACAGCCTCAAAAAAGCAAACATCATCCTTAAAAGAGGTGATACCTTCAGTAAAAAACTAACCTGTTGCCCTATGATCTGGTGATTCTACTTCTAGTAATTTACCTTGCAAATGGGAGAAAATGTCTACATACAAATTTATTCATTATAGGTCTATTTTTATAGCAGAAGTAAGGGGAATGCTAAAGGAAGTATAATTTGATACAATGGATATTTTCTGTGTAGCCACATAAAAGAATGAAGCTCTTTCTGTAATGATATGGAGTTATAAGCAGAGGTATTGTCTTAAAATATTTATTTCCAAAGTATATTTTAATTGGAGAAAAGGGCACACACACATATATATATATCCATAAATTATTCTGGGGAGAGCATAAGAAAGTGGTAAGATTGGTTGTGTTAGGGAAGAAAACTAAGGTAGGAGGAAGTCTTTTTGACTGTTAATCCATTTTGGCATTTCGAATTTTGAACCACATGAATGTATTAATTATTAAAAAACAAACTGTGAAAAGCACCTAACATATATATGTATTGTGAGATATAAATAATATGCTGATGTACATTTTCTTTCGAGTTCAGTACCAAAGTTAATTATACTGGGAAGGGAACTCTCACACATTGATTATTTATTTATAATATTTATTAAACATTTAACACCATGTGCTAGATGCTGTAAATAATAGAACTATTTAAAAATGTGGACTCTGTCCTCAAGGAAAGGATTTAGTGCTGATGCTTTATTTAGGAGCAGCCAGAGTGAGGTAACAGGGAAGTTAGCCAGGGAAAAATAAGAGGCAATGTGACCTGGGAGTGGATGTGGCTCAAGCAATTAGGCACCCGCCTCCCACATGGGAATTCCCGGGTTTGGTTCCTGGTGCCTCCTAAAGAAGATGAGCAGATACAGCAACCAGCAAACACCACAACCAGCAGGCGCTGCAACCAACAGGGGCCACAACCAGCAGGGAATGGAAGTTTCTCAAGCAGTTGGACAACTGTCTCCCACATGGGAGGTCCCGGGCTCAGATCCCAGTACCTCTGATAAAGATGAGCAGACAGACAAGGGAGCCATGGAGGGGATAAAAAAATTTTTAAATTAAAAAAAAAACGTAATGTGACTTTTCTGGCCCTTCCTTCAAGATGAGGCATAAGAGACACAGCAGGCTGCTCAGCACGTATATCCACTCAGTCTTCTCCATTACCAGACACACTATCTGGAGAACTATGCCTTAGAAGGAAAAAGGAAAGGGAATTTATCTGTCTCATTGGCTAAATCTACTGTTTTCAATGAATCAAATTTTGCTACATTTAGAATTACCCCATCATACTTCCAAGATGCATCATGTAGGCCCTCCTACATGTAAGCCAGCTACTACACTGTTCAATAAAGTTTTTCAGGAATCCAAAAGTGGCAGGAAGAGCCAGAAATTTCAAGAGTACAACCAGAATCAACCACAGCAAAGGGAGTGACTATGGATCCAAAATGCAAGCAAGGGCAAGGAAATCTGAGAAAACTCATTAAATGTATCCATTACACAAGGCCTAAGCATCTGAAAATAGAAATTAAAATGCAAGAGTTAAATAATAAGACTACAGTAGAAACCACTAACACTAGACCATATATGCAGGGAAGAGTTTAGGAGACCTCAGAGTATCACCAGTTTATTGAAGAAATGCTTCCAAGAGGAAGTGCATTGAATTCATCCTTGAAGTAGGCAAAGCCACAAAGCAATCTATTTAGGGTGAATTGCAAAAGCAAGGCATGAAAGCATAAAATTTATATGACTAATAGTTGAGTCAAAGTTCTCTTTAAAAGGATAATGGGAGCTCCCACTGGAAAAGCAGATTGGAGCTCTATTAGGGAGCTAGAATTCCAGGGATTGACACAATAGACAACCGGATAACAACTAAAAGTGTCAGAATCTAGAAAACAAAGCAAGAGCTTCCAAAGCTCTCTACAAAAGACCCATATCTCTTTATTTTGACTCAATCTGGAAATCACTCCCTTCCCGGACCTAAATGCCCTCAGTAAATCCAAAAGATATTAAAGACCATTTTCTGCACAGTGATCTTTTCTTTTCCACACCTATTTAACTCTTGCTAACAAAACAAAACAAACAAAAAAACCACTTAGGACTGGTTTTTAAATGCTAAGGATCACATTATTTATGCCATAATTTTCCTAGCCAAAATCGACTTTTTTTCATAGAACTGAGGTCTGTAGAATCCGTTAAAAAAAAAACTTCATGCCAAAGTGGAAAAGCTCATTTAAAATGTAATAAAATGTGAAACTTGTTAGCCTTCTTTATAATTATGACAGTTCCACATTAAAATTTAATATTAAAGCAGTGTCTTATAAGCCATAGGGCCGAGGCAGCTCTGTAGTTTGGTTCCCAAGCTGAAAGGTCTTTCGTCTACAGGAAGGAAGGCCTTCAGCACAATCTATCCCTGCACTTGATCTTAGCCAAAAGGCTAAGAAATGACTGACAACCCGTTTCCACCGAAGACTTTAGGAAGGTACTAGGCTACAGAAGGAGGGATAAAATGCCTATTCAATTGTTGTCGGTTTGCGGATTCTCTGATTATAGCATTTCTCGGAGATCAGCTTTTGTCGGACATGCTATTCTAAGGACTTTGGAAAGCGACCTTTGGGACTTAGTTACAAATTAACAAAACAAAAAAATAGTTTGAGGAGTACTGGGGAAGAAAAGTTTTTGTTTCTTTTCCTTCTTCCCAGGGACTAATCTTCAAACACTCCTGGGTTTTCGTAGCCTCTCATAGCAAAAAACTCAGGGGAAGGTAGGATCCCACCCAAGCCAAAGCACGGAAGGCCTCCAGCCGCCTGATTCTCCAGGAAGCTGGCAGGCAGGCACCGGAGCCGGGGGGTGGAGCCCTCTCCAGGCCCGGGGGAAGGACGGGGCGGTGCGCGCAGGACCCGGAAGTCCCACCCAGCGGAACTTTAGACCGCTCTGCTTTCGGGCGCTCCTCTCGGTGGGAGGCACCCTTTTGGCGGGCAGTTGTGACGTCACTCGTTATTGCCGGGTCGCTGCGGCACTGCCACAAAGAATAGGGTTTTTGGCCCGCAAAAGAGACGGAAGGGGCGGGACGCGAAGTGCCCAGAAACCGCGCGAGTACCCCGAAAGTTGGAATGCTCGGGGCTTAAATGCTGTCCCCAAATCAACGGTAAAACGAGAAGTCGTAGTTCAGCGGGAGCCTGGCCGGGCCGAAGCAGCGTCCTTCCCGGAGCTGTGGCCCCGTCGCTTCGCGCCTTGGCGGCCTCGGGTTTGGCTGCCCGAGCTAAGGGGAGCATCCTCACCTGGTAAGAGGGAGGCGGGGAATTTGGTGCGCACCTCCCGCCACGCCGGGAAAGCAAAGCTTACGGCCGGTCTTGCCACAGCGGTTATGTTAATGCCTCCGAGGAGCCAGGGTCTCCCCACAAAAACGTTCCATTTATTTTCTCACCCAACCTTTGTCTTAAAAATGGACTAATTCACCGCCATCCAGGACGTTACTGGGTTATTTTGACCCTCAGAACGCCTTTTTGCTGCTTGACGTGTTTAATGCTCCTGATATCTGAATTCTGATACGCTAAGGATAATACTTAAACTCAAAACTGTAGCACCCTGTTAATTTGCTTTCTGTGTAACTGGGTCGAAAATACAACCGTTTTCTTTCAGGAGTTGATGTTGAATAGGCCTTATTAGCATATTAAAATGGCTGTACCCAAAGACTCCATACCTTCCTTGTCGGAATGCCGGTGCGGTATTTGTGTGGAAATCCTAATCGAGCCCGTAACCCTCCCGTGTAACCACACGCTCTGTAATCCATGCTTCCAATCGACTGTTGAAAAAGCAAGTTTATGCTGTCCCTTCTGTCGCCGCCGAGTCTCTTCGTGGACCCGGTACCATACCCGGAGAAATTCTCTAGTCAATATGGAACTGTGGAAGATAATCCAAAAACATTACCCAAAAGAATGCAAGCTTAGAGCGTCGGGGCAAGAATCAGAGGAAATCGGTGAGTACAACCCGGCGTGTTTGACTAAAAATTACTTTAAAAACGGATCCACCACCTCTCCATTTAAAAAAGAAAAGAAAATTCACTAGATTTGGCCGAATTATTTACGGGAATTTGGGGGTTTTGTGGGCAAGAAAATGTGGATTGAGATGAAGGCAGGATATTCTGCATGGTTGTAATGCCCAAGCTATGTTTAGGCTGTTCAGTTAGTGTTAGGTTAGAAATGAAAATAGCACCACAAAGATTTGCCCGTTTAGAGCCTCGATTATAGAAAAGTTACAGATGAACTGTAAACCCAGTACAGCAACAGCAGTAGTAGGAAACTGCTGGATTCCTGTGTTATTTCTTTTACTTTCAGGTTCTTTAACTTCGCTGACTATACACTTCCATCCAATGAATTCTTTATTCTCTTCTGTTAATCATGCAACAAGCCTAAAATAGCTAATTCCATGTAGTTCAGTCATTTTTCTTCAAAGCCCTCAAAAGTATGTACTCAACAGCTATCAATTATGCTCCAAAGGGAATACCTGACTCTGGCAGCTTGCTTTGCTGATGTGATCGGGGAGTCCTGCAGTGTTTGCTGCCTAGACTTCGCATGTGGTATCTGTGCTCTGGTGTACCTGACTTTTAAAAAAATTTTAAATACATCCATAGGGTTGTATTTAGGCATCTCAAATTGCTTGTAAAAATACTGAGAAACCTGATATTTAAACAATAGAAAATTACATTGTAAAAGAAATAGTCTTTACCCGATTTACCTTTTTTTAAAAAAAATTTTATTTTTTATTTCTCTCCCCTCTCCTCCTCCCCCCCGCCCAGTTGTCTGTTCTCTGTGTCCATTCACTGTGTGTTCTTCTGTGTCCGCTTCTATTTTGTCAGCGGCTCGGGAATCTGTCTCTTTTTTTTGCTTCATCTTGCTGCATCAGCGCTCCGTGTGTGCGGTGCCCACTCTTGGGCAGGCTGGACTTTCTTTCGCTGGGTGGTTCTTACGGGGCACACTCCTTGCACGTGGGGACACCCCTGCGTGGCACAGCACTCCTCGCGTGCATCTACACTGCATGGGGGCCAGCTCTACACGAGTCGGAGGTCCTGGGTTTGAACCTCGGACCTCCCATGTGGTAGGCGGACGCCGTATCCAAGTACGCTGCCCTGATTTACCTGTTTTAATAGTTGGATTTTTAGGTTTGGATTTGTTTCTTTTTTTAGGAAGAAATGATATCATTTCCAATGTGGACAGCTAGACTGAGGTTTCTTCATATGAAAAATGTTAGCAGTTTACAGATTCTAAAATCATCTGTATTCACTTGCTACAGAACGGATTGATACAGGGATGCTTCCAGATTTGGGAAAGAATTGGCCTGTAAATGGAAGCTAGTTTTTTTTTTTTTTTAATTCATTTGGCAAAATGATAATGTTGTGCTTTAATATATAGTTAGGGATACATTATAAAGACCTATAATACTTTTTAGCTTCTCTTAAATCATTACGTGCTTTGCTAAGAAATTTTAATTTACAGATGATCAGGAAATCCCACAACCAAATAGAAGCTGGAAAAATGCTTTTCAAGACCAAAAAATAAGGCATTATGAACTATCATATCCCTTACCTTTAATGAAAAGAAAAATTGTTTCATTTTGCTACATAATGTCTCTTACATTTGAATAAGGATTCAGATATTGATTCTTTAATTTTCTCCTTTATAAATGCATGTATATTTTTCTATGCCATAATCTTATTTCATTATGTTTGGTTTTGTGTTATTTTTAAATTCTCTACTTCCAAGGCTTGTCAATATTAAACTAAATTTGAGTGCCTGATACGTGCTAAGCTCTGTGCTGGGCTTTATTATAAGGGAAAAGCTTTGTCTTTTTATGCCCAGAGTAGAATCTTAACACATTTTTGTTCATATGAGATATATATTTTAGACCCTACAACAATCATTAGAGTACAAAATACATGTAATTTTTTTCCCAGTTCAGTAGTTTGTGTTATATTAACAGCATTTTGCAATTTCCGTACAGTCAATTTTAGACCACTTTCATCAACCTAAAAAGAAACATTACCCATTAGCTGTCACTCCCCATCCTCCACCCAAGTCTTCCAGCCCTAGGCAACTGCAGTCTATTCCCTGTGTCTTTAGATTTGCTTATTATAGCAAACAAATGTTAAGTGGAATCATATATGTAATCGTTTGTGTCTGGCTTCTTTCACTTAGCAAAAAATGTTTTCAAGGTTCATCCATACTGAAGCATGAAATAGTTCTCTTCATTCCTTTTTGTGGCTGAATAACATTCCACTGTATGGATATACCATATTTTGTTTAACCATCAGTTGATGCACATTTGGGTTTCACTTTTTGACTATTGTGAATAATGCCACTATAAACATCTGTGTAGAAGTTTTTATGTGGACAAATATTTTTATTTCTTCTAGGAGGGAATTGCTGCATCATTTGGTTAACAGTGTGTTTAACTCTGAAGAATTGCAAAACTCGTTTCCAAAGTGACTTAGCCAGTTTACATTACCACAAGCACTGTTTGAGAGTTCCAATTTCTCTACATCCTCAACAACATTTGTTACTGTCTTTTTAATTGTATCCACCCTATTTGGTTTAAGTGGTATCTCATTGTGGTTTTGATTTGCATTTCCCTTATAGCTGATGGTGTTGCACATCCTTTTATGTCCTTATTGGCCATTTGTTTATCTTCTTGAAAGAAATATCTATCCAGATCTTTCCCATTTTTAATTTGGCATATTTGTCTTTTTATTATAGAGTTGTAATAGTCTTTTACATATTCTAGGTTCATTTCCCAGCTCGGTCCCTTACAATAACTCCCTTGTTATTTGCAAAGTTTTTTTCAGTGAGTTGACTTTTCAGTTCCTTGATAATGTCCTTTGAAGCACAAAAGTTTTAAATATGAATAATGGCCAGTTATTTTTTCATTTTGTTCCTTGTACTGTTGATATATCTAAGAAAGCTTTGTCTAAACCAGTGTCACAAAGATTTATACCTATATTTTTGTCTAAGAATTGTAGAGTTTTACCTCTACTTTTAGGTCTATGATCCATTTTACATTAATTTTTGTATATTGTACGGGAGGGATTTAACTTCATTCTTTCACAGGGGACATCCAGTTTTCCCAGCCCTATTTGTTGAGACTATTTTTCCCCCATAGACTTCCACCCTTCTGAAAGTTAGTTGACCAGTGAATCTAGGTAAGGAAGCAATCCAGTACGGTGTCAGAGTAGCTCAGGTCTAAGCGCAGCTCTCTTTCAAAATAGTGGAGAAGGTGTAGAAGTTGTCCTAGGGAGCCGCTTTGGAGACTCCTTCAGAACAGGAGAGTGCCTCACAAATTGTCTCTCCTGGAGGGTCTGGGGACAGAGAGATGGAGAGGTGAAAGCCTGTATTCTCTGTTGTTTGTGTAGTCACTCCTCATTTCTTATGTTGGTATTTGTGTGATATATATTTTTCCATCCTTTTGCTTTCAGACCACTTGAATTGTTTATTCATAGTTCTCTTATAGACAGCATATAATTGGGTCTTGTTTGTTGTTTTTTTTTTCCTAATCCAGTTTGACAGTCTGGCTTTCACCTGGATCGTGAAAAGCCATTTGCATTTAATATTACAGATAAAGTTGGATTTACAGCTGCCATTTTACTTTTTTTTTTTTTGGAGGTCCCGGGTCCCGAGCACAGGAAAGCCTGTGCTCAACCACTGAGCCACATCGGCTTCCCTGCCATTTTACTTTTAAGAGAATAAACATTCTCTGTTTCATGTCTCTTTTGTTCCTGTTCTTCTTTTCTGTTTTGTATTAAATTTTTTTCCTAAGGTATTCAATTATTTCCATGTCTTTTTCAAGTTAATTTCCTATTGGCTGTTCTAGGGCTTATGGTAGACATAACTTATCAGAATCTACTTTAGATTTATACTAATGTAACTCAGTTGATCTATAGAACTATTACTCCTCTGTAGCTCTGTTCTTTCCCTCCTCATGCTGTTATACAACTATACATAATATGTGACAAACCTAACAATACATGGTTGTAATGATTGCTCTATATGATTTTATATCTTTTAAAGAAGCTGAGAGAAAAAAAGGACAGTGAATATCTATTTTTGGAAATTGTTATATTAACGTTATTTGTCATTTCTTGTTCTCTATTTGTTCTTGTGGATTCAAGTTAACATCTGGTGTCATTTCCTTACTCTGCTGCAGCATTGCCCTCCCTACTTTTCTTTGTGCTTTTGTCAAATATATTTCTATATGTAATCATCCTAATGATACATTATATACATAGTGAGTTTTTGTTTTTTGTTTTTTAAAAATTTATTTTTTCTTTCTCTCTCCTTCACCCCTCCCCAGTTGTCTGCTCTCTGTGTCCATTCACTGTGTGTTCTTCTGTGTCTACTTATATTCTTGTCAGCAGCACTGGGAATCTTTGTCTCTTTTTGTTCCGTCATCTTGCTGCATCAGCTCTCCATGTGTGTGGGGCCACTCCTGGACAGGCTGCACTTTTTTCGCGCTGGGCGGCTCTCCTTACTGGTTGCACTCCTTGTGCATGGGGCTTCCCTACATGGGGGACACCCCTGTGTGGCATGGCACTCCTTGCACGCATCAGCATTGCGCATGGGCCAGCTCATCACACGGGCCAGGAGGTCCTGGGTTTGAACTCTGGAACCCCCTATGTGGTAGGCGGATGCTCTATCCGTTGAGCCAAATCCACTTCCCCATAGTGTTTTATACAATTGCTTTTTAAGTCAGTTTAGAAAATAAAAAAGTAAACATTTACACCATCTTTTAAATTTACATTATATATATTTTTTTGGCTTTTATAAAGGGTATTTATTTGGAGTAGAAGCTTACAGTTACCAGTCATAAAGCATAAATTACTTTCCTCACCAAAGTCTGTTGCCACATTTTGGAGCAAGATGGCTGCCAACGCCTGCCAGGAGTTCAGGCTTCTGGGCTCCTCTCTGGGGTTCTGTTTCTCTCTGGGCTCAGCTTGCCCTGCTCTCTCTGCAAGGCCAGCTGTAAAATATCAGATGACTGTCGTGCCCCCCCCTCCCCCGCCCCCCTGGGCCCCCATTCTCTCCACGCTCAGCTGTTCTGCTCCTCTGTGTGCTTATTTCCGGGGCTCCAGCTCAAAACTCTTAAATTTACATCATTGTCTTAACCAGTCTTTTTGTTTTTTTGTGTAGATTCAAATAACTACTTGCTTTCAGCCTAAAGAAGTTCTGTAGTAATTCTTGTAAGGTGAATCCACTAGCAGCGAATTCTCTCAGCATTTATTTTTTCATGTATACTTAATATCTTCATTTTTGAAGGATAGTTTGCTGGATAGAGTTCTTTGTTGACATTTTTATTCTTTGAGCACTTTGAATATGGCATCACACTATTTTCTGGCTTCCATAGCTTCTGATGAGAAGTTGTTTTAATTTCCTAAGCTGCTAAAGTAAAATACCATGAACTAGGTTGGCTTAAACAATGACAGTTTATTAGTTTACAGTTTTGAGGCTAAAATGAAGTCCAAATCAAGGTGTCATTAAGGTTATGCTCTCTTACTGAGGTCTGGCATTCTGGGGCGAGAACTGCAGTAATAGAATTAAGATCCATCCTGACTGAGGTGTGTCACACCTTAACTGAATGTCTTCATCAAAAGGTCCTACTTACAATGGGTTTACACTCAGAGGAATGGATTGGATTAAATTTAAGAACATGCTTTTCTGGGGTGTATGTATAGCTTCAAACCACTAGAGAAGTCATCTATTAATCAGCTGTTAACCTTATTGGTATTCCCTTATACTTGAGTCATTTCTCTCTTGTTACTTTCAGTATTTTCTTTGTCTTTTTTTAGGAGGCACTGGTGATTGAACCTGGGACCTGGTACATGGGAAGTAGGTGCCAACCACTTGAGCTATGTCCAGTCCCCTCTCTCTCTCTTTTTTTTTTTAAATTATTGAAGTATATCACTCATACATAAACATACATAAACAGTAAGTGTATAGTAATAGTTGTGAACTTAGAAAACAAACATAATATCATACAGGACTCTCAAAACTCACCCTACCACCAATAACTTGCATTGTTGTTAAACCTTCTTAAGTAATGATTAAAGAGCATTGTCAAAATATTACTACTAAACAAAGTATTTTCCTCCAGTCAATCCTATTATTATTATATCTTTATATCATTTATATATGAACATACATAAACAAGTGTATAGTAAAAGATGTGAGCTTACAAAGCAAACATGCATAACATCATACAGGGGTCCCATCCATCAACCCTCCACCAACACCTTGCATTGTTATGAGATGTTTGTTACAAATTATGAAAGAATATTGTCAAAATCTTACTACTAATCATCGTCCTTATCTTACATTTGGTGTGTTTTTCCCCCAACCCACCCTATTATTATTTTTAAACATTTTATGACAGAAGTTGTAGACTTATAAAACAATCATGCATTTGTACAGAATTCCCGAACAACACCCCTCCATCAACACATCACAAGTGGTATGTCATTTGCTGCCGATAAAATAATACCATGTCCATAGTGTACATTTGGCTCACATTTTCCATAATGCCTCAGTATCAACACAGTACATTTTTTGCGTACGTGCAAGAATATTATTACTGCTAACCACAGTTGATATGTCACTCCAGCTGTATTTTTCCCATGCTTCTCCACATTCCCAACACCCTGCAGTGGTGATATACATTTGCTCTAGCTCACAAAGGACACTCTTGCATCTGTACCATCAGCCACAATTCTCATCCACCTCTTGGTTTACTGTGCTATCCAATTCCTAGATTATTATCTAGCATTCTGTCAGTTGGCATTTACATAACTAGACTACCATTTTCAGTCACATCCCATTTATAAACAAGCTATTACTATGTGTTACCATCCACTCTATACATTTCCACACTTTTACAGTAAAGCTAATTGAAGCTTCTACATACATTAAACATCAGTAGTCCACTCAGTCCTCCTCTTACCTCCTTTAAGGTCTTGAAGATATTTTCCAATAATTTCTTCTAGAAGTTTTATGGTTCTTGCTTTTATTTTGAGTTTTTTTCATCCATTTTGAGTTAATTTTTGGATAAGGTGTGAGATAGGGGTCCTCTTTCCTTCTTTGAGCTATGGATATCCAATTCTTTCAGTACCATTTGTTGAATGGATTGTTCTCCCCGAGCTGTGTGAGTATGGCAGGCTAGGCAAAAATCACTTGACCATACCTGTGAGGTCTGTTTCTGAACCATAAATTTGGTTCCGTTGGTCTATTCTGTCTGTCTTTAGGCTAGTACCATGCTGTTTTTACCACTATAGGTAGATACTATGATTTAAAGTCTAGAGATAAGAGTTTATTTTTCCTTTTTATGATGTTTTGGCTATTCAGGACTCCTTACCCTTCTAAATAAATTTAATGATCGTGATTTCAATTTTTTCTATAATGCAGGTGGAATTTTGGGGGGGTTGCATTCAATCTGTATGTCAATTTGAGTAGAATTGACATCTTAATGATATTTAGTCTTCCAATCCATGAGCATGAAATGTTCTTCCAGTTATATAGGACTTTTTTATTTCTTTTAATGTTGAGTTGCAGTTTTCTGATACAAATGCTTTACATCATTGGTTAAGTTTATTCCTGACTATTTGAGTTTTATCTGTCATATTTTATTTTCACCACTCTTTTGATACTTTCAGTTACTTTCATTGATATAATCTTCATTTCTAGATTCTCTTCCAGACCTCTGTCTCCTGTCTTTTCTTTTTAGGCTCTAGCACACCCTTCAGTATTTCCTGAAAATCTGATCTCTTGGTTAGAAATTCTCTCAGTTTCTGTTTATCTGTGAATATTCTAATTTTGCCCTCATTTTTGAAAGACATTCATGCTGGATATAAGATTTTTGGGCGAAAGTTTTTCTCTTGTAGTATCTTAAATATATCAGACCACTGTCTTCTTGCCTCTATGGTTTCTGGTGAGAAATCAGCACTTAATCTTATTGGATATCCCTTACATGTTATGCATTGCTTTTCTCTCACTGCTCTCAGAAATCTCTCTTTGTCTTTGGCATTTGACATTCTGATGAGTGCGTGCCTTGGAGTTGGTCTATTCCGATTTTTTCGAATGGGAGTATGTTGTGATTCTTGGACAGGGATATCTATGTCCTTCAGTAGGGTTGGGAAATTTTCTACCATTATTTCTTCAGATATTCCTTCTGCCCCTTTTCCCTTCTCTTCTCCTTCTAGGACACCCATGGCACGTATGTTTGCACACCTTTTGCTGTCATTTAGTTCCCTGAGACCTTGTTCAGTTTTTCCATTCCTCATCTGTTGTTTTGTATGTTCACTTTCAGAGGCCATTTCTTCAAGCTCACCAGTCCTTTCGCCTCCTCAAATCTGGTATTATATGATTCCAGTGTTTTGTTTTGTTTTGTTTTAAGATTTATTTTTTTCTCTCCCCTTCTCCCCCCCCCCCCCCCGCCCTAGTTGTCTGTTCTCTGTGTCTGTTTGCTGCATCGTCTTCTTTGTCTGCTTCTGTTGTTGTCAGCGGCACGGGAATATGTGTTTCTTTTTGTTGCTTCATCTTGTTGTGTCAGCTCTCCGTGTGTGCAACGCCATTCCTGGGCAGACTGAACTTTCTTTCGTGCTGGGCGGCTCCTTACGGGGCGCACTCCTTGCGTGTGGGGCTCCCCTGTGTGGCACGGCACTCCTTGCGAGCATCAGCACTGCGCGTGGGTCAGCTACACACGGGTCAAGGAGGCCTGGGGTTTGAACTGCAGACCTCCCATGTGGTAGATGGACACCCTAACCACTGGGCCAAGTCCACTTCCCTCCAATTTTTTTAAATTTCATTTATTGCACCTTTCATTCCCATAAGATATGCTCTTTTTCTGTGTATGCTTTCAAATTCTTCTTTGTGCTCATCCATTGTCTTCTTCTCTTGTCTTAATCTCTTCAGCCATCTCACTGAATTTATTAAAGAGATTTGTTTGAACATCTATGGTTAGTTGTCTTAAGTCGTTTATGTCATCTGGGGGCTTATCTTGTTCCTTTAACTGGGCCATAGCTTCCTGTTTCTTGGTGCGGATTGTAATTTTTTTTGTTGGTGTTTTGCATCTGGCTTACTAGAGTATTTTTTCTGGGTGCAGTTTTTCTCTTTAGTTTAGGGCTTCCTGCCCTTCTCCCTTGCTGGTTGTACACTAGGAGCCAAGCATGTTGTTGGTGCTATAAACTGTGGATGCTCAAGCTGCCCTCATTGTGCCAGGGACCAGTGAAGCTTCTTCCAACTTTCTCCTTTGCCAGGGTAGGGACAGAGGCACAGCTGTGTGGAATAATCCAAGTGTAGGCCTAGACTGTAGTTGCCCAGAGAAACTGATGAAGCTTTGCATCTCTTTCTCCCCTGCCTGGGGCATGGGTGGAACTGCAGGTGTGGGCAGCAATCTATGCAGTGTGGGCCCAAGATGACCACAGTTGCCCTGGTAGACTTCTGATTTTCAGTCTATGCCAGCCAAAGCTACCTGCAGTTACATGTATAGTCTGGTACAGGGCTCCTCAGCTTCCTCCCTGCCAGAGGTGGGACTGAAGCCTAGGCTAGGACTGCAGGCTGATGTGCTTGAAAGAAACTGGTTCATGGGGACACAGAGTCTCAGTCAGCCCGGCTTCCCCAAAGGCTAGGGGCAGAGTCAAAATGGTGGCCCCTGGCCTCTTTCTGACTTGGGCTGGTTCACACCCTAGCTGTTCCCAGGGTTAAATCTTAGCCAGGAAGACTACCAATCAGTAGCCGAAATGGGCACCAACTGTTTACTCCTCCCCTGTTTCTGGGAAATGGAGCTTCCAATTCCAGGCACAGAATAGCTCCTGGAGCAGTTCGTGCCGCCAGAATAGGATAATCACCGGCCTCCAAAGCTTGGCCCGTAATTTCCTGGAGAGGCTGGTGCAGGTCCCTGCAGCTTCCTCCCTGCTGGCGGTGGCACTGGGGCCTAGGTTAGACCTGCAATATGATCTGGATGGAAAGAAGCCAGTCCCCACCAGCCCTGTGATTTTCAGTCCTCTGCGCTTCCCCTTGTGCCAGGTGCAGAGTTAGGAGGGCGGCTCCCAGCCTCCTTCTGACATGGAAAGGCTCAAACTTTAGATGTTCTTAGAGTTATACTGTAGCCCGCTGAATTTACTTGGCAGTAGCTGAAATTGGTGCCCAACCATCTCTTTCTCCTCCATTGGGGGGAAGTGGAGCTCTCAAGGCCTGGGGGCGTGGAGCGCTCTACTTGAGTTTTTTCTGCAGATGGGCAGTCTCCTCCTCCCACTCCTTCAAGGATGTTGCAGGATGCTCTTCTGGTCTCCTGGAGGCCCCAAACAGGTGCTTCAGCTAGCTCCAGATAGCTCTGGGTGTTTGGTAACTGTCCTGTAGCAGGAGCTGACTCTAGGAGCTCCTTACTCCACTGCCATCTTGTTGGTTCTCCTCTCTGTCTTTTAATATTTGGATCATGATGTATCTGGGTATGGATCTCTGCATTTATCCCAACTTGGAGTTTGTTGAGCTTCAATGTGTAGCTTAATGTTTTTCATCAATTTTGGGAAGTTTTCAGCCATTGTTTCTTAAGTATTTTCTACCCTTTCCTTCTGGTTCTCCCATGATGTGTATGTTGGTGTGCTTAATGGGGTCCCATGTTTTTCTGAAGCTCTTCAATTCTGTCAGTTTTTGGTGCATTTTGGTGCTCTTTTGTTAGGTGCGTATATATGTATATGATTGTTGTATTTTTTTTTAAGATTTATTTATTTATTTAATTCCCCCCTCCCCCAGTTGTCTGTTCTCTGTGTCTGTTTGCTGCGTCTTGTTGTTTTTTGTTTTTTTTTTTAAGATTTATTTTTATTTATTTAATTCCCCTCCCCTCCCCTGTTTTCTGTGTCTTTTTGCTGCGTCTTGTTTCTTTGTCCGCTTCTGTTGTGGTCAGCGGCACAGGAAGTGTGGGTGGCGCCACTCCTGGGCAGGCTGCACTTTACTTTCTTTTGCACTGGGCAGCTCTCCGTACGTGTTGCACTCCTTGCGCGTGGGGCTCCCCTACGCGGGGCACCCCTGCGTGGCACCGCACTCCTTGTGCGCATCAGCACTGCGCATGGGCCAGCTCCACACGGGTCAAGGAGGCCCCGGGTTTGAACCGCGGACCTCCCATGTGGTAGACGGACGCCCTAACCACTGGGCCAAGTCCGTTTCCCTGTTGTATCTTCTTGATGGACTGAACTTTTTATTAATGTCGAAAGTCCTTTTGTAACCTTTTTAAAATTATTTTTCTGGTAATTGTATAGTCCCTTCAGCTCTCTCTTGGTTACTATTTACATGAAATACCTTTTTCCTTTTATTTAAAACCTCTCTTTGTCTTTGTGTCTGAAATGAGTCTCTTGTAGACATCATAAAGATGGATCATTTTTAAAATACATTCTGCCAGTCTGACTTTTCGTTGAAAAGTGTATTCCATTGACATTTGAAATAATTAACCGATACAGGAGGATTTACTTCCGCCATTTAACTGTTTGTTTTCTGTATGTCTTGTATGTTTTTATTTCTCAATTCCTATAATACTGCCTTTTTTGTATTTAATTGTGTTTGTGTGTGTGTGTTTGTTTTTGCAATTTACCATTTTGATGCTCTAATTATATTTTTATTGATTACTATGGGGATTAGAATTTACAGTTTAAACTTAAAACAAGCTCTTTTGAATAATATCAATTTGGTTTCAATAATATGTGCATACTAAATTCCTATTCCTCTCTGCCTTTTACCCTTTGTAGTATCATTGTCACAGACTATCTTTATACATTCTGTGCCCCTTGGCATAGATTTATAAATTTTGCTTTATGCAATTGCCTTTTAAATCAAATAGGGAAAAAAGAGTTACAAGCCAATTATACAGTAATACATATATTTATGTAGTTGTATTTACTAGTTTTCTTTATATAGCTTTGAGTTATTGTCTAGGGTCCTTTCCTTTCAGTCTAAAGAGCTCCCTTTATGATTTCTTGTAAGGTAGATCTTCTACCAACAAACTGCCTCAGTTTTTTTTTTTTTTTAATATGAACATATCTTAATTATCCTTTGTTCTTGAAAGTTTTGCTTGATATAGAATTCTTGGTTGACAGTGTTTTGGGTGTGTGTTTTTTCACTTCTCAGAAGTTTAACTAAATCATCCTCCTACCTTCTGGCTCCATGGTTCTGACAAATCAGTTCTGTATGTGTGTGTGGTTTCAAGGATTAAGCTGATTTATTTAAGCTTTCCAAATTGATCATTTTAAAAAGAAATGTTGACTGTGTTTCAAAAAAAAAAAATCAAGCAATACGAAAGAATAGAGTAAAAAGAATCTTCCCACACTGATTCTTAGACCCCCAGAACCCTTTCATGGAGCAGCCATGCTTACCAGCACCTCCTTTCTCTTTCCTGAGAAGGTACATGCACACAGAAGTATAGACAGACAAATGTCCTTGTGAGTACAAATGGGAGCATACTATGGACACAATTCTACAACCTGATTTTTTTTTTTTTCACTTAACAGTGTGTCTTTCAGATTGTTCCAGAGCAGTATGTGTAGATAGACCTCATTCTTTTAAGAGCTGAAAAATCAGCTCTTAATCTTATTGAGAATCCTTTGTACATGATGAGTCACTTCTCTTTTGCTGTTTTCAAAATTCTCTTTTGTGTTTGGGTTTCTACAGTTTGACTATAATGTTTCTTTGAGTTTATCTCACCTGGAGTTCATGGAACTTCTTGGATGAATATTTCATAATTTCCATTGGACTGTTATTTCTTCAGATATTTTTTCTGCCTCTTTCACTATTCCTTCTGGGTCTCCTATGATGCATACATTGGCAGGTTTAATGGTATCGCACCTGTCCCTCAGATTCGGCTTGTTTTTCTTCATTATTTTTTTCTTTCTACTCTTGAGTCTATATAATTTCAACCACCTTATCTTCAGGTTTGCTGATCCTTTTTTCTTCCTGCTCAAATCTGCAGTTGAAACCTGCTAGTGATATTTTCACTTCAGGTGTTATACTTATCAGTTCTAGTATATCAGTTTAGTTCCTTCTTATAACTTTTATCCCTTTATTGATATTATTTTGTTCATATATCACTTTACTGACTTCTTTTTTTTTTTAAGATTTATTTTTTTATTTCTCTCCCCTTCACCCCTCCCCACCCCCCCAGTTGTCCGTTCTCTGTGTCCATTCACTGTGTGTTCTTCTGTGACCTCTTCTGTCCTTATCAGCGGCACCGGGAATCTGTGTTTCTTTTTGTTGTGTCTTGCTCTGTCAGCTCTCCGTGTGAGCGGCGCCATTCTTGGGCAGGCTGCACTTTCTTTCACGCTGGGTGCACTTCTTGTGCGTGAGGCTCCCCTACATGGGGGACACCCTTGCGTGGCACAGCACTCCTTGAGCACATCAGCACTGCGCATGGGCCAGCTCCACACGGATCAAGGAGGCCCAGGGTTTGACCCGCAGACCTCCCATGTGGTAGGCGGATGCCCTATCCATTGGGCCAAGTCCGCTTCCCTACTGACTTCTTTTATTTCTTTGTCCATGTCTTCTTTTAGCTTATAGAGCATATTTAAGGCAATTGATTTGTCTTTGATTAACAATTCTATTGTTTGGGTACCCTCAGCGATAATATCTGTCAAATTCTTTTTTTCCTATTAATGGGCCATATGTAGCTGGGTTTTTTGTTTTGTTTTGTTTTGTTTTTAGGAGGTACTGGGGATTGAATCCAGGAGACCTGGTACATGGGAAGCAGGCTCTCAACCAGTTGAGCTACATCCACTCCCTGTACCTGTTTTTTGTGTGCTTTGTAGTTTTTTTTTTGTTGTTGAAAACTTGACATTCTGAGTAATGTTATGTTGGACCTGTGGAAATCTGATTTTCCCTCTGTACAGATTGCTGATTTCTACTTGTTGGTGGCTCCGTCTGTAACTTTTGCAAAGTATTTTTCAATCTGTGTTGTGGGTGGTTACTGAAGTTTTTGTTTCATTATCTCTGCAGTTGGCCAGTGGCTTGACAAAGATTTCTCCATAAAAGGTTATTGTTTCTTTCCATATGTATTGGGGGAGAAGCTGGGATGGCCAAAAAAGCCAAATCCAAGGCAAGCATCTGCTCCAGTCCTTTAGGGAATTGCCAGGTCATACAAATGCACAGCCCTAAAGTTTTGGAAGACAAGGTACCCATTGCTTATCATGTCACCAGCCAGCAGTTCTGGAATTATGGATTGCTGTCCCTACATTGGTGGTGGGGCTGAGGAATAGGGGATTATAGTAAGTTTGCTTGTGCCACTATATTAGAGAAGTTATCATCAGCCTTCCCCTTCAGCAAGTGTCTGATCTTGTTTCAGAGTTGCAAAAGTAGTTGATTCCAGTTACATTTTCCAACTGAGCAGTTGTTTTGGTGGAGAGAACAACCTCTAGAGCTTCCTGCTCTGCCATTTTACATGACATCCAACTCTTGCCTATTAAAGGAGAGTTTTCTTCTTTAAAGAGCATCAAGGTACTTGCAAACCCTATTACAGGAGTCTGCTATCATTTATTGCAAGGTTTCTGTTAACACATGTTCATAATTGCAGGCATTTCATGGCCAAGAATTTGCCCAGTTATTTAAGATTCTTGTGTATGTAGCAAAGTTTGTACATGGATAATATTTGTTATATTGCTATAGTTCTCATGATTTTGTTTGCTTTGAGACATTTTTGCATTAGATTACGTTCCCAGAGATTTCTTTAGTTGAAATTGTCCTTATTTCTATGTGAAGCTACCATTAGAAGAACTCCATTTTTGAGATAAAGGATAATTTAAGACAATAAACTATAATATTGACCATTTTCACAATTTCATAACTAGGTTATTTATGTTTTACAGAGGTAATCTTTGGGTTTTACATTTGAAATTCTCATAATCCTGTAGGAGGAAAGAATGAAACCTAACCTAGAATGCCTAAATTTCCTTGCCATTTTGCAACTATCAGTAATAATACTTGCAGGCATGAATTGCAAATGGATGTCTAAATACCTGGCTAAAAAATTTATTTGAGGGAGCTGGTATAGCTCAGCAGTTGAGCACCAGCTTCCCACATATGAGGTCCTGGGTTCAATCCCCAGCCCTGGTACCTCAAAAAAAAAAATTATTTGAGTAGAGAAGATTCATACAGTTTCTGTAAAATGTCTTCTCATTTTATAGTTAATAATTATTAATTACAAAGGTTTTGAAAGGATACAGTGGAGAAATCTGGTCAAGAAGTAATCTTGAAAAAACACCCAAATTGAGAGACATTCTACAAAACATGGTCTGTACGTCAAAAATGGTAATGTTACAAAGTTTAAGAAAACTGTTCAAGGGAAGCGGACTTGGCCCAGTGGATAGGGCATCTGTCTACCACTTGGGAGGTCCACAGTTCAAACCCCAGGCCTCCTTGACCCATGTGGAGCGGGCCCACGTGCAGTGCTGATGTGCTCAAGGAGTGCTGTGCCACGCAGGGGTGTCCGCTGTGTAGGGGAGCCCCACGCGCAAGGAGTGACCCCGTAAGGAGAACCACCCAGCGTGAAAGAAAGTGCAACCTGCCCAAGAATTGCATTGCACACATGGAGAGCTGATGCAGCAAGATAACACAACAAAAAGAGACACAGATTCCCATGCCACTGACAACAACAGAAGCGGACAAAAGAAGAACACGCAGCAAATGGACACAGAGAACAGACAACTGGGGCAGGGAGGGGTGAAGGGGAGAGATACAAATAAAAGAAAAAATGAAACTGTTCGAGATTGAGAGAGTAAAAAGGCATGCCATTTAAGTCCAGTAAGTGATCCAGTTTAAATCATGGATTAGGAAAAGGGTTACTGTATGCTTAAGTATTTAGTGAAGGGTTATGATCTATGCAACTTACTCTCAAAGGATTCAGAAAAAGATGCATATGTGTGTGTGTGCCTGAATATATGTGTATATAGTCACATATGAAAGAATTATAGTAGAAAACTGAACAGTTTAACAGTTTACATTAGGGTTTTTTCCCTTAAAAAATTTTTTTTAAAAATAATTTCAAACTTATAGGTCAATTTCAAAAAACAATACAAATTCCATATAGGGAACGTTTAACTATCCCAATTTTTGTCTTTTTAATAGTGGCCATTCTGATAGATGTGAAATGATATCTCATTATAGTTTTGATTTGCATTTCCCTAATCATTAGTGATGTTGGGCATTTTTTCATGTTTCTTTTTTGCCATTTGTATTTCTTTGGACAAATGTCTATTAGGTCTTTTGCCCATTTTTTAATTGGGTTGTTTGTCTTTTTATTGTTGAGTTGTAACAATTCTTTGTATAGTCTAGATATTAAACTCTTATCTGATGTGTGATTTCCAAATATTTTCTCCCATTGAGTTGACTGCTTTTTTACCCTTTTGACAAAGTCCTGTGTAAGACAAAGTGTTTAATTTTGAGGAGGTCCCATTTAGCTATTTTTTCTTTTGTTGCACGTGCTTCTCTTCTCCATCTCTGGAACTCCCATGACATGTATGTTACTGCATTTTTTGTCATTCAACTCTCTGAGCCACTGCTCAGTTTTTCCCCTTCTGTTCTGTCTCTGTTCTTTCCTGTCTTTAATTTTAGCTGTTCTGTCTTCGGTATCACTTATTCTTTCTTCTATCACTGGGATCTGCTGTTGTATGCCTCTAACATATATTTGATTTCACCTGTTGTGTCTTTCATTCCTGTGAGCCCTATTACTTTTCTGTTCAGGATTTCAAATTCTTTTTTGTGCTTGCTCAGTGTCTTCTTGATGTCATTTATCTCTTTATCTTTTTTTTTTTTTTTAAGGTTTATTTATTTATTCCCTCCCCTCCCCCGGTTGTCTGTTCTCTGTGTCTGTTTGCTGCGTCTTGTTTCTTTGTCCGTTTCTGTTGTCGTCAGCGGCACGGGAAGTGTGGGCGACACCATTCCTGGGCAGGCTGCACTTTGTTTTGCACTGGGCATCTCTCCTTATGGGATGCACTCCTTGCGCGTGGGGCTCCCTTACGCGGGGGACACCCCTGTGTGGCACGGCACTCATTGTGCACTTTAGCACTGCGCATGGGCGAGCTCCACATGGGTAAAGGAGGCCCAGGGTTTGAACCGCGGACCTCCCATGTGGTAGACAGACACCCTAACCACTGGGCCAATTCCGTTTCCCTAGCCATATTATCTTTAAACTCGATTTGACTTTGGAAATTTGTACACATCTAGCTAATTAGTTCTCTCAAATCCTTTGTCTCTTCTGAGGCTTTGGTATATTCCATTTCTTGGGCCATGTCTTCTATTTTCTTAGTATGGCTTGTAATTTTTTGCTGATGTCTTGGCATCTGATTAGGATGTAGTTTACTCAGATGCTCCATGTTTTTCTCTTTTGTAGGAATTTAATAATGGTAGGCTGTGTGTTTCCATTGCTCTTTGATTCTTGGCTCAACCTGGATCATTAGGATTGTCCCTGGTAGTTGCTCAAAACTTGGCTGTGGACCAGAATTGGTTGCAGACTTGTTTCCTAAGGCCTTGGGGAGGGAGTCTGTAAAGGCCGAAAAAAGCCTCTCACTTATTTTTAGTTTTCTCATGTGTACTTCCTGTCTGCCTGCAGGTGGCATTCTCTGGCAGTCCTCACAGTTCAATGTCTGGTCTAAGTGTGTTTGTTGCAACACAGGATACAGTGTTATAGAACTTCCTGACTTGAGGCTAAGACCCTTGTAATTCAGATTTCTCAGAGATAGTTCTCCAGCATTCTCTGGCAGCCCCCTCCCTCTTCCTTGGTAGGAAACATTTCCACTCTCCTCTGTGTCCTCAACAATCGGTCCTGGCTAGTTGAGAAGGAGATTGGGGGGTTGTTTATCTTTAGCCCCTTGCCAGCTCCCAAGGCAAACAGTGGCATGAGTGGGACACAGCAGATGAAATTTGTGGGTCAAAAGCTGAGTCAGCTTTTGGCTGTGTCCTTTCCCTTTTCCCTCAAAGGGAGCCCCCTTTGTCTGTAGCCGCAGGTCCAGAGGCCCAAGAATTCTAAAGTGTCTTTAGTGTAGGGGGAGGATACCTGCAGCAGCAGCTGGTTTCAACTCAATTCTGTCATCATGATTCCCCTCCTTTGTCCCTCTGTCGTCTGGGTAGTGTCCAGCCTTTGCCTGGTGTCCTAAACCTTAGAAGATCTTTTTCTAGGCTGTTTCAGCCTGTCCTCTACCTATTTTTCTGCAGAAGAGAGTCCCATGTCTTTCTACTCCGCCATCTTCCCTGAAGTCCTGTTTGGTATTTTTTTGTTTTTAGGAGGCACCAGAGATCCACCGCAAAGCCTCCCATGTAGGAAGCAGGCACTCAGCTGGTTTAGCCACATCAGCTCCCTGTCACTGTTTCTTTATTTGCTCTTTTTAACAAAAATTTGTAGGAATATAGGAACATATATGTAACACAAATCTTCCCATCCCATCCCTCCCAAACATTCATTGGGATTTATCACATTCACAGTGTTGCTGTACTCTCATCACAATCCTTTAATAGAACTTTCCCTTCATCCCAAATAGAAACTCTACACTTATTTTGCATTAACTCACCATTGTCCCTTCCCCCACCCCTGGTAAACTGTACTGTACTTTCTGTCTCTGTGAATTTGCATATTCTGTGATATTTTCTTTGTAGGTATCATAGTGCTTAAATATAACAATGTTATGTTGTCTTTGATACCAACTTTGGTAACATACATGATTATGTTCCTACACTCCCTTGTCAACTATTACTTTATCATTATATCTTATGCATTTGCCTTTTAGATCCTGTAGGAAGTAAAAAGTGAAGTTACAAATCAAAAATGCAGTAGTACTGGTATTTGTACTTACCAAGTCCTTATCTTTACCAGAGATCTCTTGTGACTTCATTTGGTTGTCTAATGTCCTTTCCTTTCAACCTGCAGCACTCCCTTTAGCATCTCTTGTAGAGCTGGTCTAATGGTGAAGTCCCTCAGCTTTTATCTGGGAATGTCTTAATCCCTATCATGTTTGAAACACAGATTTGCTGGATATAGAATTCTTGGTTGGCAACTTTTTGCTTCCAGTACTGTAAATATGTCTTCCGACTGCTTTCTTGCCTCTAAGTTTCCTATGAGAAATCATCTCTTTATTTTATTGAAGTTTCCTTGTATGTGACACATGCTTCTTTTACAGCCTTCAAAATTTATCTTTGGCATTCAGTAGTTTGATAATTACATGGCATGTTATAGTCTCTTTGGGTTTATCCTGTTTGGAGTTTGTTGAGTATCTTAGTATGTATATTCACATCTTTTGTTAAATGTGCAACATTTTCAGCCATTATTTCTTTGAATAGTCTCTCTCCCCTTTCTTTTCTGGGACTCCCAAAATATGTATATTGGTACATTTAATGGTGCCCCTCAGGTTCCTCAGGCTCTGTTCACTTCAACTTTTTTCTTCTGAGACCTGGATGATTTCAGTGGTCTTATCTTCAAGTTCATTGATTCTTCTGCCATCCACAGTCTGCTCTTCAACACTTTTAGGGCATATTTGATGTCTGTTACTGTGGTCTTCACCTCTGATGGTTCCTCTTCATAAATTCCATCTTGCTGTTGATATTCTCTTCATGTTCAATTATCATTTTCCTGATTTAGTTCCTTGTCCATAGTCCTTATTTTACTTTACCTCTGTGAGCATTTTTAGGGCCTTTATTTTTAAAGTCTTTGACTGGTATATCTGAGGTCTGATCCTCCTCACTGATGGTTTTTAATGCTTTCATCTTCTTTGTCTGGGCCATCACTTCCTGTTTCTTGGTATGTTTTGTATTCTTCTGTTGAAACCTGGACATTTTGATATATGAAGGTGTTATTGCTGGAATTTAGACTCTGAGGCATCTGTTCCTTAAGCTTATATCAAGCATGTGTTATGACAGAACTTTTCTCAAATGCCAGGAGCTAATTAAAAAAAGGAAAAAAAAAAAGAAAACACCTTTCACACATTCTTTGCAAATTGATCTGTACTGGTGCTCATCTTCAGAGCTCATGCATAAATCAATTTAGAGACTAACTCCAAGCCAAAGTGTAGGGTCCTCCCTGGTCTTTTCTGGGCATGTTCCCATTTATATGTGTACAAATATTCTGTCTTCCCTAGGAAACAGTTTCCTCACAGTCCTAGATGGTATGTTATATGTCCTACAGCCAGCAATCCCTTGTTCCAGCCGCTAGAATGCTTTCCTACGACATTTTGTAAGTGAGCTTTGTGAGCCACCTTCTACACAAAGGGGAAGTTCTGGGACAGCAGGTCTCTTGGGCCACCACCTGATAGATTGATCAGACATACACACCCCTAATACGTACACAAGGGTTACTCTTCTCCCTCTGAGACTGGCACTAGGGATCTGCACTGGGAGTATGGGCTGTCTCCATACTAGGCAGGTAATGAGAATGGGGAGGAGCTAGCCATGGTTCCACGATTTTGTACCGCTGTTAAGTGGTCTTTTTCTTCATTCAGCACTCACACTGTTAAAAATTTGCAACCCTTTATCTGTTTTCTGGAGCTCTGAGAAAGATGAATCTGTGAGTTTTTGCTGGTTGTTCAAATCTCTCTGGAAGGATGGAGCCCAGAAGCTTCTGACTCTTCCATATCAATCAGGACAGGGCCCATATTATGTTTTACTATTTATTTATTTTATTATTATTTTTTTAAAGATTTATTTATTTATTATTTATTTAATTCCTCTCCCCTCCCCCGGTTGTCTGTTTTCTGTGTGTTTTTGCTGCGTCTTGTTTCTTTGTCTGCTTCTGTTGTCGTCAGCGGCACGGGAAGTGTGGGTGGCGCCATTCCTCGGCAGGCTGCTCCCTCCTTCGCGCTGGGCAGCTCTCCTTATGGGTGCACTCCTTGCGCGTGGGGCTCCCCTACGCGGGGGACACCCCTGCGTGGCATGGCACTCCTTGCGGGCATCAGCACTGCGCATGGGCCAGCTCCAGACGGGTCAAGGAGGCCCGGGGTTTGAACCGCGGACCTCCCATGTGGTAGATGGACGCCCTAACCACTGGGCCAAAGTCCGTTTCCCTTATTTATTTATTTTTAAATTTTGGTCCAATATTGGACATTCACTTCTTTAATTAACTTGTATTTTCCATTCAGAATAAAATGTAAAATATTAGGATAAATTTACTTTAATTAATCTTGACTGCCTTGGAAGAATACCTACTGCAAGGAAACAATGTTAAATACAGTTTAAGTGAATTACAAAGAAGTCTTAGAGGTAACCAGAACTGAGGTGTTGTTTCCAGTAACTGCCATAATCACTTTTATTCAGTAAAATTTAATTGTTCAAATTTATATTTCTTTATACACTTAGGAAATGTTTAAAAATAGCAAATATTTGTAGCACCTAAATATTACAGGTAAATTAAGACTATTTTAATTTGTTGGACATATAGTTTTATTTTAGGTTTACCTTGTATACAAGTAAACATACTAAGAAATTATTTAGAACTTTATAAATCTCTCTTGTTCCATGTTTAAAAATTTGTTGCTGCTCCTTTCTTACTATGGAGTAGTTAAGCATCTTTTCCTCTTCTTGAAATTGCATGCTTTGTAATTTCATATTCCTCTCCTTTGTCCATTATTATAATGTCTTTTCTTAGTTGAGGTGTAGGAGTTCTTTTTGTATTCTGGACATTCTCTACTAATCATGTATTTGCAAAGGATTTCTCCCAGTCTGGTTTGATCTTTTGTGGGTTTGTCATCATAAGGGAGTTTTTATTGTTTTAGAGTTTCTTCTATTATTCAAGAAATCCAGCCCTTTTTTTTTTTTTTTGTAGTTTTTAAAAATCATTTTAAGTATATCATTTACATATTAATGTATGTGAGTTTACAAAACAAACATGCATATCATCATACAAGACTCCCATTGTATCTCTCCACAATGAACATCTTGCATTGTAGTGAAACATTTGTTACAAACTACGAAAGAGCATTGTCAAAACATTACTACTAACTATAGCCCATATCTTACATTTGGTGTGTTTTCCCCCCAACCCACCCAATTATTAACATTGTATGCTAATAATATTATATATTTGTTACCAGTTATATTGTTACCACTTGGTTAATGGTCTGTCCTTTCATCTGTTGATACATAATGTTTACTTCATCATATGCTTATTTTCCAGAGCTTTTTGGGGGGATTTTTAAACTTTTTAACCATGTGCTTGTCTACTGCTCTGTCAGTACCACACTTTTTTTTAGTACTACTTAATTATATGTTTTGATACTTAACAGAGAATGTCTGTTTTCATTAATCTTTTTCTGACTTTTCTTGGGTATTTTTTATTTTACTTTGGCTAGTGAACTTTTAAAATAACAATAAAGTTGAAATCCTCCCTATTTTAGTTTCCTAGCTGTTAAAAGAGATACCATACATTGGGTTGGTTTACCAGCAGCAATTTATTGGCTCACAGTTTCACAGGTTAGATAACTTGCTTCCACCTAAGGTCAGTATCTTCTGCGTGGCTGGCAATCCATGGGATTCCTTGGTTTTTCTGTCATGTGGCAATGTATATAGTGGCATCTTCTCCTTTCTCTTCTGGGCTCCATTGGCTTCCAGCTATTGACTGTTCCCCATGGTTTCTCTTATCTCTTTGTCTCAATTTCATTTCTGCTTATGAAGACTCCACATTAAAGCCCAACCTAGTTCACTCAGGCCATACCTTAACTGAAGTCATATCTTGAAGAGATCCTGTTTACAACGGGTCCACACCCACCAGAATAAGAACCAAGACCAAGAACATGACCAAGTTAGAGTATCCAGTTCATCTGCCATACTCCCTTTCCATTTGTCTGTAATCATATAGTACTCTATCACTCTCCCCTCCATACTTGTATTAGCCAAAGGGGTGCTTATGCAAAGTACCTGAAATCTGTTGGCTTTTATAAAGGATATTTATTTGGGGTAAAAGCTTACAGTCCCAAGGCTCTAAAGAGTCCACCTCAAGGTTGCTTTCTCACCAGTCAATTGCCCCATGTTGAAGCATTTTGGTGGGCAATCTCTGCCTAGTCTCTCCTTCCTTCTCTTAAGGCTTCATGGGCCCAGCTTCTTCCTGTCTCTGCTGTAGGCTGGCATAGGGCTTGTTTCTTTCCAGACTCAGCTGCAAACTATCAGGTAAATGGCTTGTCCCTCTTCCTGGGGCCCACAGGATCAAAGTTCTCTCCTCTGCCATGTCTGTGGAGCTCTCTCTCTCTTCTGTGTCATCTTCTGTGTGTCTTCTTGAGTGACAGTCCAAGGCAGCGGGGACTTAACCTGAGTTACACCCTCACGATGTGGTTGAATCAAAGCTCTGATCTTAACAGGAGCTAATCAAAGCTATCTCAGCTGAATCTTAATATCTAATACAATCAAGGAATATCATGCCCAGAGGAATAAAGCAGTTTACAAACATAATCCTTATTATGGGGGGGCGGCATGGTTCATAAATAATCCTAAACTGCCACACAACTCAGAATTTTGTTTGAGAACTTTAGTAGTTAGGGATATTTTAAGCCAGGGGCCGTCAGACCTACAGCCCACAGGTCAAATTTGGATCATGTCTTGTTTTCTTTTCCTTTTTTTTTTTTTTTTTAATAGAGAAGTTGTGGGTTTATAGAAAAATCATGCATAAAATACAGGATTCCTATATACCACCTTGCATTGGTGTGGTACATTTGTTACATTTGATAAAAGGACATTTTTATGATTTTACTATTAACTGTAGTCCATGGTTTAACTTAGGGTTCACAGTTTGTGTAGTGTAGTTCCATGGATTGTTATTTTATTTTTATTCTATTACCATATGTACAACCTAACATTTCCTCTTTTAGCCACATTCAGATAAATGTCTTTTTTTGTAAATAAACTTTTATTGGAACACAGATGTCACAATCATTGATTTTTTTTTTTCTTTCACTGCTTTCATACAATGACAGTTGAGTTACTGCGACAGAGGCTATAAAGCCCACAAAGCATGAAAATACTGTCTGTAAAGCCTATTACTCAAAAGTTTGCCAACCTCTAACGTATCATATCTGATAGTAAATTTACCTCCCTGTATGTAACATGTCCTAGCCTTTATTCTGGTCCTTCCTCTCTACCTTAGCTTTGTTTCTCACCTCTCTTGTGTTTTCAGGAACCTTAGAGTTTTCTTTCCTGTATTTTTCACTGTATCATCTCAAATAGATTTTCCTAAGTGGCTCAGTTAAATGGGAATTCAGCATATTTCCTCCTCTGTTTCTCTATGGAGTTTTAGCACTGTTTTTAATTTCTCTGTTGCAGCATTTGCATTTATCTGACCTGCAGGCCATATGAAACCTATAGACAAGTGACAAGTTTTCTGCCACCCATCCAATACCAACATTTAAACTGGGAGATTTCACAGTAAAATCTGGGTTTCTAGATGCTCCTGGAAAAAGAACAGAAATATGGCATCAGTGTGCCTGGGTTTCCTGATGGAAGTAGTCAGTTGGAGTTGAGTAACATTTGCCCCTTAAAGGTACAGATGTATTTCTGTTCACCACAAACTCATTTATTTTAACTGCTAGACCCCTATAGACATTTGAGTTCACAGTTTTTGGTATATTATCTCTGTGACTTTAATATATTTACACCTTTATTTCTTGTTTCATCAACCATTGTCAGTGTCTTGGCTCCCGATTTGCAATATGGGACTATTAATAATGCTATTTTTATATAAACACTCCCCTTCCTTCTTAACTCATAATTTTTGTCAATTATACTTTTACATGTCAAGGTAGTTGACATTTTAATTTATTTCAGTGATCATAAAATTGTGATTCTAAAAGTTGGAAAATTCAATTGAAAAAGTACTGTTGATCCTGTGATTGTATTTTTGTTATTTGCAAATTTTTTTGCCCTGAGGTTTATATTTGATTCTGTTTGCCTGTATCATATTCTTTCCCAGGATTAAATGTTTATTTTTTTCCTGAAGGCTTACCTTCAGGGAAGCACCAATCTGACTCTTTATTCTTAAGACCCATTGTATTGCAGTTTTCTAGAAAATTCCATTCTCTGCTCTCCTAGACTGGATCCATTATTCCATAAACTGTGTCTTAGTCTTTCTTGGTTTACTCCTTTAGTGCTGGAGCACACCCTTAAAATACTTCCTAAGACAAGTGATGGGCAATAAACTTTCTCAGTGTGCATATTTGGAAATGTCTTTGTTCATCCTGTGCACAGGATTGATAGTTGGACAGGGTATACAGTTTTACCTTGAAAATAATTTTCTCTATTGTCTTTGAGAACACTGCCCCATTCTCATCTGTCATTCTTTGCTGCATGTGAAGAATATGGTTTTAGATCCTTATTCCTTTGAAGAAGGTTCCCTCCCCCCCTCCTCTTTCTCCAGAAGATTCTAGGATATTCTCTTTGTTCCTGGTATTGTGAAATTTTACAACTTACAAAGTCGTGGGGTACCCAGTGAACCCTTGTCATTCTACAAACTGATCCTTTAACTCTACCACATGTTCTTGTATTATTTCTTGGTTTACTTTATTTCTCTTTATTTTGTTCTTTCTATTTCTTACAGATTGGACTTCCTAGATGTTTTATTTCACTCATATTTTCTCTGTCTCTTTGCCTTTTTTTTTTTATGTTCAAATTCCTTGTGTTGAAATTGTAGTTTTAATTTCTGTTCTCTCAATGTTCCTTTTCATAGGAACATTATTTTTAAAATTTTTGTTCTTTATTTTTAATTCCAGGGTATTTTTTTCCCTTCTTTGTATAGCTTAGTCTTTCTCTTTAATCCTGTAAGTTTAATTCAAATGTCTAGTGAACCTTAGTTTTACGTTTTATGTTTAAAAACGAGGCCCTAGCAAAAAGTTGTGTATGTGGCTGAGGATTGGTGACTGGCAGACTTTGAAGGCAGACAGATGGAAAACTAACCATTATGATTTGTTGCCCCTAATTGCTAGATTGTACCTTTCTGTGGGTCACCACCTCTTCCATTGGCTGCTTTGGCTCTCTCCAGACAGTTGAATTTCTTTAAAGAATAGCCTGTGAATGTGTATGTGTGCACATGCACATATATCCATGCAAAAGTGCCAGCAGCCGAGTATTCTGATGGTATAATCTATTAATATTTTGAATTGTTTTCAGTCTCACACTTTTTTACTCTGGACTTTATTTTTCCTTGAATTTTGAGGCCTGAGCTGCTTTGTATATTGAGCAGATTGCCTCTTCCTTCTGCCACCTCAATTATAGCCTTATTTATTTACTGTTATCTTAGTATCAGTACAAAATCTAGAGGAAGGGTTAAAAGTATGTATTTGTGTGCCATTTGAACTAGAAAAACCTCTGGCCTTTAAAACTTGAATTCCATGAGGAAGATATAGCTCTTAATAATCATTTTAATTTTGCATTTTTATAATAATATAGTTTTTATGGAAGACCAAAGCTGGCCATAAAATTCTGTTACCTATAGTATGATTTTCTTTTTTGATATGAAACAGTTGATGACTATCAGCCAGTTCGTCTGTTAAGTCAACCTGGCGAATTGAGAAGAGAATATGAAGAAGAAATAAGCAAGGTAGGTGCTGAGTATGTATTCTTTGGAAAAATTCTCACTGTATTTTCAGTTTTAGGTTTTATGTGCTTATATAAATAGTAAATATTAGAATTTAAATAGTTTAATATACTTTATAAAGGCTCTAATTTTTACATGCATTCAAGATAGTTAAAAACAAGGTTGAACTTACTCTTACATAATTGGTGCTTCTTTCAATATCATAGTGATCCCTAAGTGTTCTAAGTATGGATATTTTTTCATTTCGCTTAAAAGATGGAGAAAGAGTGGAAGATTATGTATTTAGATGAGGTGAGCATAAAGGGCTAATTGCGAATAACTTAAATACTTAACAATGAAGTCTTTTACCGAGAGTCCTAGTATTCTCCTGACCCTCCACCTGTGTAGATCAGTACTGTCCAATGAAAGTACAATTTCAGCCCATATGTAATTGAATTTTTTCTAATAGTCACATTAAAAAAAAAATTTAACAAACCAGGTGGAATTTTTGTGAGGTACCAGGACCAGGGATTGAACCTGGGACCTCATATGTGGGAAGCCAGCACTCAACTATTGAGCCGTATTGGTTCCCCTGAGTTGGATATTTCATTTGCTTGTTGTTTGTTTTTTGCTTTGTTTCGTTTTTAGGAGGCACTGGGGACCAAACCCAGTACCTCTCATGGGAAGCCAGGTATTCAACCACTTGAGCCACATCCGCTCTCCCTGGAATTAATTTTTTTTTAAAAGATATATTTTTTATTTATCCCCCCCCCCATTGTCTGCTCTCTGTGTCCATTCGCTGTGTGTTCTTCTGTGTTCGCTTGCATTCTTGTCAGCAGCACTGGGAATCTGTGTCTCTTTGTTGCGTCATCTTGCTGCATCAGCTCTCCCTGTGTACAGCGCCATTCCTGGGCAGCCTGCTCTCTTCTCGCGTGGGGTGGCTCTTCCTGTAGGGTACACTCCTTGTGTGTGGGGTTCCCTGTGCAGGGGACACCCCTGCATGGCACAGCACTCCTTCATGCATCAGCATTGCATGTGGGCCAGCTCACCATGCATGTCAGGAGGTCCTGGGTTTGAACCAGGATGGTAGGCGGATTCTCTATCAGTTGAGCCACATCCGCTTCCACCTGAAATTAATTTTAATTTTAATACTACATTTTACTTAAGCCTGTAATGCAAAATACTGTTCTTCTACTATGTAATGAATATAAAAATTAAAAGATATATTATTTCTTTCCTCCTAAGTATTCAAAATCGTTTGTGTATTTTGCAATACATCTCAATTTGGATTAGCCACATTTCAAGTGCTCATTAGCCACATGTAACTAGTCACTACTATATGGGACTGAACTAATCTAAAAGAACTAATAAAAAAATAATTATGATAGTTAATAACATAATGGTCCACTAATTGTCTAAGCAATGTGCTAAGGGCTTTAAAAGCGTTATTTAATCCTCGCAACAATATAGTGAGAGCAGACTCTGTTATCGCTTTGGATGCTTTTGGCTACAAATAAAACCAACTTAAACTACTGTTTTTAAGCCATAAGAAAATTATAAATGGAATTCTAGAGGGCTTCAGGGTTGGTTTCAGGCTAATAGCAAGATGGTTGCGTAGTTCTGAATCTCAGGTATACACACAACAAATGCAGAGGAAGAAGAAGCAGTCTTTTCTTATGGTTTTCCTTTAAGAGCAAGAAAACTTAACTCAGAAGGCCTTTATCAGATGTTCCCTCACGTCTCATTCCCTTGTATTGGTTCAGTGGCTTTTTTCTTGAACCAAATTCTATCAGTCACTATGGTTTATATGACCTTAAACATAGTCTTAGATCCTAGAGTCTGGGTTTGAGTCCCAGCCCTGCCCTTATTCATCTATGCCTCAATTTCTACTCATTTGTCTATGTAAGTCAGATATAAAAATTATAATGACCATTGGGGTTGTTTCTTCAACATTTGTTACACTCCTGCCCACTCTGGAGATTGATTCCAACTCCAGGGATAGGCCCTGGTCTAATGGTCTAAGTCAACTTTATCATTTACTATGGTTTGGCTCAGAAATGAGATCTAAGTCAGTCAGCAGATGGCACTGTGTTAACTGAGGAAGACATCAATAAGAAACACTTCCACAAATGTATGACAGTGTGGTAGAAACTGTGAGAAAGACTGAGGAGAGAAGAAGCATGAGAGTAAGATCAACATTACATTAGGCTGATTGGGAAAGGATTCTTGAAGGAGCCTTGAACAGGAATTTGCCTCTCCAGATCTATGTATCATTTGAGATGTTTTAATTCCTGCCAGTTTGTTTTTTTGTGTTTTGATTTTATGTTTCTTTTATTAATCTTACCCATAAAATATTCCAAATATAGTAAAAAGTTCAGGGAGCAGAGCAGGTATAACTCAGTGTATTGCTTTGCATGTACAAGGTCCTGGGTTCAGTCCCTGGTACCTCCTTAAAAAAAAAAAACTCCAGGGAAAGATCATTCTTTATTAATCATTTTTTAAGGTGGAGGCAGAGCGACGAGCCAGTGAGGAAGAAGAAAACAAAGCCAGTGAAGAATACATACAAAGATTATTGGCAGAGGAGGAAGAGGAGGATAAAAAACAAGCAGAAAAAAGGCAAAGAGAGATAGAAGAACAACTGAAAAGTGATGAAGAACTAGCAAGAAAGCTAAGCATTAATGTTGTAAGTTTAATGGGAGAATTTTGAAGTATTAACATTTCTGTTGCTTTGACTAAGTGGTTTTCAAGGAACTGGAGAATGATTATAAGTAGAAGCTACTTCCCGACGTATGTGCTATACTTCAAGTAATTTAAAACTTTTTTGCTTATTGCTATATATATTTGCTCTAATCCAAGTTACTTTGAAAAAAAACTTTTCCCCAAAGGTAACCACTATTAACAGTTTCTTCTGACTTTTAAGAATGGCCATTTTGTGGCTGAAAATACTTTTTGACAAATGAAACACTTTATATATTAAACCTAGATGTTATTATCTTGCTGTAGTTAAATTACTGCCTAACAGAAAATGGATAAAAGAAAGGATAATAAAACAGATTTTAATACCAAAGAATACAGTGGGACCTGTTGGTTTGAAAGAGAATGGAGAATCACCTTGGGGTTCTTTTAAAATACAAATTCTCATATTTGCTGTAAATCTATTGAATTAGAATTTCCAGGAATGGGATTCAGGGAATACAACCTCCAGATGCATTTAGGTAAGTCTGATGTACCTTCAGGGGTTTGAGAGCCTGTGCAGACTATTCCTCAGCTTTTAAACAAAAGATATTTTAAAATACGCTTACCAAAAGGAAGTATATCCAGAAAAATTGGTTTTGTTTTTGTTTTTGTTTTTTTCATTTGTGAGAGGCCTATAATCAATTCTTCTATAATTCATAATAATATACCTGAGTTTTGGGTTGTATACCCTTTTTTGTATATCCTTTATTTTTTGTTTGTTTTCGTTTTTGATTTGAGAAGAGTTTTGGAAAGACACACAATCAGGAAATTAAATAAAAGATGTTGCTAATAGAACAACAGGCTAGGAAAGAAAAAGTCAAAGAAGAATTGGGGATCATCTTTACCTAACTCAAGAATCTAGTGTTCCAATCCTTGTTTTTACATAGGATTATAATTATAGATTTATTGATATTTTTTAAATTTGGACATACTAATCTATTTGGGAAAAGGTTTCATGTTCTTCCTACTACTTGTTATAAAAGTATATACATATAGCCAGATCACTTCATAGTCCTACATTTTTATCTTAATAGTTTTTCAATAATATGTAATTATGCAGTGTTCTGAAATCATGTTTGAGTAGTATGGGAATGCAGTCTTGTTAAAGGTTTGTCTCCAGTCTTATATATCTGATGTGAACACTAGCCAAATGTCTTTTTCGCATTAATTTTAAAACTGTTGTTTCTTCAGTATGAAAACCTTAATGGTGATGAAGTAATTTGAAATTGCTCAAGACTTTCCTTCTTACATTTTGCTGAGATATGTAAAGTATGTCATGTTTATTTAATTGAATATCTACTTCAGCAAAATTACCTTTGGTTCCCCCTGGAGTCTTCTGCTTCTGCTAAAGATTTTCCTATCTCATGTTCTGTTTTAGGAATTACTACTACTCTGTGTTTATCTTAGGCTGGAGCTCATCTTAAACGTCCTCCAGGTCACTGTAGACATAGGGTTCTTTACTCATGATGTTTCAGGTTAAATTACAAAACAAGTCATTTTGCATGGATTACATGGACATAGAAGTATACTTCTTTGTGAGTTCTCTTATTTGTTGAAGTAGAGCTGTGCATGAAGACTTCTGTATTCATTACATTTGTAGTGTGAGTTCTTTTATATTGTCGAAGGGTAGAAGGCTTTTCCACGTAGATGATAGTCATAAGGTTTTTCTGCTGTGTGTTTTCATGTTGTTTAAGGGTAGAATTAAACAACTTGACTGAAGAACTTCCCACAGATATGACATTTATATGGTTTTTCTCCATTGTGAATTCTTTCATGTTTTCTAAGCGTAGAATATTCACTGAAAGCTTTCTCACGTAAATGATGCTGGTATGGTTTCTCTCCAGTGTAAGTATTCTCATGTTTTCTAAGGGTAGAACTTTGAGTGAAGAATTTCCCTGACAGATGACATTCGTAAGGTTTTTCTCCACTGTGAGTGTTCTCGTGTTTGTCTGAGGGTAGAGCTTTGAAGAACTTCTCATATATGTGACATTTGTATTGTTTTACTCCAGTGTGAATCTTTTCATGTTTTTGATTAAAGGATAACTGGTCACTGAGGACTTCTTTTAAATTGTCCTCTGATAGAGGGTTTTATTCCCACATGAGATAACACATATTGAATTATTGTGGGTCTGAATTAAATCTTCTCCCAAGTCATTATGTTCATTCAAAGGGTTCCTCATGAGTGTGAGAAACTCTGCATTGACAAGATGGTAGTGATGTCCTTCCTGCTGTTATGTTGCATGGATATAATTTCTTGTTTTTCAAGGTAACATTTGCTGCCAGTAGAAACCAGATGATTAATAGTCTCCAGAATCACCTCTATGGACAGCTTTCTCTGGATTGTGGCCATCACGATTCAGTCTTCCTGGGTGAATTCTGTAGCTACATCCTTGAAGGTCATTGATTTAAGGTTAATTAGGGGATTATTTCCCCACCAAGGCCATGGACACCATCTCTTCTCTGAATAGCTTTAATGGAGGCAGGGGATGGATTGTCAATATTAGACCATCAGCTGTATTCCTCTGATTTTTCACTCTCAGAGCAAGGACAAATCAGGCAATGCAGAACCAAAATAGATTGGAAAAACCAGAGATGCTGAGTCTTTATTGAAGATGCTGTCACTACACTCAAGATCTCAGAACTTCTCTCTTAGAACTGAAACTGTAGAAGACAATGATGCCAACTAGATTGAGGCAGGTTCCACAGGAAAACAATACTTGCTCTTCTCCCAAAGCTGAACTGTCCAGTGTCTTCTTCTCTGGTCAAAATTGATCTATTGTTTCGGAATAATTTTTGGTTTACTTGTAAAAGTTTGGTTCTCCAAGACCAACTGTACACCATCTACCACTTATATGAACTTTTCTAATAGTGTAGTAAGAAACTTTATAAAATTGGAACAGCAGGTAAATATCATAGTTATTGGTATAACATTAAAGCCACAAATTAAAATGATATAAAACTAACTTTTACTCCTAGCATATTCATAACTTTGAATTTTTCCTTCTGGGTTAAGGTGGTTATAATTGTATGAAACTTTTTATTAGAAAAATTAGCATACATTATCAGCTAATGAGTACTATCATCATGCCCTTTTCTTGTGCTTACAGTAAAAATGCTACTAATGTACAGTAAACTACCATGGATGAATTTAATCTTATTTATGCACATTTCTGCATGCCAATATTCTGCAAAGATGTATAGAATTTAAATGTGAGCTTAATCCCTGAAAAGTTCTCTCATGTATTCTGAATTAGTCAAATTAAGAGCTTGTTTTATCGTGAAGTTTTCATTAATAATGTCTGTTTTGCTTTTTCCTGTTGTTGAAGAACAATTTCTATAAAGAAAATATCTTGGCTTCTCCCTTGAATTCCAGAAAATCTGACCCCAGCACAATCAAGTCACAAAAGAAAAGTAAGAACAAACAAAGAAACACTGGAGATATTCAGAAGTAAGTGAACATGACTATCAGTTACTTACTGACCACCTACTATATGCAAATGTTATTTGTTCATATGACAACTGGATATCAAGGTTTGAAAGGAAGAAAGCTACTTACATAGCTTATACTCTTACCTTGCACAAAGAGAAATGTGATGGCAGGCTGTTCGCCGAGCCAATTATCTTGGCAGATTTGCACTTTTTTTTGGAATTTCCAAAGAATATTTTATTAATATTAAATTAATTGGTAATGGTTGAAAAAGTATGTGAATTCCAGTGCCTTACAAATTTCTAGACTTTAGAACTGATAAAAATAGTGATTAAAAAGTGTGTTTCAGATTTGCGTTTTTTGTGTCTTGATAGTTCAGTGCAGGATTTCCTTGTACCCATTTTCTCAAAATGAAACAGTTGGATTCCCCTTTTTTTGTTTAGACTCAAATGAGAAAACCTTGTCCCATATAGGATCATCCTTACTGAAGGAGTTTACAATTTGACATTTGAATCTAGGTCACTTCCTAGCCCTCTGTTTCCTAGTTTATGCACCATATTTTTTCTTCTACCAGCAAAAATCATGAGTCAACTAGTCAACAATGGAGTGATTTAGTTTCCTCTCAAATCCCTAGCAACAGGTAATAGATAGAGTTGATGCTTTTATGAGGGCATAAACTTTTCCATAGTAATTTATATTTGGAAAAGTTCAAGAACGACCATCTACACTTGAAAACCATGTATGAACTTCTCGTTCAGTTGAGTAAATATATACAGTTAACTTGCCTCCTTCCAGAATTAATTGAAATGATAAGAGATTGGATAGAAGGGAGATGGGTTTGATTTAGGCAGTTGCTCTCAAAAGAAAAATAGGCATGGCAATACTAATACTGTGAAAAGTAGAAATCAAAACAAAAAATATTGAAAGGCAGAGATACTTCATATCCATAAAATATTATTCTTTGATAAATTCATGATAAAACTGTCATGAAACTTTTTCCCCCTTTATTAAAGAAGGTGTGAGTTTACAGAACAATCATACATAAAATAAAATACAGGATTCCATTGCACTACCCCACACCAACACCTTACATTGTATGGAACATTTGTTACAATTGAATTAAAGTCTGTAGTTTTAAGTTAGGGTTCACTGTTAATGTACTGTAGTTCCATGGATTTTTAAAAAATGTTTAATGTTACCATTTCCCCTTTTATTCATATTCAGATATATATTTCAATGCTATTAATTGCCTTCACAATGTTTTGCTAACATCACCATCCATTACCAAAATAATTCCATCATTCCAGATAGGAACCCTATACATTTTAAGCCGTAACTTCCATTTCCTAATAGCCACCTCATCCCTTATGAATTTACTTGTTCTCATTGTTTTAAATCAGTGAGATCATACGGTGTTTCTCCTTCGTCTGGCTTATTTCACTCAACATATCTTCAAGGTTCATCTAAGTTTTCACATGTATCAAGATTTCATTCCTTTTCACAGCTGAGTAATACTCTATTGTATGTATTCTCCACATTTTATTTATCCATCGGTTGCTGAACACTTGGATTGCTTCCATCTTTGGCAATTGTAAATAATGCTGCTGTGAACATCGGTATGCAAATATCTGTCCAACTCCCTGCTTTCAGTTCTTTTGGGTATAGACTTATAGTGAGATTTCTGGGTCACATGATAGTTCTATACTTGAGTTTTCTGAGGAACCACCAAACTGTCCTCTACAGTGGCTGCACCATTTTACATTCCCACCAGCAATGAACAAGTATTCCTATTTCTAACTAGACCCAAAGCTAGCGGAATGAAGGAAATACTAAATATAACATCAGGGATAAGTGAAATAGTGAATAGGAAAAACAATAGAGAAAATCTATAAACACAAAATTGGTTCCTTGAAAAGATCAATTACCTTGACAATCCTTTAGCTAATCTGAAAAAAACAAGTGAAAAGACATAAAATGCTAAAATTAGAAATGAAAGGGGGTGGGAAGGTATATGGGGATCTCATATTTTTTGAATGTAACATTTTTTTAAAAATAGAGGGAAAAATAATATGGGAAAGGTAAAAAAAACTTTAATAGGAAAGGCTGAAAGTATATTTAAAATTATAATCCAGAAAACATTACTAGCTTACTATTAGAAAATAGATCAGTGAAAATCACCCCATTAATAGTTTTAATATGAAAAACTTAAGAATAGTAATTCTCAGCAAAGTAGGAATAGAAGGAAGCTCCTTTAATCTGTTAAATGATATCTGCCAAAATACTTACAACATATATCACACTTCATGGTAAAACATATAAATCATTCTCTTTTTAAGGCCAGAAAAACACAAGGGTGGCCTGTTACTCACTAATCCCATTCAACATTGTACTGTAATGTTCACAGTAAGTTAAGAAAGAAAGAAAAAATAGGAGCTTGGAAAGGAAGGAAAAAAAGAAGCTATCATAACTCAGATGTGGCATAATTATGTAGAAACCCCAGATGAGTTCAGAGATACATTTTAAGAATTAAGTGTTTAGCAAGGTTGCTTGTTAAAAATAATTGTAATAAATTTATTGAATAGAAATAAATTTATTGAAAAATCTATAAGACCTTATGGAATGTAAAACATTATTATGATATATTAAAGAAATATTTGATAGCTTGGAACCAAGTCGTGAATGTTCATGGCTTGGAAGATGTGTAATATTACAATATTGTTAAATGCTAGATCTCTCCAAATTGATGTATAGATTTGGTGCAATTCCAGTCAGAATTTCAACTTTTTATTACTTGACATACTGATTTCAAAATTTATATGGAAGAGAAAAGATTTTCAGATATTACTGGAGAAAAATAAAATGTGTGATAGAGGGATAGATACTTGAGATTTAAAAGTTTGTAGCATTTGCACACCAATTGAAGCAACATGATAGCTTAGAAACATATAGTTTATGGAGCCTTTATGATAGTGATGTTTTTAAAATATGGCCACAAATTCTTTGATATTTCTCCCTTTAAAAAGATGGAGTCCAATCTCCTTCCTCTTGTGTGTAGGCTAGACTAAGTAACTCATTTCTAATGAATAAAATAAATGAAATCAACAGTATATACTTCGGAGACTAGGTCACAGAAGGCACTGTGCCTTCTCTCTTTTGAATTACTTGCTTTTGGAAAATTAGCTGCCATCTTGTAAGCAGCCCTATGGAGAGGCTACATGGCAAGCAACTGAGGCCTTCTGCCAACAGCTGGTGAAAGTGAGGACCCCAGAATAGCCTTGCAAGTGAGCCTTCTTTGAAGCAAATCCTTCAGCCACTGTCAGACCTTCAGAGGACTAACATTTTGACTAACCTTGAGAGATCCTGAGCCAGAACCACCCACCTAACTTCCTCTTTGATTCATGACCCTCAAACTGTGTGAGATAATGTTTATTGTTTTAAGCCGTTAAGTTTTTTGTGTTTTTTAAAATCTTTTTAAGATACGTAAATCCCACAAAATGTTACATCAAGTTTTAGTGTATATTGGATAAATAATACCGTGGTTTCCATTGCTAATTAGTGGGGAAAGGATGAACTTGTCAATATAATGGTGCAGGGGCAATTAATTTTATGGAGGGGAAATAAGATTGGACTTCTCATTCTATATATTAATTAAGGTGAATTAAAGACCACATTAAGAAATCAAAATCATAAAACTTTACAAGGAGAATGGAGAGGAAGTTTTAAAGAGGCAAAGCGTAATTAGATTACATTAAGATTGTCAAAACACCTTTAGAGAATGAAAAACAGTTTGCAGAGTTTGAGAAGATATTTTAACTCATTTAACCGACAAAAGATTGCTATTTAAAAATAGCCATACATTAGAAAAAGCCCGGTAGAAATATGAGCAGAAAAACTAGGACTTCACAGGACATGAAACCTAAAAGCTAATACAAATATGGAAAGGTTTTGAACCTTATTAGTAATCAAGGAAAATGCAAATTAAAACCACAGTGAGCTACCATTTCACAGCTCATTGCAAAAATTAAACTTTCTGACTATATATTATAGAAGGTACAACATACATACTTCTTGGTGAGAGTATGAAAGTAAAAGATGGGTTACTCTGTGACTCAGGAGTGTAAACACTATAGAAGCACATAAGACAGACATAAGAATATTCCTTGCAGTACCATCTTAACAACAAAGAGCTGGAAGCATCCCAGATGTCCAAGAGTAGAACAGAATACTCTCCAGCAGTGAAAATGAGTTATAGCTAAGGGTCACATGTATGATTATGAAAATATTTCGGTTGAAGAATCAAGTTTTCTGGATGAATACATGTATGACTCTGTTTACCTAAAGTTCAGAATTGTACAGTGCAGAGCAATAAAGTGTTTAGAGATGCCGTGTGTGGTGAATCTATAAAGAAAGACAGGAGATAAACTTTTTTTGAAGTAGAATATGCTTATATTTAAAAGGTGTACTAGCTTAGGTGTACTGCTTGATGAATTTTTACATATATATAATACCCTCTTCCGATTAAGATACAGAATAATTATAGAAGCTTCCCTGGTATCCTTTCTAATCAGTAACCCCATCTTCCATGTCTTAGTTTCCTGCTGTAACAAAAGACCCTTAAACTGAATGGCTTAAAACAATAGAAATTTATTGTCTCTCAATTCTGGAGGCTGAAAGTCCAAAATCAAAGTCTAAACAGGTCTTGCTTTCTTCTGAAGTCTGTAACTTTCTGGTGCTAGCTTGCCATAGTCATAGTTCTTGGAGTTCCTTGACTTGCATCTCTACCTCCATCACAATATGATCTACCTCAATCTCTGGCTTCTGTCTTCTTTCTTCTGGTTTCTACTGACTGACTGTCAGAATTTCCTTTGCTGCTAAAGACTCCAAACATGAATGAAGGTCCACCCTGATTCAGTTTGGCCTCATCTAAATAGTTGGTTTTTTTAAAATATACTTTTTATTTATTTTTAAAAGATACATAGATTAATAAAATGTTACCTAAAAAAATATAGGGGATTCCCATATGCCCCACTCCCCAGTAATCTAGAATCTATAATCCATGCTGTGTGGCAGTGCCCCAAAATGTATTCACCAATTGCAGTGAATGTACCACAGTAATGAAAGAAGTTGAGCACTGTCCTTTTTTTTCCTGAGAGTTGCTTATCCATATGATTTTTAAAAAAAACAAAAAACATAGATAACACAAAATGTTACTTTAAAAAATATAAGAGGTTCCCATATACCCCATTTCCCATACCTCCCACTCCTCTCAAGTCTTAATAGTTTTGAGTTAAGCCAGAATACTTCAGGCAAGGAGATAAAATATGTTCTTTCTGATAAGTCAGCCAGGCAGCAAACCTGACAATCTCAGGCATAAATAGTTAATCTGGCTTTATCATTTTGGGTACATACCACAGTCTTTCAAAGCATTCAAACTTTGATAAACCCATTTTTTAAAGGTATTTGTCACCTAAATCTCTATTTGGATCAGCGTCACAGCCTGAAGTTGTACAAGACAGCAGGAAAAACTTACCTAAGGTATGTTGCTTCTGAAGATGCTCTTAGTTTGGCAAGTTACTAACAAGTTACTAATGCTATAGATTCCTAATACCTGTAGTTTCCTTCTGTTGTTTTTTTTTTTAAGTCACTATGATAAATGAGACATCCTTTCTTAGTTGTCTTAGTTTCACCTAGAGCTCAGCAAACTTTTATGTTAAAAGGGCTAGATAGTATAAATAAAATAGGTCTTAATGATCCATTTGCTCTCTATCACAACTCTCCACCTCTGCTGTGAAAGTAAGAAAGCATCCATGAACACTCTGTAAACAAATGAGCCTGTCTGTGTTCCAAAAAAACTTTATTTATAAAAATAGCAATCTAGTTTGGTCTGTAGACCATAGTTTGCTGCTCCCTGAACTAAATAATCAAAATTACAAAAACTGAATCAGCTTCAGTTAGAAGGTTACAGGATAAGAAACAGCATGCTGGTAATAGAACATCAGGCATGTCTGTTCAGCAGAAGTCCTCACAGGGACCTCCAAGGGACAACCTGGGAATGAGACCAAACAGATGTGTGTGGTAACCACCCTTGCTTAGAATTTAAGGGTCAGTTATCTCTTGTAAGAAACCATGGGTTTAGCTTTCAGGAGTCCTGGTTAGGAACAAACCCAGTCAGAAGAGTTATACTGTGCTTCCAGAAGCTAAAGCTACAGCTTCCCATGAGGTGTTAATAGATCATTCATAGCCTTTCTAATATATATGTAGTTCACTAATTGGGTCATTTTTACCGTAAACTATGTGGCCTACTAACACAGGTGGCATTCCACCTTTATCAGGCTTCTAAGGAAAGGTGAACCCAATCCAAGGTCAGTGTCCTTTATGGAAGGAGAGATTTGGTTTATTCTTTACTCTCAGGTTCCAGTTTTGTTTTTTTGTTGTTGTTGTTGTTTTAAATTCAGCTAGGTGGTTTGAGCACCTAACATGTATTGGACATTTACTATGTGCTAGATATATCTTATTTACTCTTCAGCGCAGTCACTAACTAATGCATGTATACTTCTCGACCCCATTTCACAGTTGAGAAAACTGAGGCACAAAGAGTTTAAGAAACTTGCCCCAGATCTGTCAAGTACGGATAGTACAGGGAAGTTTGAATCCAGATAGTCTGGTTCATACTAAGAATTGGTTGTAGGGGGAAGTAGACTTAGCCCAGTGGTTAGGGCTTCCGTCTACCACATGGGAGGTCCGAGGTTCAAACCCCAGGCCTCCTTTACCCGTGTGCAGGTGGCCCATGCACAGTGCTGATGCGTGCAAGGAGTGCCATGCCATGCACGGGTGTCCCCGCATAGGGGAGCCCCACACGCAAGGAGTGCGCCCCATAAGGAGAGCTGCCCAGCGTGAAAGAAAGGACAGCCTGCCCAGGAATGGTGCCACACACATGGAGAGCTGACACAAGATGATGCAACAAAAAGAAACACAGATTCCTATGCCACTGACAACAACAGAAGCAGACAAAGAAGAACACGCAGCAGATAGACACAGAGAACAGACAACTGGGGGGAGGGAGAGAAATAAATAAATCTTAAAAAAAAAAAAGAATTGACTGTAGGACTGGGATGTTTTTCTAACCCAGGTGTTCATATGCACAGCAAAACTAGGTAAGCAACCTAGAATTTGGCCAATCCAAACCATATTAGTTCAGTGCAATCAGGAATGAGAAATGCAAGGCAAAGTAGATAAAAGAACAGATGTAAGGTCTCCAACAATAAGGAACAGTCTTTGTTCCATGGAAAATTCTCATCAAAGCATTTCTTCTTAAGGCTTTCCTGTGATCAAAACTAATCCTAAGGCTTGACTTAGAATCTAACACCTTCAAGTGTAAAGAATCGTACTGGCTCAGGCAAGGGTTCTTAACCTAAGGTCTGTGGTTAGAATCCAGGGAGTGAGTACATACGAACTTACCACTTCAATGTAGACAGCAAATCACAGTACTGTTAACAGTATCTCTAACTTTATTATCAGTAGATATCACAGGTCAGCTATTTTTGTAACATTACATTACATTTTTTTGCAGATCTCTTGAAATATCACTCATTTATATTCATCCCTACTTTGAAATGACAAATTATTAGACTATCTACTAGGTCTAATTAATGTACCAATAGGTATAAACATTACATGACAAATTTGATTTTTTATCATTTTGGTAACTTGTGTTACAGTATACATTGTTCCCTTTGAAAGCCTATGTATTTTATTTTATTTTTTTGTATTTAAAAATATTATTCTCAGGAGATGTGGCTCAGGTGGTTGAGAGCCTGCTTCCCACATGGGAGGTCCTGGGCTCTGTTCCTGGTACCTCCTAAAAACAAACATCAAGCAAACAAACAAAAAAATCAACTCAGGGCAGCTGATGTGGCTCAGTGGTTGAGCACCAGCTTCCCACATATGAGGTCCCAGTTTCAATTCCAGCCCCTGATACCTTTAAAAGAAAAAAAATTATTCTCAGAAGAATCTGTAAAGCTTCATCAAAATGCCACAAAAATTCATGACACAGGGAAGTGGATATGGCTCAAATAATAAGGTCTCCTCCTACTGTATGGGGACCCACATTTGATCCCTGGGACCTCCTGGTGAAAAAGAAGAAGAGAAAGCGTGCCTGTGTGGCAAGCCAGTGCCCACGTGAGTGCCTGCATGGTGAGCCAAGTGCCCACGTGAGTACCTGTGTGGTGAGCCAGTGCTCGTGCAAGTGAGTCATGCAGCAAGATGAGGAGGCAACAAAAGAGAGATGAAGGAGAGAGAGTCAAAGTGAAGCACAACAGAGACCAGGAACTGAGGTGGTGCAATTGACAGGGAACCTCTCTCCACATCAGAGGTCCCAGGATCAAATCCCTCTGAATCCTAGAGGAGAAAGATGAGAAAAGACAAAAGAATAGATACAGAAGATCACACAGCAAATGGACAGACAGCAAAAAAAAAAAGGGTAGAGGTGGAGAAAAAATTAATCTTTTTTTGAAAAAGAGGTCCATGGCACAGAAGGATGTTCAAAACCCCTTGACTAGAGGAAGTTTTTAAGTGAAAGAAAGGTGCCAGCTATTAGCCATTGTAGAATCTGGTTTGTGGGGTTAAATCTGTAGGTTTTCATGAGTGTAAAAATTAAGTAATGCCATAATCTAAATTGGCAAAATAAAAATACTATTAAGAAAGAAGTAGTATATCTTATTGGTATTATTAATGTATAGTGGTGACCCAACTATAGTATCAGTACAGTTAGACTTATATGACTTAATGTGTTTCCTTGGTTCACTGGAGTTTTTTTGTTTTTTATAGGAAATTGACAGTAGTGATATGAAGAGCCCTACGTGGCAAGATACAGAAATTGAAGATATGCCAGCACTTTCTCCACAGATGTTACTTGGAATTGAAGAACAAGGTGCAAAGTCTCTAACAGAGTCACCTATGCCTCAGTTAAGTGCAGAATGCCTGTGCCTTGAAGGAGAAGTCAAACTAAGGCCAAACAATCATGATAAAGAGTTATGTGTCATAAATCATGAGGAACCTAAAACCAGTGTTCCCTGCTCTATAGAAGCTATAGTTAAGTCTTGTGGTAAAACAGCAAATGGATGCAGTATATCTGGTATGACACAGATAATTGGGAACAACACAGTCGAGACAGAAAATGAAGAGACTAGCCTACTGATCAGTAATGATATTTCCAAAAGAAAAATCCAGGAATCTTCTTTGGAAGCAGTTAGGGATTCATGCTTTTCTACAAAAAGAAGGAAAATATTCCCCAAAGCTTCCTCTGAGCAAGAGGAAAAAGAAATCAACTTTACTCAAAAGCTGATAGAGTTGGAGCATCTGCTTTTTGAGAGACATAAACAAGAAGAACAGGACAGGTTATTAGCATTACAACTTCAGAAGGAGGTGGATAAAGAACAAATGAAGCCAAACCGGCAAAAAGGATCCCCAGATGAATATCAATTACGTGCTACATCCTCATCTCCAGACAAATTGCTAAGTGAACAGAGAAATAATTCCAAAGATAGGAACTTCAAAAGACAGACTGATAAAGAGCATTCAAAACCTCGGAGAGGCTCAAAAGATGAAAATTGGCAATCTTCTTTTAAGGTCCAATTGAAACATTCAGTTAATGTTAATGGAAGAAGGGTGCCAAATTCTACTAAAGATAATTGTAATGTATCTAAAGGTGTTCGTTCCCTACAGCCTAGTAGTTCACAGAAAAGTATTTTTCAAATGTTTCAGAGATATGCAAAATAATGCATGGGTAAAAGCATTTTGTATCTAGTAAAGCTGGATTGTGAAGTTATGTTTTTTTATTATAGCATCATTGTAGATAAGATTTTTTGTAATTCTGCTCTGTGGGTTCCCCTATTAATTAAAGTATTGTGTGATTACAAGGGAAGAATATACAAATATGTTTCTGCAAAAAACTCCGTGATTAGCAAAGGTCCCAGTCTTTCCATTGTTGATAACTATGATGTACAACGGTTGACAATCCTTATAGCTATTAAAAAAAAAAAAAAAAAAAAAAAAACGCTTTTGCCAGCTCCAAGAAATTTTCAGGTATCAGTCTCTTTCCAAAGCTATGCATGTTTGCTGACCTTTGCTCACCTTTTGTCATGTCTGGTAATCAAAGCAAGATTATACTATACTAAGCAGTTGAGGAATCCATGCAGGGTATAGAACCTAAGTTTTCTTGCTGTTTTCACATATATGTATAGAGCCCTTGGTATGTATCTTCCAAAACACTGAAGTCATCTAATTTTAATGTCCACTTTAAATTTTAATCATTTCTAAATCAAGAATGGGTTAAGGTTGATGTCAAAACAGAAAATCAGAGTTTTGTGGAAAATTGGAAATTAGTTGACAGAAAGGAATCTAGACCCTCGATACAAAAGTAGTTAAGAATTGCGATAAGGCTGAGTAGGATAGATTGATGGTTTTGGAGCATTGGAACTGAATAGTTGGTAAGGGACTGGGTCCAGAATGGCATAGCAGGTGTAGTTTGTTAGAGCATTCTCCCTCATCCTTTCTTGGCTGAAGGATACAGAAAACACTTGGGTGTCAAAATCAGAATTTGTTACTTCTCAGTTATCTGAATTTTTAAAAATTCACACTTCTGCTATTCCAGAAAAAAAGGAGGGGGGGGTTACTGTAGGAGAGTTATAACACAGTATCTTTATGTTGTGGAATATGTGATATAACCATGTGTTTATTTCCTTATATTATCATTTGTATTCATATTGACTTTATTTTTGTGTTTATTGACGGAAATAGAAAGCATGATACTGGATTTTGGCCCTGTCTTACCCCTGAAAGTTTAATCAGAAGGCACTGATTTGATTTTTCAAAATACCTTAAGAGACAATTAATGTTTTAATTTTAATACGAACAACTTTTAGCAAACAAATACCAGTTTTAACAATTAATGTAAAAATACAATAAAATGTCCCAGAGCTATATCTAGCTTAAATTTGTCAATATTTCTATATATTATTAAGCCTTTTTCCCTTCAGATTTTGTAATTGAAATTGATGGTATCTACTTCAATATTGATTGGGTAATTATGGGTAGAATTCTAATGCTAATTTAAAATTTAGTTTGCCCTTTCTCAAAAGAGACTGTTGACCTCTGAATAAAGATTGTGATGAAATAAAGTTTAGTCAGAAACTTAACCAAATTTGTCTAAAATAGATAAATCTATCCTCATCAAACCAGTATTTTTCTAAGAGCAATTCACTTTGCCTCTTAGGGTAGACATTGTTGGAACTCCTCAAATTAAAAGTTATCTAATTAAATCTTCCTGGAATAGTCCCTGACCAAGAAGGGAGAAAAATAGCCCAAGGTATGTGATATATTTAGGATTTATATTTTTAACAACCTATTTATCTGTGAAGACTTCCTAAGGTTGGTTTTAGATAAATTTGAATTTCTCATTAGCCTTTCTGCTATTCCTGCCATGTATGCCTTTTTGTTAGAAACTAAGAAATATTTTGCATCAGGCATTGGAATATATTGCTACTTTTTTCTCTTTTGTGGGAGTATGAAAATGTTTAATTTCCCAGAGTAATAGAGGTGTACATAGATTAAGAATCTGAAAATTAAAATAATTACGAAAAATTTAAATTGACTACATAAAATAAAAAGTTAATGCATATCACAAACCTACCATGAAGAGAAATTAGAAGACATGACAAACTGGGGAAGAAATAGTTGCAATTCATCACCAAGGGCTAATTTCCTTTATATAAAGTGTCTTTAGTCTCTACAATTTCCTTTATGTAAATCAATTAAGAAACAGACCAGTTAACCCAATGGAAAAATTAGAAAAGTTTATGAGCATTTCCCAAGAAAGGAAATAAAATTGGTTCTTAAATGTGCGAAAAGATGTTTGATCTCACTTATACTAATAATGCTCATACATTTTTCCACCCTTAAGATTAATAAAGTTTTTTGCTTGTTTTGTTTTGTTTTCTTGTTTCTGTGTGGTTTAAAATTTTTTTTTACCTTGACAACTGGGAACATAGGCATTTCTATACATTGTTAGTGTGGATAGAAAATTGAAAATCCCTATGGAGATAAACTTGGCACTTCTACTTCTAGTAGTTTCTTAAATCTATCTTCCTGTGTGCAGAATGATGGGTACAAAAATTGTTATAGCATTGTTTGTAATAGCATGAACTTAGAAACAACCTTAATATCCATCAATAGACATTAAATAAATGATGGTGCGATGGAGTGTTATACAGCAGTAAAAAATCAAACCTACTTTACTGATATGGAAAATATTATAAGATACAATGTTAAGTGAATAGTACAAGATGTAGAATTGTGTACATAATGTGCAACCATTTGTCCAAAAAATGTGTGTGTGTGTCTCTCTCTATGTATTTGCATACAATATCTCTAGAAGGAGAAACAATTAGTGTTGCTAGTGGGAAGGGGACCTGGGAGGCTGGGAGATGGGAGTGGAAGGACAGCTTCATTATATGTTCTTTTATTCTTTCTGAATTTTGAATCTTGTTGAATATCTAGTCAGAAAAACTTAAATGTTCTTAAAATATTGCAAGGCAAAGTTTATGCATCTTAGCCTGCATCACTCTGGGTGGCCGTTTTTGCCTTTTATGTTTGAAGAAGTATAATTCAGTAAGGTTTTTCCATCATGAAAAAAAATAACATTTTGAATTTTTGCCTTACTTAGCTTTAATGTACTGTTTTTTAATTATTTGGAAAAGCAAAATTTATTCTTTCCAAGTAGATGGAAGATCTTGTAGAAGACACCACAATCTTGTTGAGAACAATTAGAAAAACCAAATAAAAATCTAAAATTTATCTACTGAACAGCATTAGAGACTTCTGAAACAGGACTAAAGGAGTTAAGATTCTAGAGAGGGGAAGACTTCAGAAAGATGAACTTTTTCCCTGGTGTCTTTTGCCTATTGTGGGTGTGGGACAAGCTTTAGAACTACTGCTGGCAGAGCTCTTGACATGACGTTGGAGTGACAGTATTGGAGGGCCCTCAAGCACTTCGATGACTTCTTCATCAAGATAAGTGCAGGGTTTTGAGGCTAAACAATAAAGCTAGGCTGGAAACCTGAAAAGCAGTTTTAATCAGGCCCATAGTGTTAATGAGACAAAAAATTAGTTTGGGACCTAAGAGGAGAATGAACCCTGTTGGACACATGAGTCTGCATTAAAAGCCCTAGAGCAGGTGTTAGTAAACTACATCCCAGGGGCTGAATCTGGGTTGCCACCTATTTTTGTAGGACCTATAAGCTAAGAATTTTAAGTTTTAAATGACTTAAATTACTTGGTTAGTCTGTAAACATTTGATAAGGAATTGAACTATACGACTAGTAATTCTTGGATAAGTTTTGGACCAGTGAACCAAAATCATGTAATGGAGGAGACAAGAAAGAAAGAAAAAAACAACGTCCCTCTTAACTTGGGCTTTACCTGTGTGACTTTGGGTGAGCCCCTTCTCAACCTCACTTTCTTAATAAAGTAGGAGTCATGAACAACAGTTGCTATGAGAAGTTAAGGGAACTAATAAACATAGAGCACCTGACACAAGTCCTGACTCAAAGGCCCTTTAACAAGTGATAATTCCTTCCCTCTGGCTATTCTCCACAAGACCCACTTTTTTGGAAGTCTCACTTTTTTGGAGTCATCTAGTGACCTACTCCCTAGATGTGGCATCCAGCAAGTTGCACTTGTCCTCTTTATACTAAATGAATACTCCACTCAGCTCTCCTGTGTCACAAAAGACCTGGCCCCAGAGAAAATCAGTTCTCAGAAATAGCTTATGGCTTGGACAAGTTCCTATAATGAGGGAAGCGGACTTGGCCCAGTGGTTAGGGCATCTGCCTACCACACGGGAGGTCTGCGGTTCAAACCCCAGGCCTCCTTGACCCATGTGGAGCTGGCCCGCACGCAGTGTTGATGTGGGCAAGGTAGTGCCCTGCCACACAGGGGTGTCCCCCCCACACACGCAAGGAGTGCGCTCCGTAAGGAGAGCCTCCCAGCGCGAAAGAAATTGCAGCCTGCCCAAGGATGGCGCCGCACACATGGAGAGCTGACACAGCAAGATGACGCAACAAAAAGACCGATTCCTGTGCCGCTAACAACAACAGAAGCAGACAAAGAAGAACACGTAGCAAATGGACACAGAACAGACAACTGGGGGGGAGGAAAGGGATAGAAATAAAAATAATTTTAAAAATTAAAAAAGTTCCTATATGAGCTCTACATATTGGTTATGCATGAAGGTGTGTGAAACACATGCTAAAAACTTTGAGGTGTTAAGTCTGGGAAATTGAACCAGTACTGTATATGGTCCCCATGTCTTCCAGTTTCACTAAGTCTGGGGAATTGAACCAGTACTGTCTGTGGTTCCCCATGTCTTCCGGTTTCCTGTGTAAAGATCTCAATAAAGAACCAAGATTAAATTTTGAGTCTGATCCCTCTCCACTCCCCACCCCCCAATATTTTCCTTACCTCGGCAGAACAGGGAGCACCATGGACCTTGAGTTCGATGGAAGGGGGACTGTATTAGCCAAAAGTGTGCTAATGCAAAGTACCAGAAATCTCTTGGCTTTTGTAAAGGGTATTTATTTTGGATAAAAGAGTCCAACGCGAGGCTCCTTTCTCACCAAAGTCTTGTCACATGTTGAAGCAAGATAGGGGGTGATCTCTGCCTGGTCTCTTGGGCCTTCGCTGCTCAGCTTCTCTGTTCTCTTCGGCTGCAAACTATAAGGCAAATGGCTCATCTCTCTTCCTGGGGCTTTGCTGTTGGAGCCTTTCTGTCACGTGGTGGGACCAAAATGGTCAAGTTCTGTCCTCTTCGTGTGTCTTGAGTATTTGAACTCAATCCTGAGTCACACCCTACTGATGCGGTTGAACCAGAGTCCTAATCTTAACAGGTAATTTAATTAAGACATGTCCACTGGATTTAATCCAATCAAAGGGAGTCACACCCAGAGGAGTAGATTAGTTTACAAACATAATACCTTCTTTTGGGATTCATATTCTCAAACTACCACAGGGACAGCTCTCTTTCCATTACCACTTATCTCGGCTATTGGGGTCCCAGGCTGCAGCAGTTAGGCTCCAACCCTAAACTAATTCAATTCAGAAGGAAGTCAGGGGTCATAAATTGAATGTTCTATCTGCTCATATTTTATGTCATTCCTCCCTACCTCTTAATCTTTCTAATAAAACCCCATTAAAAGGTTGGGAATCTTTTTACTTTAGGTTAGACAAACCATGAACTTTCCTGAGAGCCAGAAATAGAGAACCCATTCCCTAATCAGTTTATACTACACAGATACAGGTTATATTGGGTGCATTAATCAGAGTCCAGTCAGGGAAACAGAAACTACAGTTATTTCAATTGAGGGGATTCAGTATAGAGAAGTGGCTACAAAAGTAATGGAGCAAAAGGGAATGCTGAGATAACCCAAAGTAGATACCACCCACAAAGCTGGGAAGCAAAAGAGGAGGGGTTTTGGTTACTGGAATGTAGGCACACAGGTCTGAGGTTGGTGGGTAGTGGTAGACACTGAAGATCTCTGAGAAGAAACACCTCTCAGCTGCTGCTGGTACCTCTTAAAGGTCCTGATGAAGCTAGTTTTAGAAGAGTTGAAAGAATTTGGAGGCTGGTGTCAACAGCTACAGTTGGGACAACACTAACAGGAATAGCAAAAAGTAGTTGGTATTTTCTTCCTTTAGTAATTCATTGATAAAACCTAATATAAATCTAGCTGGCAAAGTAGTCTGGAAAAATGTTTTTTAAATCACAGAGCAGAGCTTAAAAGGGCAGGTTTGGAGCTGAGATGAGGGAACAGAAGAACACTAGGCATGTTTTCAAATAATGGATTCTGGGACTAAGATGTCTTGAAATTTCTAAGGCAAAACCCAAATGTAATTTGTATGGAAAAATGAGGCTTATCCACAAATGTCCAAGGGAGGTTGTAAAACCTTATTAAGGATCTATGGAATAAAACTAGAGAAGCCTTTTCAAGTACCTGTAAAAAGCCCTCCCAATTACTCACTTTGTAGTGCCCTGACTATACTCTGGTGTCCCCGCTTGCCTAACCATCTCAACCAGAGCTGATGATTCAAAGGTTTGGCTGTGCCATCCCATGCACAGACCAGACACCTAAAGCCACTGTTGTCCTGAGTACCTACAAGCCTAACAATTCCTCGCTTATTGGGGTGCTAGGAACCCCTCTCTGAAATTGCCTCAGTCCTCATTAAATTCCCAGATCTGTTAGGAAAGCAGACCACAGAAATTGTGGAGTTAAAATGCCAGGGTAAGCATTAGTTTGTTTTAAAAGGAGGGCATTTGAATAGTTGAAAAGAGATCACAATGAAGTAAATGTCTAGAGTAAATCTAGACTGCAAAAGGCAGAGAATAAGGAATTGTGTGATAAGGTTAGCAAGAATCACTGTGATAATACTAAATCAACTTGCTTTTAATGTTTGAAAGAATCTGTCCACACTTAAAGAGCTTTAAGTGCTTTAACTAAACAACTATTATACTTTCATTGAATTAAAATTCAATGGTTGTTTGTGAAAGTATCTTATATACAAACAAAAAAACAGAAAAATTTCCTTTTTCCTTCTATTTGGTAAATGCATAAAAAAAACCATTTAAGTCTTTATTTGTATATAGCTAAACATGAATTTAACTGGTTTATTTTAGAATTTATTAGCTGTTTTTCAGCCAATTATACATTAAAAGCATCGTCTTAAAAGCAAATTTTTCTTTGGGATGATAAGAATAGGTCACAGGCTTAAAAGATAGGTAAGAAGACTAATTATCCAAGACTTAGGTCTTTAGAGGATAAAAGTACCAATTTTAATGTTGCAAAAATAGCAAAGCCCCTGACTTCTAATGCAATCAAAAAGGTGAGGGCTGAACCAACTATTCCACTTACCTTAGGATTAAAACAATCATGAGGGAAGCAGATGTGGCTCAGGCAACTGGGCTCCCACCTACCACATGGGAGGTCCCAAGTTCAGATCCTGGTGCCTCCTAAAGAAGACAGTGAGCTAGCACAACAGGCAGACACAGCAAGCGGGCACAATAAGAGACACAAGAAGAAGAAAGCATAATGGGAGACACAACAAAGCAGAGAGCAGAGGTTCCCAGTGCCTCCTAAAGGAGACTGAGCTGATGCTATGGCAGGTGCAATGAGCTGACACAACAAGAGACATGGGAAAACAATGAGAGACACAACAAAGCAAGGAGTGGGAGGTGGCTCAAGCAATTAGACACCTCCCTCCCACATTGGAGATCCAGAGTTCGGCTCCCAGTACCTCCTAAAGAAACAAGGAAGACAGACACAGCAAGTGAAAAACAAGGAGGTGGGGTGAAATAAATCTTTTTAAAAAATTATTTGAGGCATCAACAAGTTGAATTATGATTTATTAAACACTGAACTAGGGGAGGACTTCCAGAAAGATGGCAGATTAAAAAGACATGGGACTCTCTCCTCTCCTAGAATAATAGCTAGAGGACAAGGAGAAATAGCCTGGCAAAAATGTTCTAGGGTTTAGACACCAGGGGGCGCAGGGAAAAAAAATCTCAATGTTAAGACCATGAGTAGGAACTGCAGCTGCAGTCAATGGTGCTGTTCCCCCACCCTATGAGCAGGCAATTTTGAATTCTTTGGCCTCAGGCCAGCAGCCACAGACAGAGAGGGCCACAAGGATCCACTTTCCCAGGAAACGGGAGAAAGAGAGATGAAGACTAAGGCTGATTCAGCTTTTGGCCAATGAATTGGTCTGCTATGTCCCATGAGGACTTCCAGGCCAGGTGCAGCGGTACCATTGTATGCCTTGGGAGCCAGCTCAGAACTAAAGACATCTGACCCTTTATACAGACCGGGACTGGTTGTTGAGGACACAGAGGGGAGTGGAATTATTTCCTACCTGTGAAAAGGGAGGGGACTGCCAGCAAAGGTTGGAGAAATGCCTCAGAGAAAGTTTGAATTGCAGACTCTGGGTAGTCTCCAGGCAGGATCCGCTGCCACACTGTTGCTGTGCGTGTTGCAGTGACCACACTCCAACCAGGCTTTGAACCTAGAGGACTGCTAAAGAGCGCCATCTGCTGGCAGACCAAGAAGTGCACTGCAGAAATTAAATAAGGGTTTTTCCAGCATTTATAGTCTCCCTTCCCAAGGTCCTTGGAAGTGAGTCTACAACCCAATATTGGGTCTGTGGCTCATATTTGAGCAACCAACAAGGACAATCCTAACGACCTAGAACACAATGAACCAAGAATAAGAGAATGGCAGTAACACACAGCCTCCCACCACTAATCCCTATGAAAAAGAATTTAAGCAACAGAGTCAACCCACCATCATAGTCAGATGCCTATACATCAACAAAAATTACAAGCCATACTAAAAAAATTGAAGAAATAGCCCAAGCAAAGGAACATATCAAAGCCCCAGATAAACACAGGACTTGAGACAACTAATCAACAATATTCATACAAATTTACAAAATGAAATTGGGTTGAAAGATAAGGTTAAATTGATAAAGGACATCGAGAAGACACTGAGCGAACATAAAGAAGAATTTCAAATCTGAATAGGAAAATAACAGGTCATGGGACTGAAAGACATGATAGGTGAGATCAAAACACATTAGAGGGAAGCAGTTGTGGCTCAAGTGATAGAACGTCCGCCTACCATATGGAGGGGCCAGGGCTCAATTCCCAGGGCCTCCTGACCTGTGTGGTGAGCTGGCCCATGTGCAGTGCTTCTGTGTGCAAGGAGTGCCGTGCCACATGGGGGTGTCCCCCGTGTAGGGGTGCCCCACGCAAAAGGAGTTTGCCCTACAAGGAGAGCCGCCCTGTGTGAAGAAAGCACAGCCCACCCAGGAGTGGCACTGCACACACAGAGCTGACGCAGTAAGATGACACAACAACAACATAAAAGTGATACAGTTTCCCAGTGCCGCATGACAAGAATGCAAGCAGACACAAAAGAACACATGACAAATGGACACAGAGAGCAGACAATGAGGGGAAGAGGAGAGAAATAAAATAAATCTTCAAAAAAAAAAACCACATTAGAGGCATACAACAGCAGACTCAAAATGATAGAAAGAGTAAGAGATACAGAAGACAAAACAAATTGAAGGGAGAGAAAGAAAAGAATGGGAAAAAATGAGCAAGCATTCAGGGAGTTGAATGTTAACACAAAGTGCAACAACATATATGGGAGTTCCAGAAGGAGAAATAAAGGGAAAGGGGGGAGAAAGAGTACTTGAGGAAATATTGGCTGAAAATTTCCCAACTCTCATGAAAGAAATGAATTTACATGTCCAAGAAATGCAGCATACCCCAATCAGAATAAGTCCAAAAAGACCTACTTCAAGAAACATACTACTCAGAATGTCAGATGTGAAAGATAAAGAGAAAATTCTGAGAGCAGCAAGGGAGAAGCAAACCATCAAATAAAAGGGACATCCAGTAAAATTTAGTGCAGATTTCTCAACAGAAACCATTTAGGAGGGAAGACAGAGGTGTGATGTAATTAGGATATTGAAAGGGAAAAATTGCCAGCCAAGAATTCTTTATCTATCAAATATAAAGGTGAGTTTAAAATATTCACAAATATGCAGAACTTAAAATAGTTTGTAAAAAAGAATCCTCCTTCACAGAGCGTATTAAAGGGAGCCTTACAGCCCAAAAGAAAAATACAGGAGAGAGAGGCTTGGAGGAGAGTGTAGAAGATAAGAACGGAATAAAAGATATCCAAAAGAGTAAAAAGACAGTTGAAAATCAGATATATGAATGTCAGAGGATAAGATGGTGGAAGTAAATGGTACCTTTACAGTAATATCATTGAATGTGAATGGGTTAAACACCCCAATCAAAAGATATAGGCTGACAAAATGGACAAAAGAAACAGGAGCTATCCATATGCTGCTTACAAGACTCACCCAGGGATACAAACCTGCTGAAAGCGAAAGGTTGGATAAAGATACTCCACACAAACAGTAACCAAAAAAGAGCATGGATAGCTGTACTAATATTGGACAAACAAACCTTAAATGCAAAAAAGTTATGAGATACAGAAGGCCATTATAAATAAAAGGGACAATCCACCAGAAAGAAATAACAGTCATAATAAATGTTTATGCACCTAACCAGGGTGCTCCAATATACATGAGGCAAACTCTGGAAAACATGGAAGGGAGAAATAGACATCTCTCCAATACTAGATGGAGACTTCAACACACCACTCACAACTAGATAACTAGACCCAAGATCAACAAGGAAACAGAGAAATTAAACAATATGATAAACAAGGCAGGCATACCAGATATATATAGAATGTAGCATCCCAAATCAGTGGGTTATACATTCTTCTCAATTGCTCATGGATCTTTCTCCAGGATAGACCACAAATAGTGCCACAACACAGTTCTCAATAAATTTAAGAATATTGAAATTATACAAAGCACCTTCTCTGATCCTAATGGAATGAATCTGGAAATCAATAATAGGAGAGGGGAAAATTCACAAACATAGAGGCTAAACAACACACTACTTAATCAGTGGGTCAAAGAAGAAATTGTAAGTGAAATTAGTCAATATATTGAGATGAATGAAAATGAGAACACAACTTATCAAAACTTATGAGATAACAGTGAAGGCAGTGCTGAGAGGAAAATTTATAGCCATAAATACCTATCTTAAAAAAGAAGAAAGAGCTCAAATGAAAGATCTAACTGAACAACTGGAGAAACCAGAAAAACAACAGCAAACCATTCCAAGAGTATGCACAAGGAAAGAAATAATAAAGATTAGAGCAGAGGGAAGCTCAACAAGTTGGGCACCTGCCTACCACACAGGAGGTCCCAGGTTCGGGTCCAGGTGCCTCCTAAAAGAAGACGAGCAGATGCTGCCCCCACTGCAATGATCAGATGCAACAAGCCAGTAGGCACTGCAGTCCACAGAGAGCGGATGTGGCTTAGGCCTTTGGGCACTTGCCTCTCATGTGTGATGTCTGGGGGTTCAGTTCCTGGTGCCTCCTGGAGAAGGCAAGCAAACAATGAGCAGACAGAAGAGAGAACCATCTGGGGAAGGGAGGGATAAATAAAAAATAAAATAAATAAATAAATCTTTTTAAAAAAAGATTAGAGCAGAAATAAATGAAATGAAAAACAACAACTGATAGAGAAAATCAACAAAACCAAAAGCTGGTTCTTTGAGAAGATCATTAAAATGTACAAACCCTTAGCTAGACTAACAAAGTCAAAAAGAAGATGCAAATAAATAAAATCAGAAATGAAAGGGGGGAAGCTATAACTGACTCCACGGAAATACAAAGAATCATAAGAGGATATTATGAGAAACTATATGCCAACGAACTAGACAACCTACATGAAATGGGCAAATTCATAGAAACACAAAAACAACCTACACACAAACGACTTTACAAGAAATACAAGAACCTAACCAATCACATTTAAAAAGATTGATGGGAAACAGATGTGGCTCAAGCAACTGGGCTCCTGTCTATCATATAGGGGGTCCAGTGTTCAACACCTAGGGCCTCCTGGTGAAGGCAAGCTGGCCTGTGTGGTAAGCTGGTTCACGTGGAGTCCTGGCCTGCATGGAATGCTTGTTGACACAGGAGTGCTGCCCATGCAGAAGTGCTGGCCCAGGTGGAGAGCTGGTGCAGCAAGATGACACAACAAAAAAAGACACAGGAGAAACAATAAGAGATGCAGAAGACCAGGAAGCTGAGATGGTGTAAGAGAATGATCACCTCTCTCCCAATCTGGAAGGTCCCAGGATTGGTTCCCGGAATTGCTTAATGAGAATACAAGCAGACACAGAAGAACACACAGTAATGGACACAGAGAGCAGACAATGGATGGAGGGGTGAGAAATAAATAAATAAAAAGAAAAATTGAATGCATCATCAAAAATCTCCTAACAAGCGGACTTGCCAGTGGATAGGGCATCTGTCTACCACATGGGAGGTCCATGGTTCAAACCCCGGGCCTCCTTGACCCATGTGGAGCTGGCCCACACACAGTGCTGATGCATGCAAGGAGTGCCCTGCCGTGCAGGGGTGTCCCTGGATAGAGGAGCCCCACACGCAAGGAGTGCACCCCATAAGGAGAGCTGCCCAGCATGAAAGAAAGTTCAGCCTGCCTGAGAATGGCACCACACACACGGAGAGCTGACACACAAGATGAGGCAACAAAAAGAAACACGGATTCCCGTGTTGCTGACAACAACAGAAGCGGATGAAGAAGAACATGCAGCAAATGGACACAGAGAACAGACAATGAGGGGGGGGTGCTGGGGGGAGGAAGGGGAGAGAAATAAAAAAATTTTTAAAATCTCCTAACAAAGAAAAGTCCGGGACTGGATGACTTCACAGGTGAATTCTACCAAGCATTTTGAGAAGAATTAACACAAATTCTGTTTAAACTTCTCCAAAAAATTGAAGAGTAGGGGAAATTACCCAATACATTTAATGAAGCCAACATCACCCTAATACCAAAGCCAGATAAATATACTACAAGACAATAAAATTACAGATTGACCTCTAATTAACATAGATGCAAAAATTCTCAACAAAGGAACAGATGTGGTTCAAGCAGTTGGGCACCCAGCTCCTACTTGGGAGGTCTTGGGTTTGGTTCCTGGTGCTTCCTAAGGAAGACAAACAAAAAACAAGCAGACATCAACAACAACAAAAAAGCAGACATTGAGCAAGAACAATGAGCAGACAAGTAAAAAAAAAAAAAAAAAGGAAGAGCAGACAAGGAGCAAAGAAAATGAGCAGACAATGAGAAGAAAAAAGAAACAAAATAAGCAGGGAGCTGATGTGGCTCAAGTGGTTGGGCACTGCCTCCCACATGGGAGGTCCCAGGTTCAGTTCCTGGTGCCTCCTAAAGAGAAAATAGACAATGAGCAGATGATGAGCAAAAACAACAAGCAAAAAATGAGGGAGTTATCTTGCAGGGGGAATACATTTTCTCTAAATATATATTAAATAAGAGCAAGAGCCTATCTATGTTTTTAAAAAATTCTCAACAAAATACTTGCAAATGGAAACAAACAGCATATGAAAAGAATTACACACCATGACCAAGTGGGATTTATTCCTGGTACGCAAATGTGGTCCAACATAAGAAAATCAATTAATGTAATATATCACAGTAACAAATTGAAGGGGAAAAAAGCGCGCAATCATCTTGATTGATACAGAAAAGGCATTAGACAAATCCAGCATCCTTTTTTTATAAAAACACTTCAAAAGATAGGAATAGTAAAAAAAATTCCTCAATACAATAAAAGGCATATTTGAAAAACCCACAGCCAACATCATACTCAATGGGGAAAAGTTGAAAGCTTTCCCTCTAAGATTGGGAACAAGACAAAGATGCTTATTGTCACCATTGTTATTCAGTATGGTGCTAAATGTTCTAGCTAAAGTGATTTTTATTTTTTTATTTTTGTCTTTATTCATTTTTTAAATATTACATTCAAAAAATATGCAGTCCCCATACACCCCCCACCCCCCTCACCCCACTACTCCCCCCATAGCAACATTCTCCTCCATCATCATGAGACATTCATTGCATTTGGTGAATACATCTCTGAGCATTGCTGCACCTCATGGTCAATGGTCCACATCATAGCCCACACTCTCCCACAGTCCATCCAGTGGGCCATGGGAGGACCTGCAATGTACGGTAATTGTCCCTGCAGCACACCCAGAACAACTCCAAGTCCCGAAAACGCCTCCACATCTCATCTCTTCCTCCCATTCCCCACACCCAGCAGCCACCATGGCCACTTTCTCCACACCAATGCCACATTTTCTTCGATTACTAATCACAATAGTTCATGAATAGAATATCAGTAAGTCCACTCTCATTCATATTCTATTCCTCCATACTGTGGACCTTGGAATGATTGTGTCCACTCCACATCTATGTCAAGAGGGGGCTTAGGTTCCACATGGATGCTGGATGCAATCCTCCTGCTTTCAGTTGTAGGCACTCTTGGCTCCATGGTGTGGTGGTTGACCTTCAACTCCATGTTAGCTGAGTGGGTTAAGTCCAATAAACCAGAGTGTAGAAGCTGAAGCCTGTTGAGGCTCAGGGCCTGGCTATCATATGGTCAGTCCAGAGATTCAGATCCCCTGGGTATATATTAAACCCCAGCACCAACTACAATTCTGGTAAAGTAACGGGAAGGGTTTGTGAAAAGAGATCACATCTGAGTCCAGCTCCATCACACAGATAGCTAAAGTGATTATACGAGGGGGAAAAAAAAAGGCATCCATATAGGAAAACAGGAAGTAAAATCTCACTATTTGCAGATGACTTGATCCTATATTTTTAAAATTCTGAAATTTCTACAACAAAGCTACTCAAGCTAATAAACGAGTTCAGCAAAGTGACTGGATACAAGATCAACATGCAAAAATCAGTATAAAAATGCATTACCTTCCCCCAGCTTGGAACATAATTCCTGGGGATAAGCCTCCCTGGTGCCAAGGGATTACTACCAAACACCAGCTCATGGTGCAATTAGAAAAAGACCTTGAATAAAAGGGGGAAATGGTAAAGACAAATGAGTTTTTATGGCTAAACAACTTCAAAATGAGTTGGGAAGTCATGAAAGTGGTTGCATTTATGCACGTCTCAGCAAGATCTCAGAGACAGTTAAAGTAGATACAACCCCAGGTAGTAGTGCTCCTGAGGGCTACAGATACACTCAGGTCCTACAGTCATGGCAGATGGCTCTGGAGTTCAGTGCCTTGCCAGAGGGCCCTACTTTGGAATTTGTGCTTCTGAGTGTGATGGAGTTGGATTCAGATGTGACTTCTCTACACATACCTCTTCTGTCACTTTTACTGAACCTGTGGTTGGCACTGGGGTTGGTGTATGTTCAGGAGACTTGAATCTCTGGGCTGTCCATGTGCCAGCTGGGCCCTGAGCCTCAGCAGAGTTGCAACACCTACTCTTAAGTTCACTGGACTTACCCAAGTAAGCTAACAAGGAGGTGAGCCTGGTCAACTACTACACCAGGGAACCGAGAGAGTCTCCCAACTGCAAGCAGGAGAATCCCATCCATCAGCCATGTGGGATCCAAGCCCCCTCTCAATTTAGTGGTTGAGTGGGTATCACCATCCCAGGGTCCTCAGGATGGAGGAATAAAATATAGTTTAGAGTGGACTTACTGATATTCTAGTATAGAATTATAGTGACTTTAGCAATGGAAGAAATTATATCAGGCCATGGGAGTTGCTGAAGGCAGGGAGAGGAAAGAGGTATGATATGGGGCATTTTTGAGACTTGAAGTTGTTCTGAATGATATTGCAGGGACAGATGTAGGACATTATATGTCCTGCCATAAGCCACTGAATGCACTGGGAGAGAGTGTAAACTATAATCCATGCTGCATAGGAGTGCTCCAAAATGTATTCATCAAAGGCAATGAATGTACCACACTAATGAAAGAAGTTGATGTGGGAGGAGTGGGGTTGTGAGGAGTGGGGTATATGGAAACCTCTTATTTTTTAATGTAACATTTTGTGTGATTTGTATCTTTTTTAAAAAAAAGATAATAAAATAAATCCCCAACTATAAAAGACAAGCAAAAAATAAAGTCTCTTTTGTCTGATACTAGTATAACTACCCTTGCTCTTTCGGGGCTACTATTTGCATGGAGTATCTTTTTCCAGCCTTTCACTTTCAGCTGGTTTGTATCCCTGGGTCTAAGGTGAGTTTCTTGTAAGCAGCACATGGATGGCTTATATTTCTTTTTATCCATTTTGTTAGCCTGTATTTTTGATTGGGGAGTTTAATCCATTGACATTCAATGATATTACTGTAAATGCACTATTTACTTCCATCATTTTATTCTTTGGTTTTCATATGCCATGTCATATTTTTCTGTCTTTTTACTCTTTTGGTTATCCTTTCTGCTATTCTTTCTTCTATACTCTTCTCCAAGCCCCTCCCTCCTCTCTTTTTATTTCAGGTTTTAAGGCTTCCTTTAATATGTCCTGCAGAGGTGAATTCTTTTTTGCAAATTCTTTAAGTTTCTGTTTGTTTGTGAATCTTATACTCATTTTCATATTTGAAGGACAATTTTGCTGGATAAAGAATTCTTGGCTGGCAATTGTTCTTTTTAAGACTCCTAATTTTATCACATGACTGTCTTCTTGCCTCCATGGTTTCTGAAAAGGAATCCATTCTAAAACTTACTGAGCATCCCTTGATGGTTTGCTTCTCTCTTGCTGCTCTCAGAATTTCTTGTTATCTTTGACATTTGACATTCTGAGTAGTAGGTGTCTTGGAGTAAAAATTTGGATTTATTTTGATTAGGGTATGGTTTGCTTCTTGGATATGTAGAGTCATTTCTTTCAAGAGAGTTGGGAAATTTTCAGTTACTATTTCCTCAAATACTCTTTCTGTCCCTTTTCCCTGCTCTTTTCTTTCTGGAATGCTCTTTACACATATATTATTGCATTTCACATTGTCCTTCAACTCTCTGAGCCCCTGCTCAATTTTATCCATTCTTTTGTCTCTATGTTCTTTTCTCTCTTTAATTTCAACTGTTCTGTCTTCTGTATCACTTATTCTTTCTTATTCTTTCTTCCATCATTTCTAGTCTGCTGTTGTATATGTAATATGTTTTTTATTTCATCTATTGTGTCTTTCATTCCCATGACCTCTGTTACTTTTCTGTTCAGGATTTCAAATTCTTTTTTTGCACTTGCTCAATGTCTTCTTGATGTCATTTATCTCTTTAACCATATTGTCTTTCAACTCATTAATTTGATTTTGGAAATTTGTACACATTTTGCTGATTAGTTGTAGCTCATAATATTTTGCTGATGTCTAGGCATCTGATTAGGATGTAGTTTTCTCAGATACTATTTCTTTCATTCTAGGGATTTAGTGGCAGGAAGCTATTTTTTACTGTTGCACTTGATTCTTGGCTCAACCCTGATTGTTAGGATTATCCCTGCTAGTTGCTCAAAACTTGGCATTGGACCCAGTAAATGGTTAGATTCACTTCCTAGGGCCTTGGTGAGGGAGGCTATAGAGGTCAGAAAAAGCCTCTCCTACTTATTTTTAATTTTCTTGCATGCATTTCCTTGGTCTGCCAGCAGATGGTGCTCTTTGGCAACTTTCAGTTCAATGCCTGGTCAGAGTGTATTTGTTGTAGCACAGACTGGGTCAATGTGATAGAGCTTCCTGCCTTGAAGCTAGGAGCCTTGTAATTCAAACTTTCTCTGAGATAGTTCTCCAGCCTCCTCTGGCAGTCCCTTCCTTTTCCCTGGCTAGGAAATGTTTCTACTTCCCTCTGAATGCTCAACAATCTGTCCTGGTTAGTAGAGAAGGAGATTGGGGGGGGGGGGGTGTTGGGGGGGTTGTATCTCTTTAGCCCCCTTCTGGCTCCCAAGGCATACAGTGGACTGGCTCCACCCAACCTAGAAGGGTTCCTGGGGCACAGCAGACCAAATCTGTGAGTCAAAAGCTGAGTCAGCCTTGGACCACATCCCTCTCTCTCCCCTTTCCTGGGGAGGTGCTTCCTCAACAATCAGTCCTGGCTAGAAGAGAGGGAGATTGCAAGGGTCAGATTTCTCCAGTTCTATGCTGCCTTCTAGGGCAAACTTTCCAGGCCAGGTGGGACCACAGCAGACAAAATTTGTGGGTCAAAAGCTGAGTCAGCCTTAAAGCTGTTTCCTCTTTCCCCTTTCCAGGAGGGGTGGATCCCTGGGTCCCCCTTTGTAGCTGCAGGCCCAGAGGCCTGAGAATTCTAAAGTGTCTTTAGTGTGGGAGAGAGTGCCTGCAGCAGCTGCTGCTAGTTTCAACTCAGTTCTGTCATTGTGATTCCCTCCTTTGTCCCTCTCTCCTCTGGGTAGTGTCCAGCCTTTGCCTGGTATCTTAAACCCTAGAAGATCTTTTCCTATGCTATTTCAGCCTGTCTTCTAGCTATTTTTCTGGAGGAGAAGAGAGCCCCATGTCTTTCTAGTCTGCCGTCTTCCTGGAAGTCCTCTGGAAATGTATTCTCAATATTATCTTGCAATAATATTACAGGAAATCAATGAAATTGGTTCATCTGGTAGAAAAGTGGGAAAACATAGCAATGTTGTTGCTAATACAATCATTTTAGTTGCTTAGTTAATAAACAGAAGTGCCAAATTTGCTTTAAAGTAAAAACTTATTGGAAATTTTAACAGTTAAAATCATTATATAGATGCCATTATATTATAAAACAGCAGAAAGTTAATATCTGAAATTGCTATAATTGGTTAGATTTAGACTAGAACCTACTACAGTAATAGTAATTCTAAACTGAGTTTGCTTTTGCTTACGGTTATTTCAGGGCTGACCTCACCTTTGATGGTAACTACTCTTCTCTCCAGTTTGTAGCCTAGCAACTTCTGCCCCCTATGGCTTAGGGGAAGGGAAACTTGAGATATGCTATCTCCTGTCCTTCCACTGTTAATGACCCTGCTTTTTCTCATGACTCCAGACATGGACTAAATTGCTGCCTGGTGGAAATTTTGACCCTCAGGTTTGAATATCCACTCTTCCAGTCCAGCAGCCACCAGAGTCCTGTTATCTCCAAGGACTGGAGAGTGGGAATGGCCTCCCACTTTGAATGTTGAGGGTCCTAAAAGTGGCAATTCATGAGAGAAACCAGTTTCCCTGAGGCTTCAGTAACCTCAGTGGGTATATATTGGAATTAATGTTCATCCAAGATCTGCCAAAGTCAAAATGGAAAATAAGCAAAATTCTGAAGTAAAGGAAAATTGTATTTTAAAGCATTGGGGACATTTTGGTTATAAGCCAATAATTAAAGAACAAAATTCTTGTCCAAAACTGCATGGTCCCAGTGCAAATTAATTAGAAATAGCCTTCAAAGAGATATTTAAAAAGTTATCTTACAGTTAAATGTATTTTGTCACAGAATAAAAATTATGTATAAGATTATTGAGTTGTGTGTTTCTCTGTCTAACTTTATTTGTGTCTGTCTCTTTGTTCAGTGTATATCTTCATACACTGAACTGGTATTATCAAATTAACAAATGAAAATTCTTAAAAGAGCTCTATTCAAACTGTAAAATTAAATATGTACTTATATATGTGAATAAGTATTCTTGGAGCCCAAATTAATCTAAGCAGGATGGTAAGGCCATATAGAAATCTGGATATAGAAACTATTGGGATAGGAACAAAGCTTTTCCTAAGCTCTTTCCCAACTCCCAGGGCCTTCTCTTTACAAGAGCTTTGGCAGGACAGGGAGGGGTGACAGATTAAAACTCTATTTTCTAGGATTGGTAATTAAGAATCAGCTGTCTTGTAATTCCCCAATTTAAACCTTTTAACAGCCTTAAAATAAGGGTGGTTAATAATTCTATTACCAAGTTTCAATGACTAAAAGAAAAGTCCTTGAAAGCTATGGAAAGATTTTTAAAACAAATTAAAAATTATTATTATTCCAGAACCTAGCAATCAGTATACTTTTAAGGCTATTCACAGTTTCAATTTTATTTAGCTTGGATGTAATCTCCCTAGATTTATAGGACAGTAATAAAATAAATCAACATTATATGTGTTAAATCTTTAAGATAATAAAAGTTGTAAGTTCATGCCTAATGAAAGTAAGTTTAAAAAAAAATGTAGATCTGCCCTCTCTTAAATGGATAAAGTAAATTTTGTTGGTTGCTAATTGTAATTGAATAAGCTTATTTTAAGGTAAACTAACCAGTCTATGTGGTTATGGTTAATATAAGGAGTTTGTAAAAGCATCTTCTAAACTGAAGCATTTAAATGGCTAATTCCAGCAAGCCATTATTATTAGAAATCTAAATATTAATAATAAAAAGTAACTTCATAACAAGAAAACCTGTCAGAGGCCACCTCAATCTCCATTGAATTGGTGGTAAAGAAAGATAACCTTGATTCCATTGGGAATCTTAGGTTTTCATAAAATAATGGAGAAAGTAGTTTTTCCTGTGCTGCTAAAGTAAAATACCTGCTAATTAATGTAATCATGGTAAAAGTATAGAAGTAAAAAAGCAAAGTACTAAAAATGTTGAGTTCATTTGGCATTACTTTGGAAGTGCTTAGAAAGTATATAAAGATTAAAAGAGATAAATTTCATTATTGTCAAACTCTCTTATGCATTCAAACCAGGCCCAAAATACCCTGCATGATGCCTCTCCATTTGAGTTACTGGCTAGGTTGGTCATTGACCCCTAAAACAATTAAAGTTTCTACTACATCACTGACCATGCTCCTGAAGTAGATGGAGAATATGTTGCAATTTTGGACTCCTGCAGTATCCAGCATTGGCTTGATATGGCCAGATGTACAATGGATATTGCCTCCAAACTGGTTATTTTTCATAGTGCCAAAGGGCGCTATGCTGCAGACTGGTGAAACCTTCCTTACCTTCCTTGTCTCTCTCTAGGATTAACAGTGCTGCAGCAAGCTGACTATGTGAAGAGCACACCAAGTGGAGCTACAGTTACCAGAGTGATGTGAGTAGAACTTAAACGCAATTGGCATTATGGCCTGCTCCCATGGAGCAATAACATGTATGGTATTGCAGACCTGCAGCTTAGATCTATTAATTGCAGCTTCAAGAGGAACTTGTGCATTAACTAGTATTAAGTACTGTACCTATGTACCTAATGAATATGATAATATCTCTTTTATTCTAGGTCATATGCAGAAGGATATTGAACATGTTAAAAGTCTTGGTAAACTTAATTCATTCTCTAAGTAGTTAATGAATGCACCTATAAGATAAAGCTCCCTTAAGTACTGTCTTTTTTTTTTTTTTTGCTTGCCATATGCTTGTCTTCTTGTTGCCTGTACTGTTTTTGTGAGTTTCTGTCCAGGGTAGTGCCTCTCTTCATACCTCTCCTAACTGTCCTCGGCATAATCACTGTCATGGGAAAACTGTGGTTGGCAATTTATACCATTCCGGCTTGTATACCACAATCTCCCTGGAGTAACTGACAGCATAAAAGAACTCAAAAAAAAAAAAAAAAAAAAAAGAATGCTGTTTCCCATCAATTTGGGGAGAATACAGCCTCTGAAGTCACCTGGCCTTTCTCATTCTCATGGTCCAGTATCTTTTTTTTTTTTAAAGATTTATTTATTTTTATTTCTTTTCCATTCCCCTCCACCTTCCCCCCTGTTGTCTGCTCTCTGTGTCCATTCTCTGTGTTCGTCTGTGTCTGCTTGCATTCTTGTCAGCAGCACTGGGAATCTGTGTCTCTTTTTGTTGTGTCATCTTACTGCATCAGCTCTCCGTGTGTGTGGCGCCATTCCTGGGCAGGCTGCGCTTTTTTCGTGCAGGGTTGCTCTCCATGAGGGGTGCACTCCTTGCGCGTAGGGCTCCCTACATGGGGGACATCCCTGCGTTGCATGGCACTCCTTGTACTCATCAGCACTGTGTGGACCAGCTCACCACATGAGTCAGGAGGCCCTGGGTTTGAACCCTGGACCTCCTATATGGTAGGTGGATGCTCTATCAGTTGAGCCAAATCCACTACCCCCAGTATCCTTTTAACGGGACCATGTATCTTCAAAATTGTAATTAAGTTTATTTCTTCAAGAATCAATGCCTCATTAGCTATGCAGGAATTTTATCCAGTTACACCCATGGTGCCAGACTCATCTTCCCCCAATCATGATAGAGTAGCAAGAGGGTTTTATACCTTGTCAGGTAGGGCCTATTGCCCCTAATGGGCAGGAATTAGTTACAGAAAAAAGACCATCATCCTTAAATGTTCCTTTTAAGAATAAGGATGTAAACCCACTGAGGGGGAAGTTGGGGCAGGCTAGTTTAGGGAAAAGTAAGACAAGTTTAAGACCTGGCAGAAAAACATGGCCACAAAACATGTGGCCATAGAATCCTGCCTGGAAAACCTCTGAGGGAAAGACCACCACCAAGGAGGCTGCTGGAAGAACCCCCTGAGAACCCAGCCAGGAGAACTCCATTTGGAATGAAATTTCATCGGGGGTCAAGGGAAAGCCCTGGATATGCTCATGGGTCCTCATCATTAGGCCCCTTGGGGAAGTGATGATGGGATAATCAATCAGAACAGCAAATAGCTGGGGCCTTTCCCTTGAATATAGCAAGGGGAGAAATAGTTAATAGCTTAAAAGGAAGCCACACAAGCCAAATGTCTCTTCCTGGGGCAGCCCATACCTACACCTGGGATGCATAATCTATTATTTTCTCCAGTTTCTGTTCTCTTCTCCCATTTTCTCAGTAAACTACTGACCTAACTAAACTGGCATATTCTTAAATTCTTTTATGTAACATAGCCAAGAACCTAGAGGAATCCTGTTTCAGAGTGGCCCTACTGAAGGGACCTAAAAGGAATTCTGACTTGTCTAGGGGTGTCTGATGCAGTGGTAGAGTTGCTGGTCTCACAGTCTTCTATTTTCACATGCTGGCTCACACAAGTGTTTGAATATTTTGGCCAAAGGTGGAGGAAAGAACGTGAAAAACACTTGGGAAGACAAGAAGGGAGTACAATGGAGGAGACAGTATAGTATTTAGTCCCCAATCAGGGGCAAGTCTGACCCTAAAGAGAGAGGGGAAGGCCTATTGACCATTTTAAGCCACTCTGGAAAGCTACAGAATGGGGACCATGGGATAAAGAAGAACTCTCCCAGAGCATCCATAGCAGTGGGCATTCCAGATGCCCCACAGAGACCTGACAAGAGAGTACTAATACTTAACAAAGGACACTTGTTATGGAACATCTGTGAGAACCCTCTTGGGAGACATTTTATATGGGACTGAAATCCTGTGTGAGTGAGAGTGACTGCAGACAAAATTCTGGTCTAGGGAAGTGCTCAAGGGACCATGTTTGCACCCACAGACGGATAAGACTTGGAACTTTCTGGTTATATTTCCAAATGCCTGAAGATAGTGTATGGTAGGATAGCAAGAACAGGTTTCTGGAATCACATAGATGTAGATTCAAATTCTGCTTCCTCTCAGTGTTTCCTCAACTATAAAACAGAAATAAAATCTTCCTCATAGAATCTTTGAGAGGATTAAATGACATGGTTTGGTGGTTTGAAGTTCTTTGTACCACAGAAAAACATGTTCTTAAATCTTATCCATTCCTGTGGTTGTGAACCCATTGTAAATAGGATCTTTTGAGGCTACTTACTTCAGTTATGATGTGACCCTCCTCATTCAGGATGCTATGTAATCCTCTTACTGGAGTCCTTTATAAATCAAATTAATATAGAGAGAAGAAAAAAAGCCATGGAAGCAAGAAGCTGAAATCAATGAAACCCAGAAGAGAAGGGAGAGACCAGCAGATGCCACCACATGCCTTGCCATGAGGCAGAGGAGCCCAGGATTGCCAGCAGCCAGTCTTTGGGAAGAAAGCATTGCCTTGATGATGCCTTGATTTAGACATTTTTTTGGCCTCAAACTGTAAGCTAATAAATTTCCATTGTTTAAGCCAACCCATTTCATAGTATTGGCTTTAGGAAGCTTAGGAAACTAAGACATATAGCATACGTGGTAAATTGAAGCCTGTATCTTCTTAAAAGACATGTTCTTGATCTTAATCCACATTCCTGTGGGTGTGAAACCATTTGTAAATAGAACCATTTGCAGATGTTATTATTAGTTAAGGTGTGACTAACTCAATTAGGGTTGCTCTTAATCCATATCACTAGAGGCTTTATAAAGAAGAAACAGGTAGCCAGAAGTCAGAGAAGGTCACAGAGGAGCCAGAATCTGGAAGACAGTGGAACATGGAGAGAGATATCACCAGGTGATGGAAGGGAGAGATGCAAGCCAAGGAACCCCAAGGATTATGACAATCCTGCACAAGAAGCTACACACTCTGGGAGAAACAATAGTCTTGCTGGTGCCTTGATTTTGAGCTTCTAGCTCCTGAAAACATGAGACAATACCTGCTTATTGTTTAAGCCAACCCATTGTGTGGTATTTGTCATAGCAGCCTGGCAAAATAAGATAGCATATGTGTGTCCCTGTAAGTTTTATAATTTTAACCAATGTTTTTCTCTTTCCTTACATTATTTAGACTCCCCTTATTTAGTTATCTGGGCTATTTGACATTTATTGCTTCAGGAAAGGATTCACCTAGGAGAAAGAAGTTAGTTTTTGTTTCCAGAGGAAAAAGAAGTTATTTCTAGGCTGTTGAGTATCAAAAACTTAGCTCTTTGAGAGGAACAGAGACTCAACAGAAGAACAACAGTTTTGTAAGAATACTTGATGTTGAATAAGACCAGACTACCATGGGAAACGGACTTTGGCCCAGTGGTTAGGGCGTCCGTCTACCACATGGGAGGCCCGCGGTTCAAACCCCGGGCCTCCTTGACCCGTGTGGAGCTGGCCATGCGCAGTGCTGATGCGCGCAAGGAGTGCCGTGCCACGCAAGGGTGTCCCCCGCGTGGGGGAGCCCCACGCGCAAGGAGTGCGCCCGTGAGGAGAGCAGCCCAGCGTGAAAAGAAAGAGCAGCCTGCCCAGGAATGGCGCCGCCCACACTTCCCGTGCCGCTGACGACAACAGAAGCGGACAAAGAAACAAGACGCAGCAAATAGACACCAAGAACAGACAACCAGGGGAGGGGGGGGAATTAAATAAATAAATAAATCTTTAAAAAAAAAAAAAAAAGACCAGACTACCTGACCTCAGACCAAATAAATATTCCCTGGCTGGGAGAGGGGTAGAAGAAGAGGAGAAGCATTACAAGTCCAGATACAGCATATATTCCTAGGGAGGGAGACCCTGTGCCCCCTACCCCTGCAAATCTCGGAAACATGTTCCAAAACAACATGGAAATGGAGGAGACAGTCTTAGACAACCTTAGAGGTTCTGTTGCCCCAAGGTAGTGTGGGAACAGCAGAACATTTCCTATATGCTCAAGGATGACACAAACATAGCTGAAAGGGTCTTTGGACCTGAAGGAATCTGTAGATAGAACCCCATGGTGACTGGGATAGACCAAACACCAGATAGGCTGTGATGGCATCTAAAAGATGCTGGTGTGAGTAAATGTAGATGTAGTAGTAAGGCCCTAGGACTTAGGCATGACTCTGGGAAAGCACAAAACCAATTTATCTGAAACTGGGTTTTGTACCCCTCTACCCCCACCCAGATGAAGAGGACTCACAATAGAGATTAAGTTGAATTATAGAAGAGTGATATTACTGTATGACTACTTCTGGTTCAATGTTACTATCAGCTATTTGTGGGGCTCATCCAGGATGTCTGAGAATTCTGGGACAGCCTATACTTGTCTGAGGCCTGAATAAAAAGCCTAGACTAAATTAGAGCCAAGTCATCCACAGACAAAGTCCGTAACCTGGTGAGAAATTTGGTGTGTAGCATTGAGATAACCTCTCAGAAGTCTACTGATTTCAGAAATACCAATTAACAATGAGGAGATTAAGCATGAATGAGTCTAACAGAATAAAAACCCTAGACAGATACAGGATGATTGATAAAAGAGGATGAAGGCAGCCTTGGTAGACTTTGCCTTCATGATTAAATTCCCTAAGTCAAAGATGAGGAGGATCATTCTGAGGCCCCTGTCTCAGGTGAATTTCTAAAAGACCGAGCTTATTTTTGGAAAAGGTAGAGTGCTTTCAATGGCATTAACCCCCATTGCCAAAGTAGAGACTCTCAAAACCCCTCCAACTTGGCACACTCCTTAATCTGCTAATTTAAAAATATATGGTGGCCCGGATATGTGGGCTGGACTTTGGTAGGTGAGGCTGGCCCAGCCCCCAACCCCCAGGGGAGGAATGTTTCTAGGGCTTTGGGATTGCTGGTTATAGTTTAGGGAAATGTAAACATCTCTCCCCCATCCCATCCCCTTCCATTATTGGGACTGTTGACATCTTTAGTACTTGAGCTCTTCAACACAATGCAGCTGCAGCTCTAGCAAAGCTGATCTGTGGAAGAAGGTATTTGAATAGTCCATTCCTACAGAAAACAGCTAACAATATTGGGTGTGATTTTAAGACAAAGGAACTTCTTAAAACCATCAGAAAGCTGACAAGATATTAAGGAATTATTGGGCCCAAATCAAAAAGAATGTGGGGTCTCAGAAAGGAGAGGGTCAAGCATGTGTAGGGCAGTCCTGACCAAAGGAGAATCATTTGGCTCTAAATGCCAATTGCTTCCTTTTCAGAAACATAGACCCAAATGAACCTCAGATTCTTTTTCTGACAGTAGAATTTGATCATTCAGAGTGATTTTCCTTCAGTGGACAGTTAATGGGATGACTAACCGGTCCCTTTTGGAGGACATGCTGGTCACACGAGGCTCAGAGCTAGTTCTTGGCGTCACAATTCTGTCATGCAACAAATCCTCCAGGCATAGTCCAGCCAACAGTGGGCACTAAAGCAAGCTGGGCTTATTTCTGGGAAATTTGACAAGAACACACAGAGACCTCACATTGCTGGAACCACAATATGCGAACTCGGGGGTTGTGGGTGATCATCTTGCATCCACCATGTGTTCTGAGCAGCCCAGAAGGCTAGTTTGTAGAGTGTAGAAGCAGATAAACAAGCATTTTGGATTTAAAAAAGAATGAAAAAGAATGGAGAGGTGGGGAGAGGGGGAGGAAAGTGGGAGGAAGCAAGGGAGGGAGGAAAGGGAAGCAACTTTAAGGGCGTTTGCCAAATCTGGCAAACTTGAGCTATAATTTTCACAGCCTCTTGGGGCAAGAGGAAAAGTAGTCAAATGCCAAGGTATGGAGTCTGATATGAAATGCTCCCCTTAATGTTAATCCTCTGTTAAGGATTAAATCCTTAACAAATCCTCTGTTAAGGGAGAACCAAAAGTAAACCTCCCCTCCCCCCATCCCTTCTACAACAGAGCGGTGTGGAAGGTTATCTTGGGGATGGAGGGGAGGGTGATGAGGTGCCCGTTCCTGAGAAGTAGTCCTGGGCCAGCGCTCACATATTGATATGCATTCTAAATTCACATCGCCTGTGTGGTCCAAAAAGCCTCATGTTATGAATTTAGTTAAAGTGGTCCCAGTGTGGTTGTGCCCCGATACTTGTCAGGAGCAAAGGTGAATCCCCGCTAAAGAAACGTGCCTTAGACCTCAAAGAATTCCCATATAGAATTTTGCAAAGAAAATATGCAGCTCATAGTAAAAAAAAAATAGAAAAGAATCACTAAGCACTCACAAAACACACACACACACAAACAGGTACCACATATGAGAAACAATATGAACAGAAGGAAGAGACTTGTAATGGAATTATCAAACTGGATTATAAAATAACACTGATTACTGTATTTGAAGAAATAAAATACTAGCTTGAAAACATCTGCAAAAAAAAATGTTTAAGTAACCAAGCAGATTTGAAACAGAAATAGAACCATTAGAAATTTAAAATACAATAATTTAAAATTTTTCAACTATTTCATAGAAGAAATTTATTTCAAACATACAGAAAAGTTGAAAGAATAGTACAACGAACTCCTTATGCTCACAACCTCGATTCAGTAATTGTTAATATTTTGGCCATATTTATTTTATATTTTTAAATTTGATGAACCATTTGAAAATAAATTGCAGACATCGTATTTCACCCCTAAATATGTCTAAATGCATCTCCTAGAAATAAGAATACTCTCTTCTATAACCACAATGTCATTAGAACATCTAAGAAAATTTAAAAATTCCCTAATCTCATTTTATATCAGGTCCGTGTCAAAATTTTCAATACTCCCCACCCAAAAAAAGAAAGCCTTTTATAGCTCTTTCAGCCAGAATCCAATCAAAGCATTGTAATTGGTTGTACTGTCTTTTCATCTAGAATAATCCCACGACTTTTTTTCCAATGACATTGACTTTTTTTTTTAAGATTTATTTATTGCCCCCCCTCCCCCAAGATGGCTCCTCATTGTTTGCGCTTGCTATCTGTTCTGTGTATACTCATTGTGAGCTCACTGTGTCTGCCTGCTGTGTCCACTCGCTGTGTCTGTTTGTCTTCTTTAGGAGGCAGCAGAACCAAACCTGGGACCTCCCATTTGGGAGGTGGGCACCCAAATGCTTGAGCCACATCTGCTCCCTCACACTGATTTTTTGAAAATACCAAGTATCCCATGGATAGCACACATTCTGGATTTGCCTGAGTGCTCCCTAATTTAGTGTCCTTCAACGTGTTTGCTGATCTTCCTGTACCTGTAAAGTCTAGAAATTAGGCTTAGAAGCTTGATTAAATTCAGGGTAACAATTCTGGCAAGAATATTGCAGATGATGTTGTGTATATCATAACACCTCACATTAGGATTACAACATATTGGGTTGTCCCAATTATAATATTGTTAAATTTGATCACTTGGTTAAGGTGATGATTGCTAGATATCTTCCCAAGTTTAAAATTTTAAAATCACTGGACAATTTATCAGCTTCCTATAAAATAAAACATTCACTCTCTGTAACAACCCAGTGATCCCACTCCTAGCTGTTTTCCCAAGAGAAATAAAAACTTATGTTCACACAAAAACCTGTATGTGAATTTATTCATAAGTCCCCCTAACTGGAAACAACTTAAATGTCTTTCAACTGGTGAATAGATAACTATGGTACATGATTTTATGGAATCCTAAAAAGGAACAAAATGCTGATACAAGCAACAATATGGATGAATCTCAAATGCATTATGCTAAGTGCAAGACACCTGACTCAAAAGGCTATAACCTGTTTGATTCCATTTAACTAACATTCTGGAAGTAGCAAAGCCATTGAAACAGAAAACCCAACCTTAAATTTCACACTGGGAGACTCACATACTCATATTCTTATCTGAGTCACCACATCCCTGGAATCAAGAAACATGGAAGCATTATGGTTCAGTATTACTCAGAAGGTTTCTACGAAAGGATATAATCAGAACAAAGGGAGGTGGGAGATATTTCATCATGCTCAGTGAAGCTTTATGAATGAAGCAGATTCTGTCAATTGTCCTAATATCCATTCCCCTTCTTCTTTCTTCCTAAAAACACCAAGTAAGAGGGGATGCTGAGGGTTTGTGTCCCTATAGCAGTTTGGCATTGTTTATGAATTCCAAAAATAGACATTGGATTGTGTTTGTAAACTGGTCTGTTCCTCTGGGCATAACTGATTGTATTAAATTCAGAGGTCTCACTTATACTTGCTTACATAATGATTAAGGCTTTGATTGGGTCACATCAGTAGTCCCCTTGGTGGGTGAGGACTCACAAAGAAAACTTTAGACGAGAGGAGTTGGTTGGAGTTTTGAGCTGGAACTCTGGGAAGTAGGAGAAGAACACAGAAGAATAGATATGGCAGAGGCCCCAGGAAGAGAGAGAGCCTGATAGTCTACAGCTGACCTTGTGGAGAAAACAGAGCAGCTGAGTCTGGAGAAAAACAAGCCCCAGGAGAAAGACGAGACTTATCCCAGCCTACAGCTGATATTAGAAGAAGCTGGGACCAGGGAACCTTAAGAGGAAGAGGAAGCCTGAATCCTTGCAGATGTCGGCAGTTATCTTGCTCCAACACCTGGTAATAGACTTTGGTGAGGGAAGTAATTTACCTTTTATGGCCTGGTAACTGTAAGCTTCTACCCAAATAAATACCCTTTATAAAAGCCAACCGATTTCTCGTATTTTGCATCAGCACCCCTTTGGCTGACTAATACAGTCCCCCGTAAAGATATGTTGAAGTCTGTCTTAATTTACCAAAGGGCTGCTGATTCAAAGTACCAGAAATAGGTTGGCTTTTATAATGGGAATTAACATCAATCCTGCTGAAACTTTTGCAAAAAAAATTGGAGAGGAAACATGCCTCAACTCATTCGTTGAGTCCAGCATCACCCTAACACTAAAGCCTGATAAAGATATCACAAGGAAAGAAAATTAAAGACCAATAGCACTTATGAATATAGATGCAAAAATACTCAACAAGGGAAGCAGATTATGGCTCAAGTAAGGAAGCTTCTGCCTAACATATGGAAGGACCTGGGTTTGGTCACTGGGGTCTCCTGGTGAGAGGGAGGAAGAGATGGCATGCCCGCATGCCAAGCCAGTGCCTGCGCAGGTGCCGGTGTGGTGAGTCAGTGCCCGCACAAGTGCCCAGGCAAGTGCCTGTATGATGGCCAGTGCTCTGTGCAGGTGGGTTGTGCAGCGGGATGATGATGCATCAGGGGAGAGATGGAGGGAGTCAGGGTGGGGCACAGTGGAGATCAGGAACTGGGGTGCATAGTTGATGGGGAGCCTCTCTCCTCATCAGAGGTCTCTGAGGTCAAATCCCGGTGGACCCTGGATGAAAGAAAATGAGAAAAGAAGACAACACAGACAGCAAAAACTGCAGGGAGGGAGAAGGGGAAGGGGGAGAGATAATAAACAAACAAATAAATAAATAAATCTTTAAAAAAAAAATACTCAACAAAATACTGGCAAACTGAATCTAACAGCATTTTAAAAGAATTATACACCATGATCAAGTGGGCTTTATCCCAGGCATGCAAGGATGGTTCAATGTAAGAAAATCCATTAATGTAATACACCCCCTTAAGGAAGTGAAGAGAAAAAAAAACACATGATCATCTCAATTGGTGCACAAAAGGTATTGACAAAATCCTGCACCCTTTCTTGATGAAAACACTTTGAAAACTACAAATAGAAGGAAACTTTCCCCAATAAGATATAAAGCACATATGAAAAACCCACAGCTAATGTAATACCCAGTGGTGAAAGACTGAAAGCTTTCCCTCTAAGTTCAGGAACAAGACAAGGATGTCCACCATCACCCCTGTTATTGAACATTGTACTGCAAGTTCATCAGAGCAAACACATAAGAAAAAGAAATAAAAGACATCCAAATTGGAAAGAAAGAAGTAAAACTTTCCTTATTTACAGATGGCATGATCCTATATGTAGAAAATCCAAAAATTTCTACAGTACAACTACTAGAGCTAAAAAGCAAATAAAGCAATGTGGCAGGGTATGAGATTAACACACAAACTTCAGTCATGTTTCTATACATAAGTAATGAACAATGTGAAGAGGAAATTAAGGAAAAAATCCATATAAAAGAGCAACTAAAAGAATCAAATATTTATGAATAAATTTAACCAAGATGTAAAGGATTTATATACATAAAACTATAACACTTTGATTGCTAAAAGAAATCTAAGAAGACCTAAAGAAATGAAAGAACTTTCCACGGTCATGGATTGGAAGACTAAACATGGTCAAGATGCCAATTCTTACAGATTCAACACAATCCCAATTAAAATTCCAACAGCCTACTTTGCAGAAATGGATAAGCCAATCATTGCATCTATATGGAAGAGTAAGAGGCCTCAAATAGCCAAAGCCAAATGTAGGGCAGCATTTTCAGACCATATATTAGACAATGGTTTCCTAGACTTTACACCCAAAGCACAAGAAATAAAAGGAAAAAATAGATAAATGGGACCTCATAAAAATTTAAAACCTTTGTGCATCAAAGGAATTCATCATGAAAGTAAAAGGACAACCTACAGAATGGGAGAAAATATTTGGAAACCACATGTATTAGTCAGCCAAAGGGGTGCTGATGCAAAATACCAGAAATTGGTTGGTTTTTATAAAGGGTATTTATTTGGGGTAGGTGCTTACAGATGCCAGGCCATAAAGCATAAGAAACTTCTCTCACCAAAGCCTATTTTCATGTGTTGGAGTAAGATGGCTGTGAGGGTTGACGCTTCCTGGGTTCCTCCCTTCCAAGGTCTTGCTTCTCCTTGGGTTCAAGGTTCCTCTCTTCCTGAGGCAGACTTCTCTTTCCTCTGTGAGCTACTTCCCAGGGCTCCAGCTTACAGCTTCGGCATAAAACTCCAAAATAAAAACTCCAACATCAAAATCCCTCAACTCTGTTCTTTGCCATGCTACCCCTTGGTAGGTGGGGACTCAAATTCCTAATCATAACTCAATCATGCCCAGGTTGAGATCAGATTACAAGCATAATCCAATATTTCTTCTTTGAATTCATCAATAATATTAAACTGCTACACTGCATATCTGATAAGAATTTAATATACAGAATTTATTAACAAAATCCTATAACTCAACAACAAAAGGACAAAAAAAAATTTAAAAATGGACAAAAGACATACAAGACAACAGATCTTACAGTGATGAGACCTGTCAAAATTTTTTAATTTCATGTTTTTATTTTTTTTGTTATTCAAAAATTTTAAATTTTGTTATTTTTAAAACTATCATTATTATTTCATTTTCTTATTAATTGTATTTGGTTATTTTGTCAGCTTCATTTTGAAGAAGTTTGGGATTACAGTAGGGTTACAACTATTGCAGGGGAGGATCATTGGTGCAGGGTGTCAGTGATGGGGGATTCTTGGGGGAGGTTCACTTGGAACATACCTATAAGGCATATAAATGTGTTCAGGTGTTCACGGGGTATTGTCACAGTGGGTGGAGATTCACACAATAACCAAAAGAATATCAAATTCCCATCCTAGGAAGCTCTGTCACATTCTCTAATGAGACAGCAAGAAAGCCCCAAGTACAGGGGCAGTGACTAGTGAAGGAGGATGAACCATTGACAGGCTCTTGATATTGATGACTGTACCTATGAACCCTTGCTTTTGAAATTAAAACTTAGCCTAATATTACAGACTGCATAAGAGTTACCTCCTGAGGGCCTCTTTGTTGCTCAAATTCAGCCTCTCTCTAAGCCAAACTCAGCATATAAATGCATTACCTTCCCCACAGCATGGGACAAGACTCCTGGGGATGAGCCTCCCTGGCACTGAGGGATTACTACCAAGCAATGCAACAGGAAAAAGACCTTGACCAAAAGAGGGAAAGGGTAAAGACAAATGAGATTATATGGCTAAGAGATTTCAAAGTGAGTTGGGAGGTCATTCCAGAGGTTACACATATGCAAATCTCAGCAGAATCTCATTAACTGCCACAGTAAATATTGCCTCAAATAGACTCTTAAGGGCTCTAGAGAAATCCGGACACTATAGGTAGGGTAGACAGCTCAAGAGTTTGGTGCCCTGCCAGTGGGCCTTACCTTGGAACTTGTGCTCCCCAGTGTGACAGACTCATTTGCAGTTTCCCTACACATGGCTCTTCTGGCCCTTTTATTTGAACCTGTAGTTAGTACTATACTTGGCAGGTATATGTCCAAGAGACTTAAATCTTTGGTCCATTCATGTGCCAATTGGGTCCTGAATCTCAAAAGATTCACCTACTCTCCAGTTCATTGGACTCACCCAGGACAATAACAAGGAATGATGATGGACAATGCCTGTCCCAAGGAACAGAGAAAATCTGCAACTGCAAGCAAGAGAGTTTCATCCATCTGCCCCATGGGATCTAAGCCCCCTCTCAATTTGAGGTAGAGTGGGCATCATCATCCCAGAATCCTCAGGATTGGGGAATGAACAATGGTCTAGAGTAGACTTCCTGGTATTCTACTATAGACTTATTGTCATTCTAGCTATGGAAGAACTTTTATCATTGATGTGAAGGTAGTGGCCACTAGAGTTTCTGAGGGGAGGGAGAGGGAAAATTAGGTGTAATATGGGGGTAATTTTTGGGACATTGGAATTGTCCTGCATGATGTGGTGATGGATACAGGCCATTATATATTTTGTCATAACTTACAAAATTGGGTGGGACAGAGTGTAAACTATAATGTAAACTATAATCCACAGTTAGTGGCAATGTTCAATATGTGTTCATCAATTGTAACAAATGTACCACACTAATGAAGGATATAGTTAATGTAGAATATATGGGAGGAGGAGGGAGTGGGGGATATAGGAATCCCCTATTTTTTATGTAACATTTATGTAATTGAATTATCTTACTAAAAAAATTAAAAGTGTATTTTTTTAAAATACAGACTTGAATAGATATTTCTCTAAAGAAGATACACAAATGATTAAAAGCACATGCAAATTATGCTCCAAAATATCAGCCATTAAGGAAATGCAATCAAAATAACAATGAAATACCATATAATGCCCATGAGAATAAGCACTACTTGAAAAATGAAAAATAACAAGTGTTGGAGAGGATGTGGAGAAACGGAAACACTTATTCATTGTTGGTGGGAATGTAGAATTGTGCAGCTACTGTGAAAAAGAGTTTGGCAGTTCCCAGAAAGTTAAGTACAGAATTACCTTATGACCTGGCAATCCCACTTCCAGTTATATACCCAAAAGAACAGATATTTGCACAACAGTGTTCATAGTGGGATTATTCACAATTGCTAAAGATGGAAGCAATCCATGTGTCCATTAAGAGGTGAACAGATAAACAATTTGTGGTATATACATACAAAGGAATATTATTCAGCTGTAAAAAGGAACACAGTTCTGATACATGGGACACCATGGATGAACCTTAAAGATGTCATATTGAGTGCAATAAGCCAGACACAAAAGGACAAATATTGTATGATCTCACTAACATAAAATAATTAGACTTTACCTTTTCAAATTCCCATAACTATATAATGTTCCCTAAATGTCTGTGTTTTCTTGTCAGATACCTCCCGGTAGCTGAGGCAGGAGTCAAACCCACAATTTCCTAATATTTGTTCCTTCACTACAAGCAGCATTCCCTGCATAATATATTTTGGAGTGTTTTTAAACAGGCCCACGCATGTGTTGGTTCAGAAAACTGTTTCCCAGTTCTTTGACTTACCTCCCATTGAGAGGTGGGGTCTAGGCTCTCCCTAATAACCAGGGCTACTAGTGACTGCTTGTCACTCACAGAAGGCCTTGGAAGCAAAGCTTTCTAACATCCGAGGTTATGTTTGAAAAGGCCATGCCACTACCTGTTCATGTGGGTCACTCACCTGGAGAGCCCTCAGACACCATGTAAGAATCTGAATGCCCTGAGAATACCCTGCTGCTAGGAAGCCCTGACCAATGGGAAGGAGTCACATAGATCCTCCAGGCAAAGCCAGCTTAAACCCAACGACATGGGAATGACGCCAACCCAGATGACTCTAACCTTAGGCTGTTGAGAAATCCCCAGCTAGAGAGCTTCTGCTGCTGAGGGCCCAGATGTAATAAAGCAGAAATGGCCTCCCCACTATGCCCTGCTGAATTTCTAATCTCAGGACATAAGCAAAGTAAAAATGGTTGTTTTATGACACTATTTTGTTAAGTATGTTTTTTGTTTGTTTGTTGCCAAGTAATAACAACAAGAAAAATTCACTGAGGTGAATTGAATGGGTACAAAGAAAGTATATTGAAATCTGAGTTTCTTTCCTTTCCTGTTCTGCAGCCTTCCAGGTCTGTCTCTGGCAGTAACAGCTGTTACATTTCTGTATATCCTTCCAGACTTATTAATTGAAAATTTGTATAGCACTGACTCTGTGCCAGACATAGTTCAAGGACTTTACCTATATTTGCTCATTTATTCTTAATTTATTTTGGTAACACCGGTGGCAGAGTGAAAGAGAGTCCTGTGCTTCATTGGACTGTTTTCCAAAAATGGGAAGTCTGAACTCAGTTCAAAACTGCTTTTTGAATGCTAATCATCTGACAGGATGGTTAAATTTTTCTTACATATTTCCTAATCATTTTCATTTTCTTTTCTAATTTGACATTCAAGTATGAAACTGATTTCTAGTTTTGATGTATTTTTCAATCTCTAAATATTTTTTTGATTTTCTGTCAAACTTGGAGGCTTTTAATATTCTCTGTTTTGCACAATATGATATTACCAATTCTCTTCTGCACTAACTCAGCCAACTCCCTCAGTTTGGTAATCAAGGGAAAAAATATGGCACTATCTATATTGATGCAGTTTTTATACCTTGTCAAAGGCATATTAGATTTATATGCTTTAGAAATTTGGTGTGAATAAGCAGAGATTATCATTTGTACTATAGTATTTTATACCATGAAGGATACCTAATTTGTTTAAATACGGTATCTCTGTCCACTTCATTCTAAAATTATTCACTTTTTTCCACATATGTAGGGGTAGGTCATTTCCCTTCCTATAGCCATTTTTCATAATCAGGCAATATATTTTGAGTGACTGGGTATCAATTTATGACCCAGAACCCCCAATATATCCTGCATTTACCATAATTATATGTTTTTATCCAACATATTCACTCCCCATAGGAATACACTGGAGAAAAATAAAGTGATTTATTTTTTTCCTAATTACTCAGCAAATAGCCAGTCTTTTATGTGCACAATATTAGAGCTAATGCTCAGTGTATCCCAGAGACTGGGAGAAAACTAGGACCACAGACTTAGTGGCATAAAGAGAAAAAGCAGGGAAGAAGATTTGGCTCAACTGATAGAGCATCCACCTACCACATGGGAGGTTCAGGGTTCAAACCCAGGGCCTCCTGACCCGCGTGGTGAGTTGGCCCATGTGCAGTGCTGATGTGTAAAAGGAGTGCCCTGCCATGCAGGGGTGTGCCCCGCGTCGGGGAGTCCTGCACACAAAGGGTGCGCCCTGCAAGGAGAGCTGCCCCACGTGAAAAAAGTGCAGTCTGCCCAGGAGTGTTGCAGCACACACGGGAGAGCTCACACAGCAAGATGATGCAACAAAGAGAGACGCAGATTCCTGGTGCTGCTGACAACAATGCAAGCAGACACAGAAGAACACACAATGAATGGACACAGAGAGCAGACAACTGGGGGAGGAAAGGGGAGAGAAATAAATAAATTAAAAAAATAAATCTTTAAAAAATAATTTTTTTTTTTTTTAAGATTTTACTTTTTTATTTATTTAATTCCCCTCCCCTCCCCTGGTTGTCTGTTTTCTGTGTCTTTTTTGCTGCCTCTTGTTTCTTTGTCCGCTTCTGTTGTCGTCAGCAGCACGGGAAGTGTGGGCGGCGCCATTCCTCGGCAGGCTACACTTTCTTTCGCGCTGGGCGGCTCTCCTTATGGGGTGCACTCCTTGCGCATGGGGTTCCCCTACGCGGGGGACACACCTGGGTGGCGCGACACTCCTTGCGCGCATCAGCGCTGCGCATGGGCCAGCTCCACACGGGTCAAGGAGGCCCGGGGTTTGAACCTCGGACCTCCCACGTGGTAGACGGACGCCCTAACCACTGGGCCAAAGTCCGTTTCCCTAATTTTTTAAAAAGAGTAAAAAGGGTAAACAAACTTGGCCCAGTGGATAGGGCGTCCGTCTACCACATGGGAGGTCTGCAGTTCAAACCCCGGGCCTCCTTGACCTGTGTGGAGCTGGCCCATGTGCAGTGCTGATGCACGCAAGGAGTGCCGTGCCACACAGGGGTGTCCCCCGCATAGGGAAGCCCCATGCGCAAGGAGTGCGCCCCATAAGGAGAGCTGCCCAGCGCGAAAGAAAGTGCAGCCTGCCTAAGAATGGCGCCACCCACATGGAGAGCTGACACAACAAGATGACACAACAAAAAAGAGACACAGATTCCCGTGCCGCTGACAACAACAGAAGCAGACCAAGAAACAAGACGCAGCAAATAGACACAGAGAACAGACAACTCGGGTAGGGGGGAGGGGAGAGAAATAAAAAAATTAATAATAAAAAAAAACCTCCAAAAAAAAGTAAAATCAGGACATATACAGAGGTTATGAAAGGATATATAATTTGATAATTATGTTCTTAGAAAGAGAAATATCACCTTTTAAAACTAAATTTAAATAAATGACTGGCCTAACTAACTGTAGTTGGTGCTGGGGTTTAGTGTGTACCCAGGGGACCTGAACCTCTGGACTGACCATGTGATAGCCAGGCCCTGAGCCTCAACAGACTTGCAACTCCTAAACTCTGGTTTATTGGACTTACCCCAGCCAGCTAACATGGAGGTGAAGAAGGTCAACCACCACACCAGGCCAAGACTGCCTGCAACTGAAAGCAGGAGAATTGCATCCAGCATCCATGTGGAATCTAAGCCCCCTCTTGATATAGATGTGGAGTGGACACAACCATTCTAAGGTCCACAGGATGGAAGAATAGAGTATGGATTAGAGTGGACTTACTGATATTCTATTCATGAACTATTGTGATTAGTAATCAAAGAAAATGTAGCATTGATTTGGAGAAAGTGGCCATGGTAACTGCTGAGGGTAGGGAGTGGAAAGAAAAGTTGTGATGTGGGGGCATTTTCAGGACTTGGAGCTGTCCTGCTGGTACTGCAGGGACAGTTACCAGACATTGTATATCCTCCCATGGCCCACTGGGTGGACTGGGGGAGAGTGAAAACTACAATGTGGGCCATTGACCATGTGATGCAGCAGTGCTCAGAGATGTACTCACCAAGGGCAAGGAATGTCCCATGATGATGGAGGAGGTTGTTATGGGAGGAGTGGGGTGATGGGGGTGAGGGGTATATGGGGACCTCATTTTTTTTAATGTAACATTTAAAAAATAAAGACAAATAAATAAATAAAATAAAAGGTACCAAAGAAGGTACATGGAAATCTATGTGTCCTTCCTTCTCTGTTCTGCAGCCTTCCAGGTTCTGCCTCTGGAAGTACCAACTGTTAAGTCTTTTCATAGCCTTTCAGAAGTACTAAGTGAACATTCACATAGCATTCTCACTGCACCACCATTTTTCTAAGGGCTTTACCTACATTCATTCATTTATGTGGCTACCCAGAGGAGGTAGCAGGGAGGAAAGTTCTCTTCTTAATTACAAATATTCTCCAAAAATGGGAAGTCTGAAGTGTTGCTCATAATTGTCTTTAGAATGCTGTTCCTTCAATGAGATGGCTACATTCTTTTTAACGTACTTAATTTCCTAATCCTTTATTCAGTTCTCTTCCAAGTTGACATTCAGAGATGTGAACCTATTCTCTACTTTTGTTATTCTCATCTATCGTTTTCTGATTTTCTATCAAGACATCAAAAATTCTCCATTTAAGGGAAGTGGACTTGGCCCAATGGATAGGGCATCTGCCTACCACATGGGAGGTCCACAGTTCAAACCCCGGGCCTCCTTGACCCCTGTGGAGCTGGCCCATGCACAGTGCTGATGCACACAAGGAGTGCCCTGCCATGCAGGGGTGTCCCCCGTGTAGGGGAGCCCCACGTGCAAGGAGTGTGCCCTGTAAGGAGAGCCACCCAGCACAAAAGAAAATGCAACCTGCCCGATAATGGCGCCACACACACACAGAGCTGACACAACAAGATGACACAACAAAAAGAAACACAGATTCCCAGTGCCGCTGATAAGGATAGAAACGGTCAAAGAAGAACACAGTGAATGGACACAGAGAGCAGACAACTGGGGGGAGGAAGGGGAGAGAAATAAATAAATCTTTAAATAAAAAAGAAATTCTCCATTTAAGACAATAAAGAATTACCTGTTCCTTCCCTCACCTGCCCAACTACTCTCCTCATTTGGGTAAGCACTGGAGAAAAATATGCCATCATTTATATTAAGCATTTCTGATACTTCATCAACACCTATTTGATTTATTTGTTGAAGAAATTCGGGGTTAATCGGTAGGATGGACCTTGGTTCTGGTGCATTCCATAACAGGAAAGGTACTGTTTTAGTTTTCTAAGGCCACCATAACAAAGTACCAAAATCTTGGCCTCTTAAAACAACAGAAATTTATTCTCTCACAATTCTGGAGGCTAGAAGTCTGAAATGAAGGTGTCACAGGCTATACTCTCTGCAAATGCTCAAGGGGAGGAATTTTTCTTTGCCTTTTCCTAGATTCTGGTGGTACCCAGCAATCTGTGGTTTTCCAGAACAAAGAGAGCAGACAGTGAGTGCAAACAATGGAGAGATGGGGGAAATAAATAAATAAAATAAATTTTTTTAAAAAGTCATTAAGCCAACAACTACAACCTACAATTAGCAGCAAAGTTCAAACCCTGACAGAGGGAAGAATTTGATCCCAAGAATTACCACATTATAATATTTAAAATGCCTAGTTTCAAACAAAAAAATTAAGAGTTGTAAGGCTGTCACATACACAGAGGTGCTGCTCAGGGCAGTGTTAGGCCTGACAACTGGCTGCGCTGCTCAACCTTTGGCAGCACTACCCCATTTCTTTCCATGTTGGGGGTTTCAGCAGCAACCAGGACTTTGGTAGCAGAGGATACCTGAGGTCCAAACTCCCCTCTGGAGCACTTCACATTAGAGAAAAAAAAAAGAGGGACTCCTAGCACCACAAGGACGTAGGAGGGAAGCCAGGGCCAAAACTAAATGAGGCCCCTGAAGCCAGAGCACCCCTATGGTCATTATGTGATCCTGCACCACTAAGATAATCCCATGTTTGGAGGTACTATAGTCCTTATTTTTAATTATAACACCAGTGCCCATCCAGGAAGAGCTCACTTATTGTAAGTAGAGGAACCAGTACCACTGAAAGCAATTTTTTTTTAAGATTTTATTTATTTCTCCCCCACTCACTGTTCTGTGCTCGCTGTCTGCTCTCTGCTCACTCTTTTTCTCTTTTTTAGGAGGCACCAGGAACCAAACACAGGACCTCCCATGTGGGAGGGAGGCACCCAATCACTTGAGCCACCTCCACTCCCTGCTTGTTGTGTCTCTCATTGTGTTTCCATGTTGTGTCTCCTCATTGCATCATCTTATTGCATCAGCTTACCACGTCAGCCCATCGTGGCTGTTCACTGTCTTGCTCATCTTCTTTAGGAGGCACCAGGAACCAAACCTGGGACCTCCCATGTGGTAGGCAGAAGCCCAACTGCTTGAGCAACATCCACTTCCCTTAATGACTTTTTAAAATTATTTTTTGTAAAGATTGTAGTCTTTGTTGTGTGTGGTCATGGAAAATGTGTTCTGAATTCAAGGGGTGGGAGCCAAGGATAAAATGGGCTGAGGACAGAGAACAAAATGGAGACTCATCTTTGCCGATTGGATCAGGTGTGTCTCACCCAATTCTCTGCCCTTGGTTCAGGTGAGTCATCCTTAACATACACTAGGAAATCACTCTCTACACATTTAGCAATTTTAATGTAGCTTTTTCTTTTTGGGGGATCTTACTTTTTAATTCAGACTTAGACAAATCATCCATAAACACTGCACTTCATCTAAAGAATATGGGACTGGTATGAGGGCTCCTGAGCCGAGGCAAACAAGGAAAGAAAACTCACTTCTCTGTAATGAAAGTAAATAACAAATCTTGGATGTAACATATTCCTGAGCAATTCTTGCCATATTGCTTTTTAAAAAGCATGATGCCCTTTGTTAGGAATAAAGATGGATGGGGACCGATGGGTGGGTGGAACAAACTAATATTAGTTAATTTTTTAAAAGACTCTAAATTGCACAACCATCATCTGGTATAGGTATTTTTTTTTTTAATATCCTAATTTTTACAAGTAAAGAACAGGCACAAAGATCTCCATTAATTTGTCTAAAGTCACCAAACTAGTAAATTTCAGATCCTAGACACAGATAAATTTGGCTCTAGTCTAAACTATGGCAAATAACAAACCACTAGAATTCTAATTCCACCCAAGTTGAGTTGGCCCCAAACTATATACTGTGCCATGTCTCCACTACATTTAAATAGCTAAAAATGCAATTCTTTTAAAGCATTTCATCACATATGCATCATGGGAGTCCCAGAAGGAGAAGCAAAAAAGGGACAGAAAAATTATTTGAAGAAACAATGGCCAAACTTCTCAAATCTGATGAAAGACATGAATCTACAAACCCAAGATGCTCAACAAACTCCAAGGATAGATTCAAAGAGATCCACACCTAAACACATTGTAGTCAAATCATCAAAACCCAAATGAAAAAGAATTTTGAAAGCAACACAAGAGAAGCAACTCATCATATGGAAGCAGTCAATAATATTAACTACTGATTTCTCATCAGGATCCATGAAGACCAGAAGGTAGTGGAATCACATATTTAAAATCCTGAAAGAGGCAGCGAACTTGGCCCAGTGGTTAGGGCATCTGTCTACCACATGGGAGGTCCGTGGTTCAAACCCCAGGCCTCCTTGACCCGTGTGCAGCTGGCCCATCTGCAGTGCTGATGCGTGCAAGGAGTGCCATGCCACGCAGGGGTGTCCCCCGCGTAGGGGAGCCCCACGCGCAAGGAGTGTGCCCCATAAGGAAATCCACCCAGCGCGAAAGAAAGTGCAGCCTGCCCGGGAACGGTGCCACACATACAGAGAGCTGACACAACAAGATGACGTAGCAAAAAGAAACACAGATTTCTGTGTCACTGACAGCAACAGAAGCAGACAAAGAAGATGCAGCAAATAGACACAGAGAACAGACAACTGGGGTGGGGGGAGGAAGGGGAGAGAAATAAATAAATAAATCTTTTGAAAAATAAAAAGTAAAAATAAAATAAGATCCTGAAAGAAAAATAAGTCAAACCAAGAATTCTCTATCTGGAAAAATTATCCTTCAAGAATGAAGGATATTTTTTAAAGTAACATTTTTTGTGATCTTTGTATCTTTTTTAAAAAGACAATAAAAATTTTTTAAATTAAAAAAAAGAATGAAGGAGATTCAGCAAGGTGGTGGGGTACAAAATCAATATACAAAGATCAGTGTTGTTTCTACACATGGATTTGAACAATCCAAAATGGGAATCAAGAAAGCAATTCCACTTACAACAGCAACAAAAAGAATACAAATAAATTTAACCAAGAATGTAAAGGACTTATATGCAGAAAAGTATAAATCATTACTAAAAGAAATTAAAGCCTAAGTGTTCAAGGATTGGAAGACTTACTATCATTAAGATGTTAATATTAAACAGAGCTATCTACATCTCTAATGGAATTCCAATAAAAATTCCAATAGCCTACTTCACAGATGGAAAAACTAATCATCAAACTCATATGGAAAAGCAAGAGACCCCAAAGTCAAAAACATCTTGAAAAAGAACAAAGTTGGAGGACTCACATTTCCCAATTTCAAAACTTATAAAAGTTGCAATAATCAAAACAATGTGATACTGGATGAGGACAAACATATAAAGGACCAAGTGAGCAGAATTATGAGTAAAGAAATAAACCCACACATCAATGTCCAATTAATTTTTGACAAGGTACCAAATCCATTCAAAGAGGAAAGAACAGTCTCTTCAACAAATGGTACTGGGAAAACTGAATATCCACATGCCAAAAAACAAAAGAGAATATACCATGGGGAGCAGATGTAGCTCAGTGGTTGAGTGCCTGCTTCCCATATACAGGGTCTCAGGTTCAATCCCTGCTACCTCCTTAAAAAAAAAAGTGAACATACCATACACAAAAATCAACTGAAAATGGATGAACACCCTACATGTAATAACTAAAAATATAAAACACTTAAAAAGAAAACATAGGGAAATATCTTCAGGACCTTGTATTAGGCAATGGATTCTTTTTTTTTTTTAATTAGAAGTTATACATTTACAGAAAAATCATGCATAAAATACAGAGTTCTCTTATACCACCCTATCATTAACACCTTGCATTAGTGTGCTACATTTGTTACAATTGAGGAAAGAACATTTTTATACTCATACTATTAACTACCATCCTTGGTTTACATTAGGGTTTACATTTTTTTTTAAGATTTTTTAAAAATTTGTTTCTCTCTTCTCCTCACCCCCGTTGTCTGCTCTCTGTGTCCATTCACTGTGTGTTTGTCTGTGTCTGCTTGCATTCTTGTCAGTGGCACCGGGAATCTGTGTTTCTTTTTGTTGTGTCATCTTGCTATGTCAGCTCTCCGTGTGTGCAGCACCATTCCTGGACAGGCTGCACTTTTTTCACACTGGGTGGCTCTCCTTATGGGGTACACTCCTTGTACATGGGGCTTTCCCACGCAAGGGACACCCCTGCATGGCACGGCACTCTTTGCACACATCAGCACTGCACATGGGCCAGCTCATCACATGGGTCAGGAGGCCCTGGGTTTGAACCCGTGGTAGGCAGATGCTCTATCAGTTGAGCCAAATCCGTTTCCCAGGGTTTACTTTTTGTATTGTACAGTTCCATGGTTTCTTTAAAATTTTTAATCTAGTTATATATATACAACCTAAAATTTCCCATGGCAGCCACATTCAAATATATAATTCAGTTAATTACATTAACTGTGATGTAATTGTGAATTGCATCACATCCATTACCAAAATTTTTCTATCAACCCAAACAGAAGCTGTCTGTACAACTTATGCATTAATTCTCCATCCCATAACTCCAAATCCGCTCCTGGTAACCTATATCATGATTTCTGACTATAAATTTGCCTGGTCTAATTATTTCATATACATGAGATCATATAATATTTTTCCTTTTATGTCTGGATTATTTCATTGAACATGATGTCTTCAAAGTTCACCCATACTGTAGCATGTATTAGGACTTTACTCTTTATATGGCTGAATAATAGTTCATTGTATGTATATACCACATTTTGTTTATCCATTCACCTCCTGAAGGACACATGGGTTGCTTCCATCTTCTGGCAATTGTGAATAAAGTCACTAGAACATTGGTGTGCAAATATTTGTTTGAGTCCCTGCTTTCAATTCTTTTGCATATACACATTTAAGTGGGATTGCCAGGTCATATGGTAATTCTATACTTACTTTCTGAGGAACCACCAAACTCTTTTCCCCAGGAGCTGCACCATTTTACATTTCTGCCAACAATTAACTATTGTTCCCACTTCTACACCCTCTCCAATACTTTTAATTTTCCATTTTTTAATAGTAGCCATTCTAATAATGGGTCCTTTCAAAGGTACTCATGAAATGATATTTCATCTTGGTTTTGATTTGCAAATGATGTGGAGCACTTTTTCATGGACTTTTTGGCCATCTGTTAGGCAATGGATTCTTATACTTCACAAATGAAAGTATGAGCAATAAAAGAAAAAAAGATAAATGAGACTTCATCAAAATTTAAAAATTTGTGCATCAAAGGACATTTTCAAGACAGTGAAAAGACAACCAACAGAATGGGAGAAAATATATGGAAATTATATATCTAATAAGCATTTGGTTACCACCAAACTTTAAAACTACTGATCAACAAAAGCCAAACTATAAAGGCAAACTACAAATAGGGAAAAATATTTGAAAACCCGAAATATGACAAAGAAAGAACAGTTATCTAGAATATATACAAACAATTCTCAAAATTCTCAAAACTCAACCATAAAAAAGAAATCCTATTAGAAAATGGGCAAAAGATACAAACAAACATTTCACCATAGTAGATACATAGATGGGAAGTATGTACATGAAGAGATTCTTCATATTGTTAGCCATCGGGGAAATGCAAACTAGGCCATTATGAGATATAATTACACACTATTAAAACAACTAAAATATAAAAGTGACAATACCAAATGTTGGTGTAAGTGCTGAGAAACTGAATCTCATGCATTGCTTGAGGGAATGTAAAATGGTATAGTCACTCTGAAAACAAGTTAGCAGTTTCTTATGAAACTAAACATATACTCATCATATAACCCAGCAGGAACATTCCTGCACACCTTTCACTTATAAATGAAAACTTATGACCAAACTAAAACACGAGTTTGTTCTTTGAAAAGATTAATCAAACTGAGAATCCTCCAACTATGTGAACCAAACATAAAATAGAGAAGATACAAATTACCAGTATCAGAAATAGAAGAGGGGTCATCACTGCTGGTTCCATGGATTCTAAAAGGATAATCAAATAAGACTATGAACACCCCTATGTCCAATAATTTCATAATTTAGAGGTAAGGCCCAAAATTCCTTGAGGGACGCAAACTATTGTATCAAAACTCATACAAGAACAAATCGATAATCAGAATAACCCTACAACCATTAACATTTTGAATCAATAGTAAATAACATTCCAAGAAAGAAAGGACCAGGTTCAGAGGTACCCACGGGCACGCACCATCCACCTCACGTCTGCATCGCGGCAGGCCGGTGATCCACCCCCAGATCCACTAGGCTCTGGAGAATTTGAATATTGATAGATTGAATTAGAGAGTAGGAAGCAGAAATTCTAAAGACAAATTTTCCTAACTTCAGAATGTTTAGAGGGAAGTGGACTTGGCCCAGTGGATAGGGCATCTGCCTACCACATGGGAGGTCTGCAGTTCAAACCCCAGGCCTCCTTGACCCGTGTGGAGCTGGCCCATGTGCAGTGCTGATGCGCGCAAGGAGTGCACTGCCACACAGGGGTGTCCCCCATGTAGGGGAGCCCCACGCACAAGGAGTGCGCCCCGTAAGGAGAGTCACCCAGCGCACAAGAAAGCACAGCCTGCCCAGGAATGGCAACACACACACGGAGAGCTGACACAACAAAATGATGCAACAAAAAGAAACACAGTTTCCTGGTGCCACTGACAAGAATACAAGCGGACACAGGAGAACACACAGTGAATGGACACAGAGAGCAGACAACAGGGAAGGAGAGAAATAAATAAAAATAAATCTTTAAAAAAAAAGTTTAGAAAAGACAGCAGAGACAGAACTTCATCCTACACAGGAACACTTACAGCACTGTACTCTTTAAAGCCCAATGCAGACTTCCGGCAAGATGGTGGCTGAGTGAGCTTGCCTTCCCGTCTCTCCTGGGAAGAGGCAGCTGGGCACCGCTGGAGGTTCTCCGGGACCAGGCTTTTTCAGGATTTTTTCAGGGCAGGAAGTGTCTGGACATCGATTTGGTGGGAAGGTAACGGAAAGGACTGGTCTATAAGATATAATTTGGGACTTTTCAGGAGGGGGAGGCAAGATGGCGGCTGAGTGAACTTCCCGGTTACTAGCTCCTGGGGGGAATCGGCTGGGAGGCGTCGGAGACTCTTTGGGACCGGCTGTTTCGGGATTTTTCCTGGTCCGGAGGTGTCTGGAGATCGATTTGGAGGGAAGGTAACAGAGAGGATCCGCCTGTGAAATATACATGGAGATCCCAGCTACGTGTGGAGGACTCCCTCCTTGGGTAGGCGGAGCCGAGGCAGCTAGCACCGCGGCGGGTGGCGGGCGGGAGAGCCGAGCCGCGCTGTGCCGCGGCGGGCGATGGGCGAAGGAGCCAAGCTCAGCGGAGCCTAGCCGCGCCGCGGTGGGCGGCGGGCGGGGGGCGGGAGAGCCAAGCTGCGCTGCGCCGGGGCGGCGGGCGGTGGGCGGGGAAGCCGAGTCCGGCCGAGCCCGGCTGAGCCGCGGCGGGAGGGGAAGTCGAGCCCAGCCGAGCCGCGGCGGGCGGCGGGCGGGGGACCCGAGCCCACCCGAGCCCAGCCTAGCCCAGCCGAGCTGCGGAGGGCGGCGGGCGGGGGACCGGAGCCCAGCTGAGCCCAGCCGAGCCTGGCGGCGGGGTTTCTGTTCTTTGGTTTTTTGTTGTTGTTTTTTTTTGTTGTTGTTGTTGTTCTTGTTGTTCTTTTTTTTTTTTTTTAATCCTCTCTTTCTTGTTCCCAATATTCTTCTTATACTATTTTACCTTAACAATACAATAGGTCCTACAGGAAATACCTCACATTTGCTGGGTTTTCTCACCCTCCACTGCCTCATTTCTCTGTGAATAGATTTAGCCTATCTACACTATCCCCTTTCCCCTACAACTTGATATCCTCCACCATCTGCTATCTCTCCTATATTCCATCTCCCTTTCTTTGATCCACAAAGTGTCTAACTCTTAATTTCTAATACCTTTGTTTAGTTTTCCATCTGGTATTCGTCCCTGAAACTATTACCTTTCTTTTCTCTTTCCCTCTCTCACGAAAACAATAGCCTCTTAGTATGTACCACATTCCTCCCATATTCAGTCGTCTACCTCATTATAGGTACTTTCCTACTACTATAACTCTACACAATTTACATGATCTAACCTCCATCCTCCCAGAACTCATATTGTTGCTTTGTAAACATATATCACCAATACTACTTCACACTTTTTCCTTCCTTACACAATTGACTTTCCCCAGCACTAATACTTTCCTTTAAAGTGAGCTTAACTAGCAATAAGAAATTGGAATAAGAAGAACAAAGTGACAAAGAGAAGATATAACACTTACGCAAAAACAACAGCTAATTAATCTCCAAGACTAGACAAAGAAGCTAAGGAACTGATTAAACCCGTCAAGAAAAAATGTTGACAAGACAGCAACAAAAATCTACAAACCAAACCAGTAATCAGGAAAACATGGCTGAATCCAATCAACAAACTGAAAATCAGGAAGGGGGGCAGGACTTCGCACAAGCAATGAAAGATCTCAGAACATTTATCACCGACAAATTTGATGAAGTAATGAAAGAGGTTAACAGCGTGAAGACAACACTTGGAGGGGAAATTGCAGACATGCGCAAAAAAATAACAGATATGATGGAAATGAACACCACAATTCAAGAAATCAAAAATACACTTGCAGCAAATATCAGCAGACTAGAAGAGGCAGAGCAGAGAATTAGTGATGTGGAAGACAGTGCATTGGAAATCAAACAGATAGTAGAAGTGGTCAATAAAAAGATAGAAAAGGGAAACGGACTTTGGCCCAGTGGTTGGGGCGTCCGTCTACCATATGGGAGGTCCGCGGTTCAAACCCCGGGCCTCCTTGACCCGTGTGGGGCTGGCCCATGTGCGGTGCTGATGCGCACAGGGAGTGCCGTGCCATGCAGGGGTGTCCCCCGCGTGGGGGAGCCCCACGCGCAAGGAGTGCGCCCATGAGGAGGGCCACCCAGCGTGAAAGGAGGGAGCAGCCTGCCCAGGAATGGCGCCGCCCACACTTCCCGTGCCGCTGACAACAGAAGCGGACAAAGAAGCAAGACACAACAAATAGACACCAAGAACAGACAACCAGGGGAGGGGGGGGAATTAAATAAATAAATAAATCTTTTAAAAAAAAAAAAAAAAAAAAGATAGAAAAAATCCAGATAGGACTTAGGGACCTGAATGATAACGCAAAATGCTCAAACATACGTATTATAGGCATTCCAGAAGGAGAAGAGAAGGGAAAGGGGTCAGAAGGAGTGTTGCAGGAAATAATGAATGAAAACTTCCCAAATCTACTGAAAGAGACAGATGTACATATCCAAGAAGCACAGCGCACTCCACTGGTCATAAACCCCAACAGGCCCACCCCAAGACATATACTTGTCAAATTATCCAATGCTCAAGACAAAGAAAAAATTCTAAAAGCAGCAAGAGAAAAAAAAACCATCACATACAAGGGAAACTCCATAAGATTAAGTGCTGATTTCTCATCTGAAACGATGGAGGCAAGAAGGCAGTGGTATGATATAGTCAAGGTACTAAAGGAAAAAAATCTCCAACCAAGAATACTCTATCCAGCTAAACTAGCATTCAAAAATGATGGAGAATTCAAAATATTCACAGATAAACAGAAACTGAAAGAGTATATCAACAAGAAACCTCCCCTTCAAGAAATTCTTAAGGGAATTCTGCAGGAAGAAAGGAAAAAACAGGACAGTCAGAGATGGAGGAGAGTGTAAAAGCAACAAGAAAGACAAAAATAGAAGGGGAAAATAAAATAATACAAACAAAATATAACAAACACAAATCCAACCAAAATATGGCTACCATAAATAACTCTCTAAATGTAATAACACTGAATGTCAACGGATTAAACTCACCTATCAAAAGATTCAGACTGGGACACTGGATAAGGAAATATGACCCATCTATATGCTGCCTACATGAGACACATCTTAGACCCAGAGACTCATGGAGGTTGAAAGTGAATGGCTGGAAAACAATCATACAAGCAAACAACAACCAAAAAAAGGCAGGAGTAGCTATATTAATATCAGACAAAATAGACTTTAAATGCGAAACAATTGTGAGAGACAAAAAAGGATACTATATTTTAGTGAAAGGGACAATTTGTCAAGAAGATCGAACAATCATAAATATTTATGCTCCTAACAAGGGCGCCTCTAAATATGTGAGGCAAACGCTGGAAAAACTAAGTGAAAGAATAGATGCATCTACAATTATAGTGGGGGATTTTAATACACCACTATCAACTCTGGACAGAACATCTCAAAAGAGAATCACTAAAGAAACAAAACATTTGAACAGTATATTAGAAGAGCTGGATCTAATAGACATATATAGATCATTACACCCAAACACAGCAGGATATACATTTTTCTCAAGCGCACATGGAACATTCTCCAAGATTGACCATATGCTAGGCCACAAAGAAAGGCTTAATGAATTCAGAAAGATCGAAATCATACAAAACAATATCTCTGACCACAGTGGAGTCAAGCTAGAAATTTGCAAGGGACAGAGACCCAGACTTCACACGACAATTTGGAAATTAAACAGCACACTCTTAGAAAAACAGTGGGTCAAAGAGGAAATCTCAAAAGAAATCAATGACTACCTTGAAACAAATGATAATGATAACACAACATACCAAAATTTATGGGACGCAGCAAAAGCGGTACTGAGAGGGAAATTTATAGCCATAAATTCATATATCAAAAAAGAAGAAAGAGCAGAAATTGAAGAATTAACTGCACATTTGAAGGAATTAGAAAAACAACAACAAAGTAACCCAACAGGAAGAAGAAGGAAGGAAATAACAAAGATAAGAGCAGAACTAAATGAAATAGAAAATAAGAAAGCACTTGAAAAAATAAACAAGACCAAGAGCTGGTTTTTTGAGAAGATCAACAAAATTGACAAACCTTTAGCGAGACTAACAAAGAAAAAAAGAGAAAAGATGCAAATACACAAAATAAGAAATGAGAAAGGTGATATCACCACTGACCCCACAGAAATAAAGACTATCATAAGAGGATACTTTGAAAAACTATATTCCAACAAAAATGAGAATTTAGAGGAAATGGACAAATTCCTAGAAATACATAAGCAGCCCATACTGACAAAAGAAGAAATTGATGATCTTAACAAACCAATCACAAGCAAAGAGATAGAATCAGTCATTAAAAATCTCCCAACTAAGAAGAGCCCAGGGCCAGACGGCTTCACAGGTGAATTCTACAAAACATTCCAGAAAGAACTAACACCAATCCTGTTGAAACTATTCCAAAAAATCGAAACAGAAGGAACACTGCCTAATTCCTTCTATGATGCCAACATTACCCTAGTACCAAAGCCAAACAAAGACACCACAAGAAAGGAAAATTACAGACCAATTTCTCTAATGAACCTAGACGCAAAAATACTTAACAAAATACTTGCTAATCGTATTCAACAACACATTAAACGAATTATACACCATGACCAAGTGGGATTTATCCCAGGTATGCAAGGATGGTTCAACATAAGAAAATCAATCAATGTAATACACCATATAAACAGATTGAGAGAAAAAAACCACATGATTATATCTATAGATGCAGAAAAGGCATTTGACAAAATACAGCACCCCTTCCTGATAAAAACACTCCAAAAGATCGGAATACAAGGAAACTTTTTGAACATGATAAAGAGTATATATGAAAAACCTAAAGCCAACATTGTTTACAATGGCGAAATCCTGAAATCCTTCCCTCTAAAATCAGGAACAAGACAAGGATGCCCATTGTCTCCGCTCCTATTTAACATTGTCTTGGAAGTACTGGCTCGAGCACTGAGACAAGAACCAGAGATAAAAGGCATTCAAATTGGAAGGGAAGAAGTCAAAATTTCATTATTTGCAGATGACATGATCCTATATATAGAAAACCCTGAGAGATCTTCAACAAAGCTCCTAGAACTCATAAATGAGTTTAGCAAAGTCGCAGGTTATAAGATCAATGCGCAAAAATCAGTAGCATTTCTGTACACCAATAATGAGCAAGATCAGGAGGAAATCAAGAAACAAATACCATTCACAATAGTAAATAAAAAAATCAAATACTTAGGAATAAATTTAACTAAAGAGGTAAAAAACTTATACATCGAGAACTATACAAGATTGCTCAAGGAAATCAAAGAAGACCTAAATAAATGGAAGAATATTCCCTGTTCATGGATAGGAAGACTGAATATTATTAAGATGTCTATCCTACCAAAACTGATCTACACATTCAATGCAATCCCAATAAAAATCAACACAGCCTTCTTTAAGGAACTAGAAAAACTAACTATGAAATTTATTTGGAATAAAAAGAGGCCCCGAATAGCCAAAGACATATTGAAAAAGAAAAACGAAATAGGAGGAATCACACTTCCTGACTTCAAAACATACTACAAAGCTACAGTAGTGAAAACAGCATGGTACTGGCATAAGGAGAGACACACAGACCAATGGAATCGAATTGAAAGTTCAGATATAGAACCTCATGTATATAGCCATATAATATTCGATAAAGCCACCAAACCCTCTCAACTGGGAGAGAATGGCCTATTCAACAAATGGTGCCTGGAGAACTGGATAGCCATATGTAGAAGAATGAAAGAGGATTACCATCTCACACCTTATACAAAGATCAACTCAAAATGGATCAAAGACCTAAATATAAGAGCCAAGACCATAAAGACCTTAGAAAGCAGTGTAGGGAAACATCTACAGGACCTTGTAATAGGAAATGGCTTCATGAATATCACACCAAAAGCACGAGCAGCAAAAGAACAAATAGATAAATGGGACTACCTCAAAATTAAAGCCTTCTGCACCTCAAAGGAGTTTGTCAAGAAAGTAAAAAGGGAACCCACACAATGGGAGAAAATATTTGGCAACCATATATCTGATAAGAGACTTATAACTTGCATATATAAAGAACTCATATATCTCGAAAACAAAAAGATAAACAACCCATTTAAAAAATGGGAAAAAGATTTAAACAGACACTTCTCCAAAGAAGAAATACAAATGGCTAAAAAGCACATGAAAAAATGCTCCAAATCCCTAGCTATCAGGGAAATGCAAATCAAAACTACAATGAGATACCATCTTACTCCCATAAGATTGGCAGCCATGAAAAAAACAGTAGAATACAAATGCTGGAGAGGATGTGAAGAAAGGGGAACACTCATCCATTGCTGGTGGGAATGCAGAAGGATCCAACCATTCTGGAGGACAGTTTGGCAGTTTCTCAAAAAATTATCCATAGATTTGCCATATGACCCAGCAATACCACTGCTGGGTATATACCCATCAGATCTGAAAACAAGGACACAAACCGATATATGTACACCAATGTTCATAGCAGCATTGTTCACCATCGCCAAAAGTTGGAATCAATCCAAAAGTCCATCAACAGATGAGTGGATCAATAAAATGTGGTATATACACACAATGGAATACTACTCAGCTGTAAGAACCAATACACTACAATCGCACGTGATAACATGGATGAACCTTGAGAATCTTATGTTAAGTGAAGCAACCCAGGCATTGAAGGACAAATACTATATGACCTCAATGATATGAAATAAGTTAACTGCCTCAGAGAGCTAGAGTCTGGAAAAGTGGCTTACAGGAAATCGGGGGGTGGAGGAAGGATGTGAGTTAACGTCTGTAGGGGTGGAATCTGTGATGAGCTGGGGGTAAGTATGAGCACAAAGAAGGGACAAAATGGGGGCAAGGGGTTACCTTCGGGTGGGGTTTTCTGGGTTTGAGGGGGGCTGGGGATGGGAAGAGGGGTAATATGGTCCAAGAAATAGGTGGGAGGGAGGGGCAACATACAAACATGGGAGAGTGCCAGAAGTTCGTTGAGAACTAAATGTTGAGTAAAACGTATCAAAGTATAAGTAGGAGGGTCACCTGATTAGGACGCTCAGGGGGTATGGTCTGATGCGGGACGGACTCCGGAGGGAATAGCTGAAGGCTCATTTTGCCAAGGTGGGTTCTACCATTGGGTGGGGTGGACCTATATCCTGGGGAAGACTAATGCCGTCGAATAGAGAGAACTGTATGTCTCGTGAGAAAGGACGGCTCCCAGGGCATTAGATTGGCAGGCGTTGTGGGCCCTAAGGGGAGGGGAAAATGGACATGCAATGGATAGAACAAAGGTAAATAAGGGGGCAAAAGAGGAGTTATGTGAGAGTACATGAGGATGAATATAAAACAGCTAATATTACACCAAAAACATATAGGGGACGACAGACTAATAATGAAAACCATAAGACAAAACATAGGATAACCAAAAAATTTAGAAAACTGTACAACCTAAAGTATGGACCACATAGTAAGCACAAATGTTACCTTGTTTGAAAACTATAGTTTTGGAATCTGTACATCAGTTTCAGGAAATATGATATGAATAAGTTAAAAGATTATTGCTGTGGAAGGGAAAAGGTTTTATGGTGGATCTGGGGAAATACTGTATATTGTATATATGAATTTTGGTGATCTAAGACTCTTCTGAAGCTGACATTATGTTGGGATTCACTTTATGGGAAGTTTTGGATCACAGAGTGGTTCAACAATGGCAGCGGAGGAATACTGATATGGGATGTTATTGACAGGATATATATGGTTGACAGGGAGTTATACAGGGCATATGCCCAGGGTATATGGTAATGTCTATATATACTCATAGTGGAAACAATTAAAAACAACAGCTGGGGGGGTACTGGGCTCCTGGCCGGGGGGTCACTGTTGTGGGCCCTGGGAGAGCAGTGGCAATCCTCCAGGTGCAACGGCAAGAACCAGGAAGGAAGGAGGGCCCAACAGTGGGCTCTTGATACTAATGGCTACACTTTTGAGCCTATGCACCTGCAATAAGAACAAGGCCTAGAGTAGTAGCATTGTGCCTGGGGGTTTCCTCCTGACAGCCTTCATGTTACTCAAATGTGGCCACTCTCACAGCCAAACTCAGCGTGTAGATGTGATGCATTCCCCCCAGCGTGGGACACGACACCCGGGGATGAGCCTCCCTGGCACCGAGGGATCACTACCACATACCAGCTGAAGAAGCAACTAGAAAATGACCTTGAATTAAAGATTCAATGCGGAACAGCAGAATATACCTGTCTACATATAATAACATGACTTCGGGAAGCAGTTTGACCTAATGTAAGGGGGAAATGGAAAGGAGAAATGAGATTATAAGGCTGTGAGTCTCTAAAAAAGAGTCTGGAGGTTGTCAGAAGGAATACCCCCATGTACAACTGAACAGAGTCTAAGAGACAGATAGGATGGATACAACCCCAGGTATTGGTTCTTTTGAGGGATGAAGAGACCCACGGGTTCTATGGTCATGGCAGAAGGGGTTCACTGCCATGACAGATGGCCCTTCTTTGGAGCTGGTGTTTCTGCGTGATGGAAATGGACTCAGAGGGGATCTCTTTTCACAAGACTTGCATGCTACTTTATTGGAATTGTAGTTGGTGCTGAGTTTAAGATATATGTAGGGGATTTGAATCTCTGGACTGATAATATGACACCCAGGCCCAGAGCCTCAACAGACTTCAGCTCCTACACTTTGACTTATTGGACTTACTCCACTCAGCTAACATGGAGTTGAAGGAGGTCAACCACCACAACATGGAGCCTAGAGTGTCTACAACTAGAAGCGGGAAGAGTGCATCCAGTACCCATGTGGAATCTAAGCCCTCACTTGACATAGGTGTGCAATGGACACAACCAATCCAATGTCCACAGAGAAAATGTGGAATGGGTGTGGGAACGGTAGCCATGGGGGCTGCTGGGTGTGGGGAACGGGAGGAAGAGATGAGATGTGGAGGCGTTTTCGGGACGTGGAGTTGTCCTGGATAGTGCTTCACGGACAATTACGGGACACTGTAGATCCCCCCAGGGCCCACTGGATGGAACGTGAGAGAGTCTGGGCTATGATGTGGACAATTGACTATGGGGTGCAGTGATGCTCAGAGATGAACTTACCAGGTGCAATGGATGTATCACGATGATGGGAGAGAGTGTTGCTGTGGGGGGAGTGGGGGGCGGGGGCGGTGGGGTTGAATGGGACCTCATTTTTTTTTTTAATGTAATTAAAAAATAATAATAATAAATAAATATTTTTTAAAAATTAAAAAAAATTAAAAAAATAAAGCCCAATGCAAGTGAGAAGCAAGCCTAGGTCTGAGTGGGAATCAGAAAAACAATCCGATCCAGAAATCACATCGATCATAACTGGAGGAGGAGGAGCCTGAAGAAACATTTCCAGCCTGAGCTGGGAAAATCCTGGACTGCTACTACTGACTCCCAGCAGGTGGGCTGGGCTTGGTTCCCGCCACCCACATCTCAAAGTCTCCTTTAATGAGGGACCAAAAGTCTGGTGCATTTTACATAAAACTGGGGAAATGATTCATTACTCTAGAGTTACTTAATATCTATTTGCAGCAACTAGGTGAATCCACATGAGTCCTGCTATTACCAAAAGTAAAGCAACAGATTTTGCCTCATCTCTGCATGTTTCTCTAGACCTGATGTACTTACAACCATCGTAAAAATTGTAGAACCTTTCAAAATCTAAGATATTATTACACAACAGAAAGAACCAAACAATTCAGCACTTAATTTATAAGTGACTTTTGTAACCCGCAGAGATGAGTGCTTTATAGAATTGTTGATCATTGTTTTTGAATTTAAAATGTTATTCTGGTTGCAGTAATTCAACAGTGAACCATTACATATGGCAGCTCACTCTAAGGGTGGAGCCTGGAGAAGCTGGGAAAGACACAGTCATGTTCAACATCCATCAATAATGCCTCCTACTATAACTTCCTTGTGGCAAAAGAACAGAAAATGGGATTCTAAACTTTACATCAACAGGGTTATACACTGTACAGGCTGTATGAAATTCAAGGATTTTGACTCCTTTCCCAGAAGGACCAAACAGCTGCAGTGTGAACCCACTTGAAGCTCTCTGCCCAAGGTACGGGCAGGAGCCATTGGCAGATGGTTGCAGCTGAAGCCAAAGGCTGAGCTCCAGAAATTGGGTGGGGGCTTGAAAGGTAGTCAACAGAACAATTTTGGGACCCTCCAACTTCCTATTCCCCATGACCCATTTTCCCAACTATTCCCCCATTTGATTCCTGAACGTTTTTTTTTAAAGCCCCTGTTGCAAGAGTACTACCTAGAGATTTCATAACACAAACTCTCCTTCCACCCAGTGCAGGCATTTGAGACTGTGCATCTGACCCTGGGGGGACGTGGGCCCCACCCTCAAGGTCGAAAATGGAGAGGACACATAAGAAATCGTCCATAGAATTCATCAGTCTTACTCATCTCTGCATTCTCCGAACCTTGCATAAAGCCAAGCACACAGTGGTAGCTCAATCAATAGCAACTCCTAAGGGCGGTGGGACATTGTGGTGCTTAAATCTCTGGCCTTGGACTCACAGAAACCTGGGTGCAATCCCAGCTCGCCCACTCCTGTGCCGTGTGACTCAGCAGGTCAGAGGCTCACTTTCCTGAGTGGGTACATACATCATGAGCCAGTAGGGGGCTCGGTGCCAGGTTACAAACCCCGTGTCCTCCGCAGCTCTGAGCCACTCTGCAGCAGGAAGGGCCAGTCAGCCCTCTGACAGTGGTCCCAAAGACCTCAGGTCCTAATTTCTGGGACTTTTAAATGATACCTTATTTGGAATAAGGTTCTCTGCAGATATGTAAATTAAAGATTTTGAGGTGGGGAGATTATCATGGATTATCCAAATGGGTCCTAAATGTCCTTATAAGAGAGAGGCAGAGGGAGATGGAACATACAAACTCATAAAGATGTGAAGACAGCTCAGTGGGCTATTGGAAGATGTTGGCTTTGAGGATTGGAACAATGGAGACATCAGCCAAGGAATGCTGGCAGCCACCTGCAGGAATGAATTCTCCACCAGAGCCTCTGGACGGAGCACAGCCCTGACCGCAGCTTGGTTTTGGCCCAGGGAAACTGATTGCAGACTCCTGGCCTCCACAACTGTGAGAGAATAAACTTTTGTTGTTTCCAACCACCATGTTTGTGGCAATTTGTTACAGAAAGTTGCCACACAAGAAACTAATGCAAACTCCTTTGGCTTCTGGCTCTGCCCCTTCCTGCCCTGAGGCTCTGTCCCAGCAGGTCTGGGCAGGGACTGACACCACACCCTCCCTGTTCCCACTTCTCCATACTCCTGCCTCTCCTCGTGCCCCTGTTCACAAGCTCTCCTCCCTCTTCCTCCTGCCAAAAAAAAAAATCCACGTAAACGCAGTGTTCTCCCATCTCCTTTCCACAGCAGAGATTCTGGTGGCATCTGCCTTGTAGATTGGTGAGGCTTGAACGAGAGAAGTCATAGAAAGGACAGAACACAGTGGCAGGCACAGAGGAAGTGCTCCAGACTATTACACCACCATCACCATCAGTATCAAGGGAGAAAGAGAAGCACCAAGCCCACATTTCCTGAGGAGACTTTTTATCATGTTCAGAAAGTTTCCTTCTATTCTTATCTTTTGCAGTGTTTGTCTCAGGAAAGGGTGCTGTATTTTGTCAAATGCTTTTTCTGCATCTATAGATATGATCAATAAGTGATTTTTTTTCCCTTCGATCTGTTTATGTGGTGTGAGAAGACTTTGTCATCAATTTTTATATTCCTCATTTATGGTCAATTTTAAGGTGTCAGATGGGAAATGTTTTTCTATGAACTTTATTGAAATACAAACAAAAATAAATTCTCTTTTCACTGGAAAATGTAACAAAATTGCCAAGTACATCTTTTACTGCTATAATAGTTAAAATAGGCAAAAGGGGAAGAGGGAAGTGATATGTATTAAGTATCTGTTATACTATTACCAAGAGCTCTTCCCACCCTCTCACTCTCCAATCATCACCACACCCCTATAATGCATGGAAGACAGACTGAGAGAGGGGACGTGACTTACCCAAGGACACACAGCTAGTGACAGGGCCAGAACTTAAACCCCAGTCTGAGTCCCACAGTTTTTCTCTCTGCTAATCTGTCTCCCTCTGCTAAACACACAAAGCAAATAAATAAAAGTAAACCATACTCATCTGGGAAACCACTTGCTGACACGAACCAGGTGCATAGATTAGGGGAGATCACATTCCCTGGAAAAGTTGCAAACGTCCAGGCCCCTTAGACAGCTTCTTTTGGGCCTTGAGAGCAGCAAATGCTTCTTTTCCCCCCATTTCCCTCCATGATTAGGTGCGGGCTGGCCCCTGGACTGACCGAGAAGCAGACCCAGGCCCCACCCTGCCTGGTGGTCTCTGCCACCCCTGAGCCCAGAGGGCAGGAGATGCCACCCACTCTCTCAGGCAGGAGCCGAAACTCATTTGGACTAATGTGCACACAGAGGAGGAACTGGTTATGACCTTCAGGTGTGACCTAGGGCCAAGCACAGGGAGAGCAGCCGCCCAGGAGGCTGAGAGTTAGGAGCTGGGGAGGGCAGGCCCAGGGCGGCTTCTCTCCTGCCACCTCTTCTCTCCTTTCTGGCTGTCTTGTCCTCTCCCCTGCACTCCCCCGTCCCCTGCTCAGTCATTCTTTTCCTGCCTCCATGTATGTCACATCTCTAAGGATTTGTGTGTGCCTTTCTGTCTCTTCTTCCCTCCCTCAGTCCCATTCTCTCCCTCTACCACCCTCCCTCATGGCCTTTCTCTCTCTGCCCCTCTCGGCAGTGCTCTCCCATCCTGCTTCTCTCCATGCTTGTTGCTGTCTCTGCCAACCGCCCTCCCCAGTGCCCAGCACAGGAGCTGCCCCTTCTCAGCCCCCCAGTGCACCCACCCTCAGTCCAAGCATCCAGCACAGACAGGCCAGATCCAGGAAGGCCAAGTCCCAGTCCCTGGGAGAGAGGCTCCAGCGGGTCCAGGGAAGTCAGCATGGGACAGCAAATATGGCTCCCTGAGCTCGGTGCCGCTCCTGCCCCTAGTTCTGATGTGTAGACTCCCCAGCACCTTCTCCTCCTCCTCCATGGGTGGAGTATGCATAGCAGATCTCTATACGAGTTATGCTCTTTATACCTTATTTTAAAAACACTTCTGTATTTGTAGCAAATTACCACATACTTAGCAGCTAAAAAAACAAAAACAAAAACAAAACAGATATTTTCTCTCTTACTGTTCTGATGGCCAGAAATCCAAAGTGAGTCTTATGGAACTAAAATCAGATGTCATTAGAACCATGCCACCTCCTGAGGCTCTAGGGGAAAATCCACCCCTTCCACTTCCTGGTAGCTGCAGCTACTAGTCAATGAGAGGGATTGCAGAATGCTTGCTGATATAGGGACACTTCTGGACTCTAACAACTTAGAATTTGGAATGAGTCATCGAAATTTAACTTTGTCTTTCCTGTGAGAATGTTTGCTAGGGAAATTTTTAAAAGTAAACAAAGGAAAGGTGTCGCCTACTTTAAAAGTGGAGTCTATGAAGCATCCCTTAGCTTGTGCCACCTCACTCCAATCTCTGCTTTTGTGGTCAAATTCCCTTCTCCTCCTCTGTAGTCAAATCTCACTCAGACTCCCACTTAAAATGGTCCATGAGGTCATCCAGGATAATCTCCCCATCTCAAGACCTTTAACTTAATTCTGAAAAGTCCCTTTTGCCATGTAAGGCAAATTCACGTGTTCCCAGGGTGAGGTTGATTTGGGGGCTATTCAGTTTACCGCACCACTTCATCCCCAAAGGTGTTAAAATATTCTCCTACATGTTTCTTCTAAAAGGGTACCTACTAGTTATGTTAGAAACTACCGGGACACGGACGTGGCTCAGCTGATAGAGCATCCACCTACCATATGGAGGGTCCAGGGTTCTATACCCAGAGCCTCCTGGCCCGTGTGGTGAGCTGGCCCATGCACAGTGCTGCCACGCACAAGGAGTGCCATGCCACACAGGGGTGTCCCCCACACAGGGGAGCCCATGCACAAGGAGGGCACCCCACAAGGAGAGCCACCCCATGTGACAAAAGTGCAGCCACCCAGGAGTGGCGCCGCACACACGGAGAGCTGATGCAGCAAGATGATGCAACAAAAAAGAGATGCAGTGTTCCAGTACCACCGGATAATGCAAGTGGACGCAGAACACACAGCGAATGGACACAGAGAGCAGACAACATGCGCAGAGGGGAGAGAAATAAATAAAATAGATCTTTAAAAAAAGAAAGAAAGAAACTACCTAGTGATTATGTAATACCAGAAGGAACATTTTTTATAATGGATTTTTAGAGTTTGACCATGGAATTCAATACCTATTTATAACATAGCGTCTACTGGGAGAGTTACTATCTTATAATTCAACTGCTAACATGTCACACTACATCAAAGGTGTCTTGACAACAAGATTAAACTTTTTTTCATTGTGCTAGAATAAAAAGCATCTAAAATTAATGTGAGTACTAATAACTAGGTAGTAATGGCTGCCAAGGGTACGACTGAAAAGGAAGAACACACAACATTAAGGAAACCAAAGATTCAGGAAGCATTATTAGAAAACCATGACCTTCAAACAAATACAGAAATTCAAGCTTCTGTAATTGTCTATAAAGATACAATTTTGTGTTTCTGGGCTCTGACTCTTCCACATAGCTGAAATTTACAAAAATCTTTTTCTTCAGGGTACCAGTAATCTTTCTCTTTGTGCTAGAATTATATAAGCATTTTTGCTTTCTAAAGCAAAAACAAAAAAAGTAAAACCCAGTTAGGACCAAATACTTTCAAGAATGCACATACTTTCAAGGATGGCTATGGAAGTGTTCAAATGCTTTAACATATGTTCTAAATAAAGCTTTCCTACTGATACTAATGTACTGTATTTCAATGGAAGATGTGCTGTTTATGCTATGACAAATACCAATATCTCAAAATCCTTCATTCCACTTTTTTTGGTATATGCCTCAAGTGAAATTTGTCACTGATGAGAAAAAAAATTTATTTCACCTTTCCTCTTTTTTTCTCAATATTTCTGTTTCAGATATTGAAACATCTCAGGCATAATGATCTAACTATTTTGAGTAGAATGAAAAATGCGTGGAACAAAGTTGTTGTTTTTTTAAATATAGGCATTTAGGGCTATATTAAATAGCCCTAAATGAGGTGAAAGACTCCATTTGGATAAGCATGGTAAACAAGACATAACAATGAAGAAGCATGTTCATCATGTTTCAGTTTCTTTGTTACAAGGAAGGAGTTGCATTGCATGTATTGCACATAAGCCAGCATTTCTTTCTGTCTTTCTTGTGCTCATTTTATCTACCCATATTGGGATGACCATGCTGTCTTTTTCTAGAGTGAAATGTGAAGATTCCATTTGATTTCCTACTACGAGTGGCCTGTAGAGTTTCTAGGATCAGGAATAACTATTGCAAGAATATCTTTTGCTCAGCTTAGTCAGTCACCATCTGACATCCACATCTTCCTTGTTCTGCTATTGTGTTTGCTCAGGTCAAGGAATCCAAATCCTAAATTGAAGCTACATAGAAATTAGTAGCAGATGTAAAGTCAAAATTGCTCATGATTTCTGTAAATTATACAAGTAATATCTTTAGCCACAAAAATATAGAAAAATACAGAAAATTACCAATCTAATAAAATTATTATTCATAGATAAGCACTGTTAATATTTTTTTTAAGTTTTTTTTCTCCCCCCTCCCTCCACTGTCTGCTCTCTGTGACCGTATGCTGTGTATTCTTATGTGCCTGCTTGTATTCTCATTAGGTGGCTCCAGGAACCGATCCTGGGATCTTCTGGAGTGGGAGAAAGGTGATCATTCTTTTGTGCCACCTCAGGTCCCTGGTCTGTTGTATCTCTTATTGTCTCTCCTCTGTGTCTCTTTTTTTGCATCATCTTGCTGCATCAGCTCTCCTTGTGGGCCAGCACTCCTGCTTGGGGCAGCACTCCTGTGCAGGGCTGCACTCCTGCACGAGGCTGCACTCCACATGGGCCAGCACTCCACGTGGGCCAGCTCACCACACAGGCCAGGTTGCCTTCACCAGGAGGCCCTGGGTATTGAATCTTGGACCTCCTATATGGTAGACGAGAGCCCAATTGCTTGAGCCACATCTGCTTCACCCGTTAACATTTTAGTGTACTATGATCCCATTTAAAATATTTATAAATATCTATAAAGTATTTTCTTTCATATAGGTTTATAAATACATTTATTTTTAAAGTACCATAGATTTCTGGTATGGCCAAGATGGAGTAAAACCCATACAACCTATCTCTTTCACAATTCAAATTAAAATTGTTAATAGAGGATAAAAAGCAAGTATTTGAAAACCTGAAATTAAAAATTAACTGGTAGGTGGAGACTGAAGTTAAAACTGGAAGAACAAGCTGAATTGTGTGCTTAGGGTGAATTTTTTTGCTCCTTTGTCTCCCACATTACCCAAGGCCAGGTGGGATTATGTAACTGTGCAGGAGGTACTGAAAATAAAAACGCTGGGATAATCCCCCTATTTCTAGCCAAATGAGAGGGAAAGGTGGACTCAATTTTAGAGAGTGGGGTTAAGGGTATTCTCATTTTGTTTAGTTCATCTCTCCCACCTCTGCCCCAAAGCCAAGCCCATTTCCATAGTTGTACTGCAACCCCAGCAGTAGAAAAGGCACATAGCACTCTGAGAAACCACATGTCTTTCTGGCCAAAGGAATAAGTAAATGAACCACCATTGTCTAAGGAGAAGAAAGATTCCTGTTATTTTTCCTTTGCTTCCTCTTTCTGCATTGTCTCAAAGGCTGATCCAGTCACATGGAACCAAATGACCTGACAGGTGCTAAAACACTCCAAGGAACATGTAAAAGGGACCCCTGCAAGCCTGATTTGTGTGGGTAGATTCCTGAGGAGGAGAGAGCTAGAAGGGAATTGCCAAACAAATCCCAGGTTCACATTGAGCTGCATATGTGCAGAACAGACCCAAAGAAGTAGAGCAAAGACTTTGAGAACTGAACACTAGTAACCCCTGAGTGGTGTGCACCATGTGCACAAAAACTGCACTGAGACTGGGACAACTGCTGACAGAACGCAAACAGAATGTGTGATTTGAGCCTAACTGCACTGATTGCTTAAACAACAATAAGAAAAAAAAATCAAAAGTCTTCAAAGGATTTTAATAAGAACCAGAATCTCACAACTAATCAGCAAACTGTTCATGATACCATCTGTATTAGTCAGCCGAAGGATAGAAGCTTACAGATACCAGGCCATAAAGCACAAGCTACTTCTCTCACCAAAGTCTATTTTCACATGTTGGAGCAAGATGGCTGCCGATGTCTGCAAGGGTTCAGGCTACCTGGGTTCCTCCCTTCCAGGGTCTTGCTTCTCTTTCCTCTGTGAGCTTACTTCCTGGGGTTCCAGCATCAAACTCCAACATCAAAACTCCAACAGTAAGAACCCCCCAACTCTGTCCTTTGCCATGTCTTTTATCTGTGAGTCCCCACCCACCAAGGGTTGGGGACTCAGCACTCTACTGGCACAAGAGGTTTATATGATTACTTAATAAAGTAAACCTCTGATTCCAATATAATCTAATATGCCCAGAGGAAAAGATCAGTTTACAAACATAATCCAGTATTTCTTTTTGGAATTCAGTAATAATATCAAACTGCTATACCATCCAAAATTACACAACATAACATACGTAGAAGCAGGAAATTCAGACCAATTTCCAAGTGAAAAGACAATCCAGGGGAATGGATATAGCACAGTGATTGAGCACCTGCTTCCCATGTGGAAGGTCCTGGATTCAATCCCCTGTACCTCCTAGAAGAAAAAAAAAAAAAAAAAAGTCAGCCCTGATATGACTTAAATGAAAGAGTTATCAGGCAAAGCAGCTATTATAACAAGGTTCAATGTGGTAAAGGTAAATATTCTTGAAATTAATGGAAAGATTCACATTCTCAGTAAAGAAATATAAACTATGAAAAAGAAGCAAATGGAAATTTTGAAATTGAATATACAATATCTAAAATTAAATGTCATCTAGGGACTTCTGGGAAGATGGTGGACTGGAAAGACACAGGATTCTCTTCCCTCCCAGAAAAAATAGCTAGAGGAGAGCCAGAAACAGCCTGGAAAAGAAATCTTCTAGGGCTTAGGATACAAGGGGAAGGCTAGACACTACCCAGAGGAAAGAGGGACAAAGTGAAAGAATTGTTGATGGCAAAACTATGAGTTAAAAGCCAGAGCTGCTAATGCCGACATCCCTATAGATACTTTTGAATTCTCAGGCCTCAGGGCCAGCAACTATAGACAAAGGAGGGCCTAAGGGCCCACCTCCCCAGGAAAGTGGAGCAAGAAGGGCACAGCCTAAGGCTGACTCAGTTTTTGACCCACAAATTTGGTCTGCTGTGTCCCACAAGCCCTTGCAGGCTGGGTGTGGCTGCGCCATTGTTTGCCTTGGGAGCCAGCGAGGGACTAAAGAGATCCAACTCTCTCAATCTCCCTCTCTTCTGACCTGGACTGGTTGTTGAGGACACAGAGGGGATTGGAATTATTTCCTACCTGGGAAAAGAAAGGGGGCTGCCAGCAAAGGTTGGAGAACTGCCTCTAAGTAGTTTGAATTACAAGGCTCTTAGCCTCCAGGCAGGAACCTGATCCAGTCTGTGTTGCAGCAAACACCACTAAACTGAAGGGCTGCCAAAGAGCACCATCTTCTGGCAGACCAAGGAAGTGCATGTGAGGAAGTAAAAAGTAAGTAAATGGGGAGCAGATGTGGCTCGAGCAGTTGAATGCCTACCTCCCATACAGGAGGTCCTGGGTTCTGTTCCCTGTGCCTCCTAAAGAAAAAACAGACAACTAGCAGAAAAAGGGCAAAAAACAATGAGCAAAGACCATGAGCAAAAACAGTGAGCAGACAAGGGAACCATGGGGGGAGGGGTGGTAATTAAGTAAGAGAGGCTCTTTCCAGACTTTACAACATCCCTCCCCAAGGCCCTTGCAAGTGAGTCTTCAACCCATTACTGGGTCCAGGGTGTAGATTTGAGCAACCAACAGGGACAATCCTAAAGACCCAGAACAGGTTGAACCAAGAGTCAAAGAACAGAAATAACACACAGCCTCCTGCCACAAAATCCCTACAAAACAGAGAGAAAGTGAACATCTGAGTAAACTTAGCACCATAATCAGATGCTTACATAACAGCAAAAAATTACAAGCTATACTAAGAAAATGGAAGAAATGGCCCAAGAAAAGGAATATATCAAAGCCCCAGAAGAGACACAGGATTTGAGACAACTAATTAGCAAGATGCACATAAATTTCCAAAATCAAATTAATGAGCTGAAAGACAACATGGCTAAAGAGATAAATGACATCAAGGAGACACTTAGCAAACAAAAAGAATTTGAAAACCTGAATAAAAAGTAACAGAGCCTATGGGAATGAATGACACAATAGGTGAGATCAAAAACACATTAGAGGGAAGCAGATTTGGCTCAACGGGTAGAGCATCCATCTACCACATGGGAGGTCCAGGGTTTAAACCCAGGGCCTCCTGACCCATGTGATGAGCTGGCCCACGCAGAGTGCTGATGCACACAAGGAGTGCCATGCCATGCAGGGGTGTCCCCTGCATGGGGGAGCCCCACACGCAAGGAGTATGCCCCTCAAGGAGAGCTGCCCAGGGCAAAAAGAGAGCAGTCTGCCCAGGAGTGGCGCTGTACACATGGAGAGCTGATGCAGAAAGATGACGCAACCAAAAGAGACACAGATTCCCAGTTCTGCTGACAAGAATACAAGTGAACACAGAAGAACACACAGTGAATGGACTCAGAGCAGACAATGGGGGGAGGGGAGAGAAATAAATAAAATAAAGCCTTATTCTTGTTCTTTAATTCTCATATGGCTTTTCTCTATAAATCAAGTGTGGAGAACATATTGATGTGTATGAGTGGTGACAGTGAAGCCAGACTAAATTGTTTAAAGTTTCTGGTGGCCTAGCTAACGGGGTAAGGGAAGTTGCACAATTGATGACTACAAGGGCTGATTCCTAAATATTAAAAATGTATTTTCATATTAAATGATGGGGTCCCACGATGAAATGAGCCCAGAAAAGGGGAGGGATAGAGGAAGGGGGGCTCAGGATAAAGTGGTCTGGGAGAAGAGAACGGGAGGGTCTGGTGAGGAGATTGAACTTGCCTGTTGAACCTGCTGCCTCTTGCCCACACCTCTGACCATGGCATTTGCTAGGTCACCCCCAGTGCACACAACAAAACACATTCAAGGGGAGCGGATGTAGCTCAGTGTGCCTGTTTTCCATGTACAAGGTCCTGGGTTCAATCCCTAATACCTCCCTTAAAAAAATTCAACATGTTTAGTATTTTTAATGTGGCAGTTCCTTTTTTGACTTTTTTTTTCTTTTAATTCAGACTTAGGCAAATACCCAAACTCAGGCAAACCTCACTCAGAGAATATGGGCCCAGCATGATGGCTCCTGGTTAGCGCGAACCCGGGGAGAGAACTCACTTCTGCTTTGTAACCAATGAAAATCACGTTCAGGATATGACATGTTCCCAAGCAATTTTTTTTCAAATAAAAATTAGTTTTAATTTCATTAACACTTTTTATATTATGGTTCTGATTTTAACTTTTTTTTAAGTTTAATTTCCATTTTATTTTTTCTCCAGAAACTAGTTTTTCTTCAGACTTTATCCAAGCATTTCTTGTCATCTGTTTATAACAGCAAAGAGACCCCCTGAGCCCTGCTCCTCCCTTTGTCAGGAATATGGATGAGAAAATTATTGGGGGGGGGGAGAAGCAAGCTGAAATGGTCAATTATTAAAATGATTAAAAATTTTGCAACCACCCTAGGTAACATAGTAGGTATGTAGGTGCTATACAAATGGAAATACTTTTTGTCTTTTTTTTTAATGTTACATTAAAAAAATATGAGGTCCCCATGTACCCCCCACCCCCCTCCCCTCACTCCTCCCCCCATAACAACAACCTCCTCCATCATCATGAGAAATTCATTGCACTTGGTGAATACATCTCTGAGCACCACTGCACCTCATGGTCAATGGTCCACACCGTAGCCCACATTCTCCCACAGTCCACCAAGCGGACCGTGGGAGGACATACAATGTCCAGTAACTGTCCCCACAGCACCACCCAGGACAACTCCAACCCCTGAAAATGCCCCCATATCTCATCTCTTCCTCCCACTCCCTACCCCCAGCAGCCGCCATGGCCACTTTCTCCACACCAATGCCACATTTTCTTCAATTACTAATCACAATAGTTCATGAATAGAATATCAGTAAGTCCACTCTAATCCATACTCTATTCCTCCATCCTGTGGACCTTAGAATGGTTGTGTCCACTCCACATCTATATCAAAAGGAGGCTTAGATTTCACATGGATGCTGGATGCAATTCTCCTGCTTTCAGTTGTAAGCACTCTTGGCTCCCTGGTGTGGTGGTTGACCTTCTTCACCTCCATGTTAGCTGAGCGGGGTAAGTCCAAAAAACCAGAGTGTAGGAGTTGCAAGTCTGTTGAGGCTCAGGGCCTGGCTATCACATGGTCAGTCCAGAGATTCAGGTCCCCTGGGTATATGCTAACCCCCAAAACCAACTAGAGATCCAGTAAAAGTAACAGGAGAGGCTTGTGAACAAAGATCACATCTGAGTCCAGCTCCATCACACAGAAACACAGTTGGAAATACTTTTTATTATCCTCAATTCTACAGATGAGGAATAGGCATAAATTTCTCAAGTAATTTGTATAAAATCAACCAGCTAGTAAATGTCTGATCCTAGGACAGATAAGCCTGACTCTAATACAAACCACGGCAACTATCAAGAATTACTATTTCACCCAAGTTCTGCTGAATCCAAAGTCTACACTGCATCTCCAGTCATCCAAGTACTTGAAAATGCAATCCTTTTAAAATGGTTCATCCACCAAGAGAGTAATGTTGGAATGGCAGAAAGAGGCAAATGCTAGGTAGGCATTGTCCTCCACTCTTTACATGGGAGTCTACTAAAACACTTTGTGAGTGATGACAGTATACCACACTCTGTGCTAGATGCTGGGCATGGAGAGCTAAGAGGCAATTCTTTTCTGGGGCAAATTACAATCTAATGGAGGGAGAAAGAGGAAGAACCAAAAACTACAACTTGAGATGTAAGTGATAGGATAACAGAGCAGGTACGAGGTACAATGAATTGAGCTGGGGATTAAATAAGAAGTAAGAAGCAGCCTATTTCCACAATGAGGAAATAGCCCACAACAAGGGGGAAAGGAAGAGAGCTTGAGTCACTGGCTCTCCTCCAAGGGAGGTAGGGTGGCTGGAGTATAACAAGGGATGCCAGCCTAACACACCAGGGGGCACTGGGCCATTTTCTTGAAAGTCATTGAAAAGCATGAGAAGCAAAGTGACGAGATGGTATGTAGACTTGAGAACGAACTCCATGTCTCCGAGTGAAGGAAGAATGAATGGGGGGAGTGGACATGGTTCAAGTGATTGAGCTCTCACCTCCCACATGGGAGATCCTGGGTTCAGTTCTCAGAGCCTCCTAAAGAAGACAAGCAAGACCATGAGCTGACATAACAAGATGATGTAACAAGAGACACAAGGAGAAAAACATAATGAGAGACACAAAAAAGCAGGGAGTGGAGGTGACTCAGGAGATTAGGCCCCTCCCTCCCACATGGGAGATCCCAGGTTTGGTTCCTGGTGCCTCCTAAAAGATGAGCATACAGTGAGCAGACAGCGAGCACAAACAGTGAAAGGGTGGGGAGAAATAAATGAATAAAATAAATCTTTGGGGGGGAAAAAAAGAACAATTCATTAAAAAAAAAAAAAAAAGAATGACTGGGTCCAACCAGAAACACAGGGAGACACTGCAGTGACACCAGAAACATAGCCCATTGAGCTCTTGCTCAGTGGAATTAACTGTGGAGATGGTGAAGAGGTCACAGAAGAGAGAGGTTAAGGAGGAACCTAGAATAGAACTGGGCACAACTAACTTTCTGACTTAGACACGAGGATCTGAAAAATCTTTGGTCAAAGATAAGTTTAGTTTAGAAGAGAGTAAGAATCCTGTGTAAGAGGGAGTTGATTCAATCAGTCATTATTTCACTCAACATAGTTTATTGGACACTGGGTATGATAAGTTGTGTTCTTATTTTCATTCACAAGATATTTACTGATTTCTCTTGTAAGTTCGTTTTCTTTTTTTTAAAGATTTTTTTAAATTTATTTCTCTCTCCTTCCCCCCCACCCCAGTTGTCTCTTCTCTGTGTTCATTCACTGTGTATTCTTCTGTGTCCGCTTCTATTCTTGTCAGCAGCACTGGGAATCTGTCTCTTTTTCTTGTGTCATCTTGCTGCATCAGCTCTCCATGTGTGCAGCGCCACTCCTGGGCAGGATGAACTTTCTTTCATGCTGGGTGGTTCTCTTTACAAGGCGTACTCCTTGCAGGGCACACTCCTTGCACGTGGGGCTCCCTTACACAGGGGACATCCCTGCGTGGCATGGTACTCCTTGCATGCATCAGCACCACGTTCTTCTTTGACCCACTGATTGTTTAAGTGTGCTGTTTAACCTCCACTTATTTGTGAATTTCACCTGATGTTCATTTTCAGCTTCATTCTATTATGATTAGAGAAAGTGTTTTGTAAATTTTCAATCTTTTCAAACTTATTGAGATAATTTTGTATCCTAATATGTGGTCTATCCTAGAGAATGCTTCGTGAGCACTTGAGAAGTATATATATCCTGCTGTTTCGGGGTGTGATGTTCTTTGTATATATCTGTTAGGCCTAGTTCATTTATTGTATTATTCAAGTTCTCTGTTTCCTTATTGATCCTTCATCTAAATGTTCTATCAATTGATGAGAGTGGTGTACTAAAATCTCCTACTATTATTGTAGAGACATCTATTACTCCCTTAATATTTGCCAGTGTTTGTTTCATGTATTTTAGGGCACCCTTGTTAGGTGCATAATTTTTTTTCATCCATTCTGCCAATCTGTGTCTTTTGATTGGGAAGCTTAATGATTAATGTTATTATTCAATGTTATTATTGTAAGGCAGTACTTCTTTCAACCATTTTATCCTTTGGCTTTTATATGTCATATTTTATTTTTGTTACTCTTCTTATCCTTTTAGTTACCCTTACTGATAATTTTCATTTCTACACTCTCTTCCAAGCCTCTCTCTCCTGTCTTTTCCTTTCAGCCTGCAGAACTCCCTTTAATATTTCTTGTAGGACAGGTCTCTTGTTAAGAACTCTCTCAGCTTCTGTTTATCTGTGAATAGTTTAAACTCTGCCTCATTTTTTTTTTTTTTTTTTGAGGTATTGGGCCAGGGACTGATATGTGGTAAGCCAGCACTCAACCACTGATCCACATTGGTTCCCCTGAATTGGTTTTTCATTTGTTTGCTTGCTGTTTGTTTTTATGTTTTTAAGGAGGCACCAGGGGAAGCAGATGTGGCTCAAGTGATTGAGCTCCCATCTATCATATGGGAGGCCCCAGGTTCAATTTCCAGGCCTCCTGATAAAGGCAGGCTGGCCTACACCACAGAGAGCTGACAGCCCATGCCACAGAGAGCTGAACTGATGCAGCAAGATGACACAACAAAGAGGCACATAGAGGAGAGACAGTGAGAGATGCAGCAGACCAGGGAGCTGAGGTAGCTTAAGCAATTGAGTGCCTCTCTCCCACATTGGAGGTCCCAGGATCAGTTCCCAGTGCCCCCTAAAGAGAAGGCAAGAAGACAAGCAGACATAGAAGAATACACAGTGAATGGACACAGAGAACAGACAGCAAGCACAGGTGGCAAGGGGGGGAATAAATTAAATAAATCTTTTTTTAAAAAGGAAGGCACCAAGAACTGAACCTGGGACCTCCCATGTGGGAAGCAGGTGCTCAACTGCTTGAATCACATCCACTCTCTTCTCAGTCATTTTTGAAGAACAGTTTTGCTGGATGAAGAATTCTTGGCTGGCAGTTCTTCTCTTTCAGTATTTTAAATATAGCTTACCACTGCCTTCTCACGTCCATGGTTTCTGATGGGAAATCAGCACTTAGTCATATTGAGCATCCTTTGTATGAGATGAATTGCTTTTCTCTTGATGTTTCCAGAATTCTCGTTTTATCTTTAGTGTTTGACAGTCTTAATCATATGTGTCTTAGCATAGGTCTATTTGTATTTATTCTTTTTTGAGTACATTAGGCTCCTTGGCCATGCACATTATATTTTTCACAAAAGTTTGGAAATTTTGTGTCATTATTTCCTCAAATATTCTTTCTGCCCCCTTTACCTTCTCTTCTTCTGGGTCACCTTGTTTGTATGTGTGCTTCATGCTGTCTTTCAGTTCCCTGAGATCCTGTTCAATTTTTCCCATTCTTTTCTCTATCTTTTCTTCTGTCTGTTTGATTTTTGATGTCCTGTCTTCTAACTCACTGATCCTTTCTACCCCCATTGAAATCTGCTGTTGTATGCCTCTATTGTATTTTTTTAATTTATTGAAATATATCACTCATACATAACAACATAAACAATAAGTGTATAATTGTTGAGAACTTACAAAACAAATATATTTAACATCAAACAAACATATATAACATCTCATCCTACCACCAATAACTTGCACCTCTAATGTATTTTTAATCTCATCTATTGTGTCTTTCACTCCCATAAGATCTATGTTTCTTTGCATGCTTTCAAATTCCTCTTCATGCTCACCCAGAATATCCTTTCTCTCTTTAGTCATGTTTTCCTTCATCTCCTTGAATTGATTTAGGAGATTTGTGTGAGCATCTTTGATTAGTTGTTCCAAATTCTGTATCTCCACTGACTTTTTAATTTGTTCCTTTGACTGGACCACACATATATTCCTGCTTCTTACTATGACTTTTAATATTAATGCATATCATACAAGGCTCCCATACATCTCTCTACCACCAACACCTTGCAGTATTGTGAAACATTAGTTACAAACTATGAAAGAGCAACATCAAATATAACCACTAACTATAGCCCGTATCTTATACTTGACGTATTTTCCCCCCAACCACCCAATCGTTAACACCCTATATTAGCATTACACATTTGTTATCGTTCAGGAGAAAACGTTCTCATATTTGTCCTGATAAGCACAGTCCATCATCCACCACTGGTCTACCTGTGTTATACAGTCCCATGCTTTGAACAGCCTGTTCACAGCGTACACTCAGTGTCAGCCAGACTTATTTTTGAAATGCACCTTTTCCGCTGCCTTGGAGCTGCAGCCTGTGGCATGGACAGGCAGGTGGACAAGGGGACACTAGGATGGGGAAGCCCACTGGCCTGTACACATGGGCCGCACACACATGTGCAGATGAATGGGCGCCAGTCTGCCCACCATGCAAAGAAAACGAAGGGGCAGTTTCTTCATCTTCCTTCCTGAGGCTAGGACATCCGAGAACCTCCAGAGGGCAGAGCTGGGTGCGCCTTTTGGCTTGATTTCAGGCCAGGTAGAACTTTGTAAGAACCCTTGCTGTGCAGAAATGGCACGCAGCTGCCAGGTTCAGAGGTGCGTTCCTGCCTGGGTGAGCTAAACAGGGAGGCCCGTTTCACAGACATCATAATCTCTGTCTCTGGCCTGTGGAATAATGTTTTGCTTTCCCCCCCCCCCCAATTAAAACCTCTTCTAAAACCTTTTTCAGCTAATGAATTTGATTTCAAAGCTTAAGTGTCCTCGTGTTTGTCTGGTGGCCTCTGTAGATTCCCATGGATCACTTGAGAAATGGACTGATTTTACAAAGGAGTTAATTTAACCCTTCAAGGAGACGGTGTGCAATGCCCTGTGGAAGAATCGAAGTGTTGTAGTTAATAAAGCTTGTTCTGCTCCCTTTTCTTTGGCTTTGCTAAATATTTCTGTAACCCCTATTCATCGGTTCAAATGGAAAAGTTGTAGCTCTAAAATAAGTTTTGAGAAACGGGATGAAAATGGACTTCAGGAAAGTCTGCAGAATTATCCACGTCTGTTACCTTCAGCTAATTTTTTTTTTTTTTTTTTGGAAGGACACTGACATTGTTTATTGAGTGGCAAGTGCAGGGGAGGTGGCTGGCTCTGGTGTGGACACGAGGTGGCAGCTCATGCCAAAGTGCTGGGGGCATCTGGCAGACAGGGCCAGGCCCCCACCTAAGGGAGGCGGCCCAAGCTGACCAGGACAGGAGCAGCCAAGGAGCTGGAGAAGCCACCACAGCTCCCAGGACCCTGGGCAAGGAGTGGCAGACGAACGTGGCCCAGGGGCCTGGGCAGCAGGGGACTGGGGTCTGAGCATCCTGGGGGACAGTGAGGGGATCGCATCTGTAGGGTGGAGACTGGTGGTGGCCGTCGAGTCCCAGCACCTGGGAGAAGAGCAGAGGAGTGGTCTGCGTCTGGCCGCCCTGACCAGCCCGGCTCGCGCCTAATGGCGCCACACCAGCCACCCGAGCGTGGCAAGCTGGTGCTCACGCCCCGGCCGTGCTCCCGGGAGCAGCTCTCGTCCTCACTGTGCCCAGTCTGGTCAAAGAAGTAGGGACGGGAGCCAAAGACCTGCCCGCTGAGGATGCGGCTGGCGCTAAGGCTCAGCTCATCGCTTGGCCTTGAACAGCGCCTGGGCAAAGCAGAGGTTCATACGGGTCAGGGGAAGAACTGCAGGCAGACAGGGCAGCAGGAAAGAAGCCAAAGGGCAGGCGCCCTAGGTGGCTCAGAGAGTACCTCGAAAGAGAAGGAAAAGAGGGTACACAAGGCAGCCCAGAGCAGCCAGCCAGGAACGCTGTCTGACAGCTGAGATGCTTGCACCCGTGCGGGAGCACCAGCCAGCGCTGGGCACAGACGCAGAAGGAGGTCCCGGCAGGAGGGGGAGAGGCGGCCGATGCCCCTTGGCTCAGCACAGGGCCACCGCAGGCGCTCAGCACCACCCTCTCCCCCTCCCCGGGATAGGGGGCCTCGCTCCCTTCCAGTAATCGGGATGGGGGTGCGCCTCTGCCTTCCCTCCTTGGGATTCCCGACGCTGCCCCCAACCCACGCCACTTGGCTCTCCAGCCGCAAGGCCACCGCAGGCAGCGGCTCCCCGCCTCCAGCTGTTGTGCCTCCTCCTGCCTTTAGCTAAGGATAACACTAATTTTATTTTAGGAGTGCAGTATTGGCATTCGTTACAGATTCTTCATTGGACTGCCTTGCTCTGCCCTAAAGATTTGGCTTATGTTGGTCTCTAAATTGGATTAAAATCTTACTGTCTGCCGGTCTTCCTTGGCGCATTAGTGGATTGGTAACAGGCATTCACAATTATGTTATCTGAGTTTGACCATATGATGTGCCATATTATTTTGAAAATCCCATTTAATGTAATTCTAACATAGGGAATTTTAAAAATTAGATTTTCTTTCCCCAGGAATAAATTCTTATTTCAGTTTTCCATTTGTTGATAAGAATGGTTGGAGAAATTATGAAATAGATGGGTCGTTTAAGTGTTTGGCTTTATGAACACAAAAGGAAGGGATAAAAGAACACATTTAAACTGAAACTGATCAGAGAAATAATTTAGGAAACTGAAATTGTTTAAGTTCATTGAAAGAATGAAAACTGTCCAATTATACGTGGAGTGTAAGTGTGTGTGTGTGTATTGATAATGCAACATCAAATTAACTTTTCTAGAAAAGTAATGGAGTACCACTCCTTTTTAAAGCTATGACTTTTGTTCAAGAGTGCTTACTTAAGAAATATAGTTTGTCTTTGAAATTGAACAAATATATGTTAATACGATAGTAGTATCAGGCAAAAAAAAAAATGTTAGGCTAAGTGAAAGAAACCAGACACAAAGTACTGCATATTGTATAATTCCATTTATATAAAGTGCAAATATAAATCAAGTTATAAAGATGAAATTAGGGAAGTAGATGTGGCTCAACTTACAGAGCATCTGTCTACCATATAGGGGGTCCCGAGTTCAAACCCAGGGCCTCCTGACCCGTGTGGTAAGCTGGTCCACACACAGTGCTGCTGCGCACAAGGAGTGCCATGTCATGCAGGGGTGTCCCCCGCATAGGGGAGTCCCACGTGCAAGGAGTGTGCCCCTCAAGGAGAGCTGCTCCGCGCAAAAAAAAAGTGCAGCCTGCCCAGGAGTGGCACTGCACACACAGAGAGCTGACAGCTGACAGAGCAAGATGATGTAACAAAAAGAAACACAGATTCCCGGTGCCGCCAAGAATGCAAGCAGACACAGAAGACACACAGCAAATGGACACAAGAGAGCAGGCAACTGGGGTGGAGGCGGGGAAGGGGAGAGAAATAAATAAAATAAATCTTAAAAAAAAAAAAGATGAAATTAGATTAGTGGTTATGTAGCACTGGGGAAGGAAAGAGGAATTGAGAGGTAACTGTTAAGGGGTGTGGAGTTTTTCTCTTTTGGAGTAATGAAATTGTTCTAAAAAAATTTTTGTGGTGGGCGGCAGACTTGGCCCCATGGTTAGGGCATCTGTCTACCACATGGGAAGTCCCCGGTTCAAACCCCGGGCCTCCTTGACCCGTGTGGAGCTGGCCCATGCGCAGTGCTGATGTGCGCAAGGAGTGCCCTGCCACACAGGGGTGTCCCCTGCGTAGGGGAGCCCCACGCACAAGGAGTGCGCCCCGTAAGGAGAGCCGCCCAGCATGAAAGAAAGTGCAGCCTGCCCAGGAATGGTGCCACACACACAGAGAGCTGACACAACAAGATGAAGCAACAAGAAGAAACAAAGATCCCCGTGCCGCTGACAACAACAGAAGCAGACAAAGAAGACGCAGCAAATAGACACAGAGAACAGACAACTGGGATGGCGGGGGAAGGGGAGAGAAATAAATAAATAAATCTTAAAAAAAAAATTTGTGGTGATGAATGCACAACATTGTGATTATACTAAAAGCCATTATAAACTTTGGATAGATTGTATGGTATGTGAGTATATCTCAATAAATACAGCTGCTTAAAAATAAATGTATGGGAATAGGCAGAAATAGCAGCTATGTACAGCAGGGAATCATAGAGATTGAGAGGTGATTTTTTGTCTGTTTTTTTTTGTGTGTGTATTTTATTATTATTACTGAAATAATGAAAATGCTCTAATAATGACTGAAGTATTGAATGAACAACCCTGTGATTATACCAAATACCATTGATTGTACACTTTGGATGAACTGTATGCTTTATTAATATGACTCGATAAGGTTGACTTGTTTTTAAGAAGTAAAATAAAATAAATTTTTTAAAAAAGAATTATAGGCAATCTATAGAGATTTGAATTGGATTGGGTGCCACAGTAATCAATAGAAATTACCTGCTGGCTTCCAATGATAGAAAAGCTTTCAGTTTTATAGAACAATGTTGCTTTTTCTTGTTATATTTTTTTAAGACTTAAATGAAAGTATTCCTTATTTGTCTTTTTTTTTTTTTTAAGATTTATTTCTCTTCCCGCCTCCCCCCTCATTGTCTGCTCTCTCTGTCCATTTGCTGTGTGTTCTTCTAAGTCTGCTTGTCTTCTCTTTAGGCAACACTGGGAACCAATCTGGGACCTTCTGGAAGAGAGAGAGGTGCTCAGTCTCTCACACCACCTCAGCTCCCTGTTCTGCTGTGTCTCTTATTGTCTCTCCTCTGTGTCTCTTTTTGTTGCGTCATCTTGCTGCGCCAGCTCTCTGCTCGGACCAGCTTTGCCTCATGGGCCAGCACTCCTGTGTGAGGCAGCACTCCCGTACTGGCCAGCTCGCTGTGTGGGCCAGCTTGCTGTGTGGGCCAGCTCGCCTTCACCAGGAGGTCCCAGGAATCGAACCATGGACCTCCTATATAGTAGACAGGAGCCCAATTACTTGAGTCACACCTGCTTCCCTCCATTATTGGTTTTAAATTAGAATTCTGACAAAGAAGCATTTCTAAAAGTTTACTGATTTAAAAGACCAAATTAAGGTTAGCTAAGGCAATTCTTTGGAGATTACACAGTTGAAACAATTTTGTCATTAATAAAAGTTTATTATGACCTAATAATTAGTTGCACCAAGTTCAATAATACATTTTATTAAGGAGGAAAAGTCTTTATGTATTAATTCTTTAACGTATTAGACAGTACTGTTGAAGGCATTGGTTGAACATAGTCTTGTTTACTTGCAGGTAATTGCACCTTTATATGTGTCTATGCAAGGATCTCCTGATTTAGGCCTTAACAATTATCAATATAAAATGTATCCTCTGGGAGGACTACAGAATCTCTTGACTTCCTGTCCAAATGTTGTAGTTCATGATACTTAATAAAATTCTGGACTCTTTCTCTTCAAACAAGAGTGTGTCAAAGCTTCTGCAGGAGGTCTCAGAAAATGTCGTAGGGAGTGCAGCCTAGAAATGCTGAAAAAGGACCAGAGGAGCAGTCGCAGCTGTTTTAGGAGGAGCCAGTGTTGCCAAAATGCTTCTTTTAAACAAATGTAAGAAAAGTCCAGAATGGGCAAGACTGTAAAATGGAGGCTGCAGCAAGGGGGATTAGTGTCAATGCATCAACAAAAATGACAACCAGAGTTAGCAGAAGGAAATCTTCCTATTTTTATGTTTTCCACAGAGCTAATATTTTATGCAGATGATTAGCCAACACATAAGCAAGTGTTGACTCTGTATAATTCCTATGAGTTTGTCTTAAAGTTCAAAGTTTTGTGTACTACTCCAAATACGTATGTTGTAGTTGATGTAAAGTTTGGTGTTGTGTGGATATTGTGGTTTGTCATAGGGATATTCAATCCTTTCACGATGGGATAACAGACAAATTCCATATCCAAGTTTCTGAGCAAAGGAAGGTTTAGGAAAGAAAGAAGTTGTTGCTACTCTTCTTCCATCTGCAAAACAACAATAAAAGGAAGAAGAGGGAAAAAGAATAAAGGAGGGAAACGGACTTTGGCCCAGTGGTTAGGGCATCCGTCTACCATATGGGAGGTCCGCGGTTCAAAACCCAGGCCTCCTTGACCCGTGTGGAGCTGGCCATGCGCAGTGCTGATGCGCGCAAGGAGTGCCGTGCCACGCAAGGGTGTCCCCCGCGTGGGGGAGCCCCACGCGCAAGGAGTGCGCCCATGAGGAAAGCCGCCCAGCGTGAAAAGAAAGAGCAGCCTGCCCAGGAATAGCGCTGCCCACACTTCCCGTGCCGCTGACGACAACAGAAGCGGACAAAGAAACGAGACGCAGCAAATAGACACCAAGAACAGACAACCAGGGGAGGGGGGGAAATTAAATAAATAAATAAATCTTTAAAAAAAAAAAAAAAAAGAATAAAGGAACATTTAACAGAAAGGGTTTTTTTTGAGCAGTCATTTCAACCAGGAAACAGAACTGTCTCCTCAGGACCTAGTTTACTAACTGTCTTCCTGGGAGTGGTGTGCATTGCAGCCCTCATGCTGCCTACACTGGGGGATGTGGAATGGCTGGTACCTCTCTACCTCCATTTAACATGTGAATCAAAAATTAGTGGCTTCTGGGAAGTGGATGTGGCTCAAGCGATTGAGCTCCCACCATATGTGAAGTCCCAGGTTCAGTTCCCAGTGCCTCCTAAAGAAGATGAGCAAGACAGCAAACTGACACAATGGGCTGGCATGGCAAGTTGATGTAACAAGATGACACAACAAGAAACACAAGGAGGAAAACACAATGAGAGATGAACAACAAAGCAGAGAATGGAGATGGCTCAAGCTACTAGGTGCCTCCCTCCCACATGGAAGGTCCTGGGTTCAGTTGCTGATGCCTTCTTAAAAAAAAAAGATGAGCACATAAAGAACAGACACAGGAAATGCAAACAACTAGGAGGTGGGGAGAAATAAATAAATCTTTAAAAAAAAATACATGCTGATCAGAAGACCTCTGTGGGTGACAAGTCTTTCATCCAGAAGGCTCATCTGGAGTCCCACATGGTGATCCACCCAGGTGAGAAGAATCTCAAGTATGATTACTGTGACAAGCTATTTATGCAGAGGCAGGATCTCAAACAGCATGTGTTCAACCACACATAAGAACATCAGATCAGGGAAACGACTTTGGCCCAGTGGTTAGGGCATCCGTCTACCACATGGGAGGTCCCCGGTTCAAGCCCCAGGCCTCCTTGACCCGTGTGGAGCTGGCCCATGCGCAGTGCTGATGCGCGCAAGGAGTGCTGTGCCACGCAGGGTGTCCCCCGCGTAGGGGAGCCCCACGCACAAGGAGTGCACCCGTAAGGAGAGCCGCCCAGCGCAAAGGAGGGAGCAGCCTGCCCAGGAACGGCGCCGCCCACACTTCCCGTGCCGCTGACGACAACAGAAGCGGACAAAGAAACAAGATGCAGCAAAAAGACACAGAAAACAGACAACCGGGGGAGGGGAGGGGAATTAAATAAATAAAAATAAATCTTAAAAAAAAAAAAAAAAAAAGAACATCAGATCAAGTGTCCCAAGTGTGAGAAACAGTTCTTAAAAACAAAACCCTTAAATTCTTACGAAGGAAAACGGGATTGTGTCTACGAAAAATGAACAAAGGGGAGGAGGCCATGTGACCAGAAAGCCATGAACCAAAGGGTTGCTGGCATCCAGAATGCCAGGAGGACACACACCTTCTAACCTCTGAAACTCTCAAGACACTTCCAGATGGGACGCTGTGACAGCGACTTACCTGACCTGCATGTCTAAGATTTCCATGCAGCTGCCCTGGCACTCAAAGTCACATTTTAAAGGATATCTCCAGGAATGCTAACCTCTCTGGAAGTGAAATACAATTTGGAAAACACTGGACCACAGATTGTTTTTTAAGTGACCGTGGAACATCCAAATTTACTGTAGGCCATTTTTTTTCTGACACATCTCCCCTGAAGCGAGAAAAATAGCCTTCCACGGGAAACTGGCTTCTTCCTTAGCCTGTGCAGAGCAGTGTGGGTAGAGGAGGAGAAGGCGGCCTCAGGCCACACCTGGGAATCAACTTCTGATGCTCCAGGGGAAGCAGTACCTTATAAAAGACCACCCTAGAAGGCCAGCCAACTCAAGGCCACCAGATGGCTGTTTAGGTAAATAAGTGGAGAGCTACAAAGAAGCAGTTCTCAAGACTGTCCATAACAAAGGAGACCTAGAGAAATAATGCAGAATGCTGCCGGGGAAGAGCGGGAGAGGGAAGGGGAAACTGACCTATGGCTCTATCAGCCTCTATAGCAGGAATCCTGGCAGCTTTATCATGGGGGATCAGGGCACAAGCGACTTTCAGCAAGGTTGTCGATTTGCTACATTGGCATAAGAAAGGATTCTGGACTTTTCCACAGCCACATCGCTAAAAGGATCGTGCTTTACATTTCTCTTACTGTACAATAAAGTCACTGGCATAGCAGACCATCTTCCACTGCACCTTTTTAGTAGTTAAGGAGCACACCAGGTGGTAGTGGCTATATTTTTTGTATGATTTGTCTGGGTAAATGAAGATATTTCATGTGCCAAACTATCAGTATCCCTAATATTTCCTGTTTAATGTTCCATGCTCATAATTTTTTATTTGTGCAATCTGCACATGCATATTGTCTCATTTGCTTAGTATAATACTTTTTGGAAAGACTGATTCTTGAATAGATGATGGAAATACAATTGCCCAGATGAGGTCTGGTTTATATTATTAGAAGGAAACTTTCTAAATGTGTTTACATTCTGTTTTATATCAATTAATCATTGAAACAAGAATTAAGGATTAGCTTTCTTTAAAAAAAACAAGTGTACAAAGGCTTAGCTAATCAAATATCATCCCACCTGCTACCTGAAAACCTGCAAAAGGCCACCTCCAGTTCATCAGCACAGGACAAGAGTTAGTAGACTCTGAGGGGAGGACGAAGACTGTAGGATTAACAGTGCTGTGTACTTAGCCCACGAGTTTCTCTCTGCACATAAATAAGGAAAATAAACTATTTTGGATAGAAAATGCACAGATAACTGGTTATCCACTACAATAGTTTTTTATATAAAATGGTTGCTTATTTCCTTCCATCCAGTAGTCAAAACAGACTAAATAGAAAGGGTAAAAGCACTTATAGAAAAAGTATCCTAATGAAAACACTTAAACAGATTGAGAAAAGAAAGCCTGTTTCCTAGTTTCCTGTGCTATGTGGGGAGGGGAGTGTCAGCTTTAGAGGTCTATACCTCATTTGCATGATATTCTGGGAGATGAGTTTATACCTGAGTCAAACAAGTAAATCAGATTTATTTTGGGGGGGAAAAAAAAGTCTAAAGGCTGTATGGCTTCTACATTTTCCTTGACTTGGTGAAATATTAAGTCTAGACCATGACAAATTTGGTATACATATTGTTATCCCCGGAGAAATAATTTTAAAACAATTACAATCTCACTTTTTTAAAAAATGGAAACCTTAGTAGTTCGATATCTAGAAGATATGAATAATGGAACTAAAAATGTCCACATACAGGTTTTTGTGTGAGCAAAAATACTCTTTTCTCCCAAGAGTGGAAACGCTGGGTTTGACGGTAAGCATGTCCCTCTCTCTCCTAGCCCGCCCTCCACACCATCGCACCTACCGCCCTGGCAGGTTCTAGGTGGTGCCTACTCATTAGTACTGAGCTCTTCTCCACAGTCCCCCTGGGGAAAGGGCAGGTGAACTCGGCGACACTGACACCAAAGCTTCCACTTGAGGCAGGCACCGTGCCACTAGGATGGCGTTGGCAGGAGGGAGCGCACAGGACATGAGAACAGAAGGGCCGTGGGGCAGAGGATCATGTGGGCCAGTGTAAGGACTCTGGATTTCACTGTGAGTGAGCTGGAGCATGGACTGGGGAACCCGCAGCAAAAAGTAAAGGGGAGCATGACCTGACTTGGCTTTTAACAGGATCGTTGTGGCTGCTGGATGAGAATAGACTTAGGACAAGCAGGGCAGCAGGGAGACCAGTAGGAGCTATCCCAGGGATCAGGTGAGAGGCCAGGGGGCTTGGACAGATGGGGGCCAGTGGAGGCGTGCAAGGTAGGCAGGTTTGGGGTACGTTTGAAGGAACTGATGCTGGACACAATGTGGATAATGAGTGTGAGAAAGGGGAAGAGGAGTCAGTGGAGTTGGCAATCTAGGCCAGAGAAGGATTTTGGCATCATCCATGTGTATTTTATTTTTAAAACCATGGACACAGATTCCTGATGGGAAATGGACAGAATGAGATTGACAAACAAAAAAATCCATCAATGAGACTTCATTGAAATTTAAAACTTTTGATCTGTGAAATACTGTGAATAGGATCAAAAGACAAACTACATTAATATGAGCGTCTAAGGTTCCCACCAGAATTGCAAGAAAAAAGAGTCCTCGCACTTTCTGTCTGACTGTGGCCTCCAAGAACGAATGGGGGGAAACGGATGTGGCTCAACCAAATGGGCTCCCGTCTACCATATTGGAGGCCCAGGGTTCGATGTTTAGGGCCTCCTGGTGAGGGCAAATTGGCCCACGTGGAGTGCTGGCCCACGCGGGGATGCCGCCCCATGCAGGAGTGCCCCCCTGCATGGGAATGCCACCTAGTGCTGGAAAGCCACCCTGCGCAGGAGTGCTGGCCGTTGCTGAGAGCTGGCACAGCAAGATGATGCAACAAGAGACACAGATGAGAGAAAAATAAGAAGACAGAGCAGAACAGGGAGCTGAGGTGGTGCAAGAGAGTAATCACCTCTGTCCCACTTCAGAAGGTCCCATGACTGGTTCCTGGAGCCGCCTAATGGGAATACAAGCAGACACAGAAGAACACACAGCAAATGGACACAGAGAGTAGACAACAGGGGGAATGGGGAAAATGGGGGGAAGGGGGAGAGAAATAAAATAAATCTTAAAAAAAAAAAAGATCACCTTTAAAAAAAAAATCGCCTTTTAAAAAAAAAGAACAAATGGGGCAAGTGCAGGAAGTAATAAAAACTCCGGGGCAGGGCGGAGGGGAAATAATTTTTGCAACCCAGAAATAACACTGTAAACAGTGAAGACCCTGTTTTACTCCACAAAAGAATCCTAAAATTTGAGTTTATATGAAGAAAAAAACAGGAAATAAGCACATGCAAAGAAGATCTTTGACATCATTAGGATCAGAGAAATGTAAATTAAGAACCTGATCAGTTATCAGTACACACCTAATAGAACATCTAATATAAAAATAGTAACAATACCAGATCCTGGTGGAGGGAAGGTAAAATGGTACAGGCACTCTGGAAAGTAATTGACAGTTTCTTTAAAAACTAAACATACAACCCAGTAATTGCACTCCTGCACTTTCTAAAGGAAATGAAATGAAAATGTATGTACACACACAAAAGTCAGTTATTTGAAAAGATCAGTGAAACTGATAAACCTCTAGCCAAGCTAATCCTGTAAAAAGAGAGAGAACCCAAATTAATTTAAAGATTTTTTTTATTTATTCCTCTCCCCTTCCCCCTTCCGCCCATCTCCCCAACGTCTGCTCTCTGTGTCCATTCGCTGTGTGTTCTGTGTCTTTTTTTTTTTTTTAAGATTGATTTATTTATTTAATTCCCCCCCTCCCCCGGTTGTCTGTTCTCTGTGTCTATTTGCTGCGTCTCGTTTCTTTGTCCGCTTCTGTTGTCGTCAGCGGCACGGGAAGTGTGGGCCGGGCCATTCCTGGGCAGGCTGCACTTTCGCGCTGGGTGGTTCTCCTTGTTCTGTGTCTTTTTGTTGCATCATCTTGTTGCATCAGCTCTCCGTGTGTGCAGCGCCACTCCTGGGCAGGCTGCGCTTTTCTCTCGCAGGGTGGCTCTCCTTGCAAGGCGCACTCCTTGCAAGTGGGGTTCCCCGACATGGGGGACACCCCTGCATGGCACGGCACTCTTGGCGCACATCAGCACTGTGCGTGAGCCAGCTCACCACGTGGATCAGGAGGCCCTGGGTTTGAACCATGGACCTCCCATATGGTGGGAGGACACTCTTATCAGTTGAGCTAAATCTGCTTCCCATCAAATTACCAATACCAGAAATGAAAAGGGTTAGCACTACTGATCCAGTGAACATAAAAAGGGTAATAAAGAGATACTACTGTCATATAGTTTAATATGAAATGATGTGAACACAGTTTTGAGGCCCTGGCTAGAAGATCTGTCAGTTCCCCTTCTTGAGCAACTGATTAAGTCCATATCCCACTCATTCTCCCTATAGGTTCTCACACCCTAGGGCTACTACGCACCCACCCTCATCACCCAGGGGCCAAATAGCAGCGACAGCCTGTATGCCCCAGAGTGCATGGAATTATTCCAAATTAGTCAATCCACCAGGGATCCCCTGAAACCTAGCTAACCCCACTTCGTTTGCCCTATTAAGCTGCCTCCTCCAGCTCCAGCTTGCTGTTACCCTCTCCCTGGGTGCACCCACTCCGTGACCCTGCAGGCAGCCTGCTCTCATTTGCAGCTCTAAGTAGCGAAGACTGCTATCTTTCATCTATCCGAGGGCTTTGTGTTAAGTCCTGCCATCCGAAGAACCTAGACCTAACATACTATAATTATAAGTATATAATATAATTATAACTATGTAATTTATATCATTGTATAATTATATCCTCTTACATAATTATAATTATGTGATTTATATAAAATTATAATAATTATACATTATAAAACAACTATGAACAACTCTATGTCCACAAGTTTGGAAACTAAGATGAAATTAATCCATTCTCTGAAAACACAAACTATCAAAGCTTACACAAGGAGAAACACATAACCTGAATAGACCTATATCCATTAAAGAAATCAAATCAACACTGTGTTCAAATAAGAGGATTCAGAGCAGAGCAAGAAAAAGATCTGACCACTAGATGGCAGCAATAAACAAGCTATTTACAGGGGCAAACCAGGGCCTTAGAGGGGTGGAAATCCCTCACAGCAGGAGACCTTCAGGAGGTTCCAGGGAGTCTTCAAAAGGGAGAGAAGGAAAGGAAAAACTCCCTAGTGAGAGGGGAAATGGGATTGGGGCTGCTTAGGTATCTAGGCAATGACAGAGTCAACACACAGGCAATCTCTGGGTCAGAAAATTCCAAAGGACGGAAGTGGCTGGGAGCCTTGAAGCGCAGGGTTCTTATCTTATCAGCGGCTCACAGATGCTGGGTGCGTTTTCAGGGGGTATGCAAAGCAGATCAGCTCCAAAGACTAAGAGCTGTTTATTTGGGCTATGTTTAAAAGCAATTGGAAGGATAAGAATTTGAGTTTGGCACCAGGCTTTTGGGCTAACTAATAGATTCAGGCTGCTACGAAAAAGTAAATATACAGGGTCTTTACACAGAGGCCATCTTTGGCTCATTTATGTAATAATCAATAATAAATAACCTTCCAAAAACGAAAGCACCAGGACCACATGATCTCTCTGGTGTATTCTACCAAAAATATATGTAGAATGCAAGGGACCCCAAATAGCCAAAACAATCTTGAAAAAACAGAACAAAGTTGGAGGACTCACCCCTCCTGATTTCAAAACTTATTACAAAGCTTCAGTAATTAAAACAGGGTGGTACTGGTATAAGGATAGACACACAGAACAATGGAAAGAGATTGAGAGTTCAGAGGTAAATCCACACGTCTATGACCAATTGATTTTTGACAAGTCTGCCAAGCCCATTCAATGGGGAAACAAATGCTGCTGGGACAACTGGAAATTCACATGAAAAAGAATGAATGTGGCTCTCTCCCTCTTTCCATATATAAACATTGACTCAAAATGGATCAAAGACCTAAATATAAGAACTCTTATCAGATATTTTTCCAGGACCTCATTGTATGCAATGGATTTTTAGATTTTACATCAAAAAACCCATGCCACAAAAGAAAAAAAGAGACAAAATGGACTTCATCAAAATTAAAAACTTTCGTACATCAAAAGACATTATCAAGGGAAGTGGACTTGGCCCAGTGGATAGGGCGTCCATCTACTCAACCTTAAAAAGAAGTGAAATGCTGGTACATGCTACAACATGGGTGAACCTTGAAGACATAATGTTGTGTGACATAAGCCAGACACAAAAGGAAAATATTGTATGAATTCTCCTATATGAAATATACTTAGAATAAGCAAATTTATATAAACAGAAAGCAGAATAGTGCAGGAGTGGAAGTGGGGGAATGGGGAGTTAATTGCTAAATGGTTTAGGATGATGAAAATAGTATGGAAATAGTAGTGAAAGTTTCATAGTATTGTCAATGTATTTAATGTCAAAAAATTGTCCACTTAAAAAGGTTAAAATGATTTTTATGTTGTGTACATTTTAATACCATTAAAATTTAATTAAATATTTTTATTGTATGTAATAAATTACAATTCTCCATAATCTCTGCCAGAAAATAACAGTAGAGGGATCACATCCTAACTCATTCTATGTGGCTGGCATTACCCTACTACCAAAAGCAGATAAAAACATTACAAAAAATGAAACTGCAGAATTCATCAACAAAATATAAGCATATCAAATCCAACAACATATAAGAATGCATTATACACAACAAAGTGGGATTTATTCCAGGTATACGAGGCTGGTTCAATATTCAAAAATAAATTAGTGTAATCGACCACTCAACAGGCTAAAGAAGAAAAGTTCTATGATAGTATCAATTGATACAGATGAAGCATTTGACAAAATCCAACACACATACATGATAAAAACTCTCAGCAGACTAGAACTATAGGGGAACTTCCTCAGCTTGGTAAATAACATTTACCAAAAAACTACAGTTACTTTCATACTTAATCATGAGAAAATGGGCGCTATCCTTCTACAATCAACAAAGCATAGATCTTCTCTTATCACTCCTGTTTAACATCCTACTGAACTATTATTTATTAATAGTTCAGTAAGACAAGAAAAGGAAATAAAAACTATATAAATTTGGAATGAAGAAATAAAACTGTCTTTAATCACAGGTGACATGATTATTTACATAGAAAATCTCAAAGCATTGACCAAGAAAACAAAAACCTGCATCTAATAAAAGAGTACAGAAAGGCTGTAGGTTCAAGATCCTACATACCAATAATGAAATTTTGGAATTTGAAATTTAAAACATAATACCAGAAGCAGACTTGGCCCAATGGATAGGGTGTCCGCCTACCACATGGGAGTTCCGCAGTTCAAACCCCGGGCCTCCTTGACCCGTGTGGAGCTGGCCCATGCGCAGTGCTGATGCACCCAAGGAGTGCCGTGCCACAGCAGGGGTGTCCCCTGCATAGGGGAGCCCCACGCGCAAGGAGTGCGCCCCGTAAGGAGAGCCGCCCAGCACGAAAGAAAGTGCAGCCTGCCCAAGAATGGCACCGCCCACACAGAGAGCTGACACAACAACAAGATGACACAACAAAAAAAGAAACAGAGTCCCATGCCGCTGATAAGGATAGAAGCGGTCACAGAAGAAACACAGCGAATGGACACAGAGAGAAGACAACTGGGGGCGGGGGGAAGGGGAGAGAAATAAATAAAAAATAAATCTTAAAAAAATAATAATAATAATACCATTTACAATAGTACCAAAAAATGCTTAGCTATAAATCTAACAAAATATCTATAGAATCTATATATGGAAAACTAAAAAATTCTAATAAAAGAAATTAAAGAAGAACTTAATTAATGTAGAGACTTTCCATATTCATATATTAAAACACTCAATATTGTAAGAGGTCACTTTTGACTAATTTGACCTATAGTTTCAATGCAACCCCAGCAAGCTATTTTGTAGCTATAAATACATTGTTCTAAAATTTATATGAAAAGGCAAAAGACCTAGAGAGGCAACACAATACTGAAGAAGAAAAAATTTTGAGAATTGACCCTACCCAACTTCAAGTCTTACTATAAGTAGCTATAGCTATAATCAGGACAGCATGGTATTGTTGAAAAAAACAAACAAACAAACAGTTACATAAATTAATGGAACAAAATAGAGAGCCCAGCACTAGACCTACATGTACGGTCAACTGATCTTTGACAAAGCAAAAGAAATTCGATGGACTAAGAATAGTCTTTCAACAAATGACATGAAACACACTGAACAACTGAATGGCCATACACATACACACATACACACACACAAAGTATCTATACACAGACCTTACACCTTTCACAAATCAATTCTAATAGATTAAATGGATACTTAAAAAGTGTGATGTATGTGTGTCCCCCAAACCGTCCTCTGCTCTTCAAAAAGAGCTTGAGAGGGCTGGATGTGGCGGGAGCAGCTGGGCATCCCGGGTAGGTCCCCGGGTTTAGTTTGCAGTGCCTCCTAAAGAAGAGGAAAGGACAAAATGAGAAGAAAGATGAGGGAGCCGTCTGGGAGGTGGGGGAAGATTCAACATAATAGATATGTTACTAAAAAACAGAAGTCTTTGAGAGAGCTGTCCTCCCTCCATAAAAATCCCGTTTAAGGACTTGTATGTAAGTCTCCTCCTTCTTTCTGACGGGAATAATGGGGAGGGGGACAGTGTTCTAGAAATAAGAATGGAAAGAGGAACGACCCAATGTAAGTGGTGGGGGCCCCTTGGTGATGGGATTATGGATTGTTTTTTTCCTCCGTTTTGTACTTCTGCACTTTCTAAATTTTCTACCATGGAAAGGGATTTCTTATATAATCAAGAGCAAAAACAAGCAATAAATCTAAAAACAAAATCTAAAAAATCTAAAAACAAAACGAAGTATGCTTTGGCTCTTAAAAAATAAAGAGCTCAGTCAGTCCCAGGCCCCAGAACCCTCTCCCCCGGGCAGCAAGCCCCTCCTGACCGCAGGGGCAGACCCCACTCCGTGCCGCAAGGGCTCGGGGCTCCCTCTCCACTGCAGCAGGAAACGGGGAATGGAGAAGGTCAGCTCCAGGACACTTTGGGAAATGACCGGGTCGAGTTTCTGTGTGGAAGTCCCACTTTCTGGCAGCTTAAGCCAGAAGAGAAACTACCACAACTGCCAACTCAGTTTCGGTTTCGGTTTCCGTTTCCCCAGCGTCAGGCTGGCGGGGAGGACCGAGCGGGAGGGCTGGCGACAGAGCTGAAGGCAGCGCGGCCGCGAGAAGGGACGTGCCGCCGGGAACTGCCGCCTGCGCACCCTACGATGGGCCAGTGCGTCTCTGCCCGCTCCAAGTCTTCTTCCGCTTCTCCGGTTTCGCCTGCTAGAAAATTCCCCCTTCAAAGGGACGAGCACAAAGCCGAGCGGATTTCTCCCAAGGAGCTGCTAGGGCCTGCAGAGACGGATCCCACCCAGGACCTGTACGAGACCCCAGCGGATAGGCTGGACGCTTTCGTGGAGCAGAACCTGCAGCCCGACCGGGAATGGAAGGAGGAAATGCAGGACGCCCAGCGGAGGATCGAGCGCTTCTTACGGGAACAGTGCTTCCACGATGAGCTGATTCTGGACCAAGAAATCAGAGTGCTAAAGGTGGTGAAGGTCAGCACCCAGGGGCCGCAGGGTTCGAATCCCAGCCCTTTCTCTTCGGCGCTGTGTGACTTGGAGGCGGGGGGGCGGGATTGTTCACTTAACTCTCCAAGCCTCCGTCTCCTCGTCTTTAACACTGTTCTCTTAGTAGGACTAAATGGGATAAAGCGTGCAAAGGTGCTTTTAAACAGAAAATTGTTCCACAGTCTGGAGGACGGTGGTGATTATCAGTTTCACCATCATCATTATTATTAGTTGGGATCCAGCTCTCTGAGTCCCCAAGGAGTCATGCAGAATAGGAATAGCAGGTCCCTATATGATTTAGGGTTTTTTTTTAGATTTGTTTTTTTATTCACATCCCTCCTCACTGTTTGCGCTTGCTGTGTCCATTCGCTGTGTGCTCATCTTCTCTTTAGGAGGCACTGGGAACTGAACCTGGGACCTCCCATGTGGGAGAGTGGCACTCAATCACTTGAGCCACCTAGGCTCCCTGCTTTGTTTTGTTTCTCATTGTGTTTCCTCTTTGTGTCTCCTAGTGTGTCATCTTGCGTCATCATGCTGCATCAGCTTGCCATACCAGCCTGCTGTCTTGCTTATCTTCCACAGGAGGTACCAGGAACCAAACAAGAGACCTCTCGTGATAGGCAGGAACCCAATCACTTGAGCCACATCTGCTTCCCTGATTTATGTTTTTTTGTTTCCTGTTTAAGAAACCCTGCTCCACCCCCAATGTCATAAAGATAATCTCCTATATTTTTCTTCTAAAAGTTTCTTTTAGAAACTACCTAGCAATTGTTTAATAATATAGTGTACTTTATGGGCAACCTGGGTTTTTAGGGGCTGACATGGTATTCAATAGCTATATATAGCATGGTTTCTACTGAGAAAGTACTAAATTGGAATTCAGTTTTTAACATCATGCTTAAATGAAAAGTTACTTGACCACAGTCTTGATTTTGTTCATTTTGCCAAAATGGAAAACATCTAACATTAACTTAAGTAAATCAGGCCGTGCAGGGTAGTAATGGCTGCTGGAGGTAAGACTGAAAGGGAAGGAAACACAGCCTTACAGAATCTTAAAAAGAGAAGAAGCCAAAAAGGAGGGAGATGTCAGCAAGCTGTGAGCTTCAAAACAAAAATCCAAGAAATTTAAGTTGCAATAGTTGTCTAAAAAGATATAACTTTACCCTTCTAGACTCTGACTCCCCCATATATCCGAATTTTACAAAGCATTTTCCTATAGGGCATTTTCCCAACAACCTTTTCTCTCTGGCCTAGAGCTACATCATCTTTTCTTTCTGAGTCTGAAACCAAAAAAGGTCATCAGGATCAGAACTACAACTGGGATGCATATTTTCTCAAGGATGAGTTTGAAAGTGTTCCAATATTTTACCATATGTTCCAAATAAGCTCTTCCATTGACTCAAATATACTGTTTGTTTCAATGGAGACATGCCATGTACGTTAATATAAATATTGATATCTTGAAATCTCATTCCCACCTTGACAGGTTGCTTTCGTAATGATTTCTATTTCCGGAAGAAGCTGAAACACCCCTAATTTAACTATTCCAACTATTTTGAGCAGAATAAAGAAAGGCATAGAGCCAAGCGTTTATGGAGTTAAAGACCTGACTTGGACAAACACTGATAAACAATAGCAATGAGGGAACATCAAGATTTGGCTTCTGTATTATGAAGTGCGAGGTACATTACGTATATTACACATAATTCAACATTTATTTTCTCTCTGCATTTCTCAACCTCATCAAGCACTAGACTTTCTTAGCTGAAACCTCTTTTCCTGGTTTTGTCCATCCATACTAGGATGCAAGTGCTGTTGGTTGTCGTTTTGGTTTGGTTTTAAGTTGAATGTGCTGATTCCATTTGATTTCCTTCAGTGAGTACCCTGGAGAATATTTTGGGACCAGGACTAACTTTTGCCAGGACATCTCCCGCTGGTCTTAACCTCTGCCACCATCTAACACCCACACTCTTCCTTTTTCTTTAAAAAAAAAACAAAACAAAAAAACAAGAACAAAAACAGGGCTCTTAATGTCTTCAAGGAGCCCAAAGCTTACAGGAATGTAAAGTCCAAATTGCTTCCTGGCGTTTTTAATTACATAAGTAATACTTTTAGCCATAAAATATAAGACATTACAGAAAATTACCAAATGAATAATCTTACTATTCACAAATAAGCACTATTAACTTTTGGTGTACTAAATGTTATTTATAAATAACTACAAAGCATTTTCTTTCATATTTAATTGTAAATACATTTATTTTAAAGTGAATTGGACTTCTGGTATGGGCCAAGATGGAGCAAATCCCCTACAACCTATCTCACAGATTCCAATTAAAGCTCTGCATAAAGGACAAAAAGCAAGTAAACACCAGCAGGCAGATGGGGATTGCATTTAAAACTTAAATAACGGGGCGCATATATAGCTCATGTAGCTCCCGCTTCCCATGTATGAGGTCCTGGGTTTGATTCTTGGTACCTCCTAAAAAACAAACAAATGACAAAAAACAACTCTCATTGTGGAGCAGATGTAGCTCAGTGGTTGAGTGCCTGCTTCCCATGTACGAGGTCCTCAGTTCAATACCTGGTACCCCTAAAAAAAAAAAAAAAATTAAATAACAACCTGAAACAAGGTTGATAATGATGATCATGGGTGGCTCTCCAGGGCATGATTCTGAGTGAAAAAAACAAAAACAAAACACAATTTCAAAAGATCACTTTGCTATATGATACCATTTACGTGACATTGTTGAATCGGCAAAATTACAGGGTTGGAGAATAGATAGGTAGTTTCCAGGGTGTAGGGAAGTGGGTGAAGAAGAGCATGATGCAGAACACTGTGCCAAGAGAACTTGATTGCGGGGGTAGTTTAAAGAATCTACACACAATAAAATGCCATAAAACTATACACATACCCTGGATCAATGTTGATCTGGCTTCAAGACAATTCTGCTTTATTTATTGGGGGGGAGGGTGTGGGAAGGGCTGGGTGAAGGCTACGACAGATCTCTCTACTTTCTTTACAACTTACTGTGAGCCTATAATTATTTCAAAATTCTTTTTTTAAGTGTGCACACTCATACATGCATATACTCATACAAAATATGTGTATAAAATACACAAAAATAGGAGCTGTTCAGTAGAACTTGCTACAATCGTGGAAGTGTTCTCTAAAGGTGTTGTCCGGCCATCGAGCATTTGAAATGACTGAGGAACTGAATTTTTTTGTTTCATTACATTTGAATTAATTTAAATTTAAGTAGCCATATATGGCCCTTGGCTGCCATTTTAGATAGCGAAGGTCTTGGGGTCAAACATTTAAGGAATGATAAATAAGAAACTGGTAACTGTGGTTGCCTCTCTAGAGAGAGGTTTACTGGCTGGGGTGAGATGGAGTTTTATACTCGTTTATATCCTTTGAATTGTTTGGCAGGCATTTCTTTTTTCTAATCAGTGAAAAACCCGCAGTAACACCTGCAGCAAAGGCCACTGTGAATGATGGATACCAAGGGCTCCCTTGGGACCTGTGTCAACATCCCAACTGGAGTGCCTTAAGACATCAGGTCTCAGGGGAGGTGAAACTCAGTGTTGTCATCCTTCACAGGGCGGCTCCTCGGGCAAGGGGACGACGTTGAACCACAGCTCCGACGTGGACCTAGTCTTGTTTCTGAACTTCTTCAGCTTCCACCACCAGGCACTGCTCCGAGGAAACATCATCGAAGTCATCAGTGACAAACTGTCTCACTACAGTGGGAGCCTGGCCTACGATATCACCTTGGCCAAGCCCAAAAAGGTGGTCGGCTCGCCTCGCTCCGTGTGCATCTGTGTCCAGTCCAGAAAGAGCAGTGAAGTCATTCAGGTGGATGTGCTCCCGGCTTTCGATGCTCTAGGTAAGCACAGTGACAGGTCAGGTCTAGAGAACCCAGTCGGGGCCCCTTCACCACCCCAGCCTCGGGGAAAACTGATGGGGAGACAGTAGAGTTTGCTCTTTATTGTGGGTTTGGGGCTGGAACTCTACCCTGAAGATAAGGTCCTCCTAGAAATGCCATGTGTTGTCCTGTCCCACTGTCTCATGGGGAAAGGGAACTTCTCCCAAAGAATGGCTTCCCACCCATTCTGAGGAGGAGACTTGTTTCTCACCCTGTGGGAAACAGCAGGTCCAGCGAACACTTCAGGGTTTTTAGAATCAGACAGAAGTGGACTGAAATAATTTGTATAACAAGGCTCTCACCTCGAAAATACCACACTGAGCGAAAGAAGCCAGATACAAAATGTCACGTATTGTAGGATTCCATTTATATGAAATACCCAGAATGGGTAAATCCAGAAAGCAAATTAATGGCTGCTGGGGGCTGGGAGGAAGGGGGAATGGGGATTGACTGCTTAACGGGTACTGGGTTTTCCTTTGGAGTGATGAAAATGTTCTGGAACTCAATATAGGTGGTCATTGCCCAACAATATGAATGCACTAAATGCCACTGAGTTGTACACTTTAAAATGGCTACTTTATTTTATGTGAAATTTCCTCTCAATTAAAAAAAAACAGGGCTCGTAATGTCTTCAAATTTTGGCTCTAAGACTTCCCTTAGGCAAGCTATTTAACCTCTTCAAGACTCAGTGTACCAACCTGTTAAAGAGGATAATAATATAAGGTTGAACCTTAGAAAATTGATGATACTTGACCATGTTTGACATGCAATAATGGCAGTTTCCTATGGTCCCATTTAACGTTCCCTACTTCCTGGAGCTGTTCTGAGGATTCCATGAGCTTAGCCCAGTGCCTGACATACAGTAAGACTTTGGTCAATGTGAGTGATTTGAAATCTGTCTGACTTTTGGGTATGTTACCAAGTCATCTAGGCCTCCACTTACTTAGCTGTAAAATGGGAAGAATAATACTGCTGCGGTGAGAACACATGCACAGTAGTCCGTTTCTCTATCTTCCCCACCTCAAAGCATAGTTTTTCCTGACCAGCTATTTTTCTCCTCCCAGGAAACTTTTCCCCAAACTTGAAACCATCACCAGAAATTTATGAAAACTTAATAATCAGCAACGGCAATCCAGGGGAGTTCTCGCCAAGCTTCACGGAGTTGCAGAGGCACTTCGTGAAATACCGCCCGGCTAAGCTGAAGGGCCTCCTGCGGCTGGTGAAGCACTGGTACCTGAAGGTGAGGGAGGGGATGGGCCAGGCTGGCAGCGGGGGCACAAGGGGGAAGGAGGGCACATCACAGCCTTTCCTAAGTACAAAAAATAAATAAAAACAACCTAATTGTCCAAGAATGGGGGCAGGTTAAAAAGTGTAAGTGAGGGAAGCAGATTTTGCTCAACTGATAGAGCATCTCACTGCTATACGGGAGGACCAGGGTTCAAACCCAGGGCCTCCTGACCCATGTGGTGCGCTGGCCCATGCACAGTGCTGATGCACGCAAGGAGTGTTGTACCATGCAAGGGTGTCCCCCACGTAGGGGAACCCCACGCACAAGGAGTGCGCCCCACAAGGAGCTGCCCCATGCAATGAAAGCACAGTCTGCCCAGGAGTGGCACCACACAAACAGAGAGCTGATGCAGCAAGATGATGCAACCAAAAGAGATACAGATTCCCGGTGCTGCCGAGAATGCAAGGGGAGAAAAATAATTTAAAAATAAATCTTAAAAAAAAAAGTTTAAGTGAAATAATATAATTGGAAGCTATTTGTCAACCCTAGAGCACTGGACAGCGGTAGGGTTAGCCATTACTCTTGGTGGTGGTGGTTGTTCTACAGTTACCTTCTGTACAGCCTCCTGTGATAGCCTCCTGCTTCCAATGACATGACCCTTAAGGGCAATTCAATAGTTCCCGCTGAGCACAAACATGATTCTCAACAAACTTCAGACCTCACACATTTGGGATAATAATAACATCAGCAATTAGTGTTAATTATGTTCCAAGATCTATACCCAGTGCTCTGCCTACTTTTTCTCAGTCTTTCCAACAGTTCATTAAAGTACGTATTATTCATTTTCTCCATTTTAGAGATGAGAAGACCAAGGCTAAAATGGAGCTGAGATTTGAACACAAGAGTATCTGGTTTCAATGGGAGCAGATGTAGTTCGAGTGGCTGAGCACCTGCTTCCCATGTATGAGATTCTAGGGTCAATCCCCGGTACTTCCTAAAAACAAAACAAACAAAAGAAAAAAGAAAAAGAAAAAGGAAAAAAAAAAGTATCTGGCTCCCAAACCTTTGCTCTTAATCATAACACTAAATATTTTTCATTAAAAATTTAAATTTTTTTGATTATTTGAATATTACACTGGGGTCATTATAAAAAATTCAAACAGTCCAAAAGGCATGAGAAGGAATGTAAACTTCACATGAAATCCCTGAGATAATACCAGGAACATTTTTGGTGACCATTCTTTCATGCTTTTTTATATCTATACTCACACAGCTCACACACAGAATTACATAAATGGAGTCATATCCTGCAGACTGTTATTGTAGTGTGCCTTTTTAAAAATAGACATTTGTTTCTTGACCTTTGGATTTAATTTTTAGGAATTGCCTACTGATGTTATTTGTTTTTTCTATTGGGTTGTCTTTTTCTTATCAATTGTTAAGATCTCGTCATAAATCGTAAATGTTTCTCATATATATTGCAAGTATTTTTACCAATATATCATTTGTCAGTTGGCCTTAATTATAGTATCCTTGACAACATAATGATTACTAATTTTCACATAGACACATCTCATTTCTGTTTTAAAGGTTATTGGTTTCCTATCTTATCCCCTATATTACATGCAAATTCTCTCTAATTTTCTCCTAATATGTTTAATATATACTTTAACTCCATTTGTAACTTATTTTGGTTTATAGTATGATATTGGGATCACCTTTATTTTCTTCCAAATGACTAACAAGTAGTGCCAGCATTATTGATTGAACTATGCATCTTTTTGCCACCAAATTGAAATACCAGCTTTGTAAATTATTAAATTCTCATGTCTACTGGGAACTAATTCTAAGCACTCTGTTCTGTTATGTTTGACTACAGTTTATTCCTATGCCAAAAGCATACTGATTTTGTTATAACTACTTTATAGGATATATCTAGGAAGGCAAATATCAACATTTCTACTTTGCTTTTTCATAATTATCCTAGGCAGGGAAACGGACTTTGGCCCAGTGGTTAGGGCGTCCGTCTACCACATGGGAGGTCCGCGGTTCAAACCCCGGGCCTCCTTGACCCGTGTGGAGCTGGCCATGCGCAGTGCTGATGCGGGCGCCGTGCCACGCAAGGGTGTCCCCCGCGTGGGGGAGCCCCACGCGCAAGGAGTGCGCCCGTGAGGAGAGCCGCCCAGCGTGAAAAGAAGAGCAGCCTGCCCAGGAATGGCGCCGCCCACACTTCCCGTGCCGCTGACGACAACAGAAGCGGACAAAGAAACAAGACGCAGCAAATAGACACCAAGAACAGACAACCAGGGGAGGGGGGGGGAATTAAATAAATAAATAAATCTTTAAAAAAAAAAAAAAAAAAAAAAAAAATAATTATCCTAGGCACTTATTCTATATGAATCTTTTTTTTTTTAAGATTTATTTTTTATTTATTCCTCTGCCCTCCCCACCCCCACCTCCAGTTGTCTGCTCTCTGTGTCCATTTGCTGTGTGTTCTTCTGTGACCACTTCTATCCTTATCAGTGGCAACGGGAATCTGTGTTTCTTTTTGTTGTGTCATTTTGTGTCAGCTCTCCGTGTGTGCAGTGCCATTCTTGGGCAGGCTGCACTTTCTTCGTGCTGGACTGCTCTCCTTACGGGACGCACTCCTTGCACGTGGGGCTCCCCTATGCGGGGAACACCTCTGCGTGGCACGGCACTCCTTGCACACATCAGCACTGCACATGGGCCAGCTCCACACGGGTCAAGGAGGTCCGAGGTTTGAACCGCAGACCTCCCATGTGGTAGGCAGATGCCCTAACCATTGGGCCAAGTCCACTTCCCCTATATGAATCTTAAGATCCCTTTATCCCATTAAAAAATCTACTTGAATTCTAATTGGGATTTCAGTGAGTTTCTAAATTAGTTTTAAAAGTATTGAAGATTTCACATTATTACTCTTTCCCCTCCACCATTCAATTTGTTCCAATCTTGTTTTATATTCTTCTATGTGTGTGCATGTGTTAGCTTTCTGCAGTTATATCCTATATCCACTATGAGATATTGCCTCCCACATTCTAACTGAATAACGTGGATTGATGAAGTAAAAAAGGTCCACAAGACCCTCCAACTTCTTCTTTTATTGAAATCCTAATGACCCCAGGACATGATTTCCTTTCCACCCCATGCCCCTGGGTCTAATGTAAAATTTCATGGTTGTGCCACATAATTCAAATGTACAATAAAGTTGATGAAATATTATTGGGGCCCTGGAAACAGAATTCCCAGTACCACAGCAACAGCAGTGCCTCTCTCTATCCCCCTTCTCTCTCTCTCTCTCACTCAACAGTATTTGAAACTTAGATATCCAAGAGCACAAATACCTGCAAAGTATGCACTAGAGCTACTGACCATCTACACCTGGGAAATGGGTACAGACAAAAGTGAGAACTTCGACATGGATGAAGGATTTGTAGCTGTGATGAAACTCCTCACAGACCATAAAGACATCTGCATATTCTGGACCGAGTTCTATGATTTTCGAAGTAAGATTGTCGGACTCTTTATCAAACAACAGTTGAACGAATGCAGGTGAGTATGTTGGTTGCATTACTTTCAGCTGCAAGGAAAATTCAACACAAACGGTTCAGAAAATAAAGGGAATTTATTGACTTTTGTAACAGAGAAGTCCAAAGATTAAAGTAAGCTTCAGGTGTGGTGTGATCTAGGTGTTCACTAGGTAATCAGGGCCCCATTCTGTGGATCGCTCAACTCTGCCCTTCCCAGGGTTTCACTTTTGACTTCATGCAAATTTATTCATGGCTACATTCCATGTCGCCCATCTGGAAACATACCGTCCAATATACCTATGCCCTGGCATTCTAAACGAAATCCCCGAGGTGCACTGTGATTGGTCCAACTTGGCTTACCTCCCCAATCCTGAACAAAGAGCTTTTGGTCTGCAAGGAGTTCTCCCTATCCAGAGGCACACATGATCCTGTACCATCCAAGTTCCAGAGACCAGGGCCCTGAGTGCAGCTGAGACCTGCCCCCTTCTATCTCTCAGGCCTGTCATCCTGGACCCAGCTGACCCCACCAATAACTTGGGAAAAGACAAGAGATGGGACCTGGTGGCCCAGGAGGCTAATCACTGCCTGCGTCAGCGTTGCTGCCAGATTGGAGACAGCAGCCAGGCTTGGCATGTCCAGGTATAACCCCCCTCCCCACAGTCATGACTCAGTGCTCGTTTTACTTCACCCACCCGAATTCCTCCCAACTCCTGCCACAGCTCCTAAAAATCCTGGGACAGGAAACACTTATCCTGGAGAAGTCTCGGCCAAACAGCTGTGCAGTTCTTCCCCTTCTGCTGAAGGCATTTGTGCCTCCATTTTTCCCCCTGTAAAATGGGCACAAGGATTCCTGCCCTGCTCTGTAGCCATCAGAGGGATCTGGTCAGAGAATTTATTAACATAAATTTGTCCTCTGGGGCAGGGGTTCTTAACAAGGGGTCCATGAGTTTGAATTGAAATTCAAAAAAGCATTATTCTTGTGGGAACGTGTTGGTGCAGGTGTGATATATTTATTAAATAATACGCAGTATAGTGTGGACTTAGTAAGGGGTCCATGGTTTTCACCTGACTGGCAAAGGGATCCATGGAACAAAAAGGGTTAAGAACCCCTACTCTGGGGTAATGTTTCCCTTGCTATGTTCTAAAGTTCAATCCTTGCTAATAAAATAAGGAATGTAACTAGATATATCCAAAAACAACACAGAAGGAGCATAGGGTCCCACCGCAGACAGCAAGCCCAGCTGCGTGGCCTCCTTGTTTGTGGCTTTTCCCACGAGGATCACAGCAATCCTGCGTGTGGATGGAATCCAGAGTCAGAGACCACAATGCTGCTTATGAGCTCACTGAGAGATCTGACTCCCCCAACCTGCTCCCCTTAGAAAAAGCTCTTCCCCAGCTGGGTGTTTCAGATACTGCAGAGAATTCAGATGACTAATGCATCAGAGACCAACATCCAGCAATGTGCCTTTGACTAGGAATGGCCAGCTGACCGGGCATGAGATTTACGGTACAGGCCCATACTTCAGACTCCTGCTGAGATGCCTTCCAATAATCCTTATTATTATTATTTCACACTTTGTGAAAAGGTAATGCATGTTTATAGAAAACAAAAGCCAGTAAAACAGGAAAGGGTACACCATTGAAAATAAATTTCCCTCTCATCCCAGCACCCATTCCCTCGGTTCTATCCCCTCCCAGACACCCACTTATCAATTTCTTGCATCTCCTTCTAAGGATAGATGATCTGTACAAGCATATACCTGTGTCTGATTGTATGTCCTGTTTGAGGGGCAGTTCTGTTTTTTATTTAAATTATTGGGGGTTATCTCATTAGTCAATTATATTTTCTTAGAGACAATTCTATACCCACATATACAGACTTCATAGGCATAACCATATATCAAAGTGCTCATCAGGACACTTTTGAGAGTGGTGATATTAAAGGGGGTGATATTAAATCATATACTTTATAAATATGTATCAATAAAGTTGATTTGTTTTAAAAAAAAGAATGGGAGCCAACCTCAAAGTGCTGCCAATGGCCAAAGGTAGAACAATTTGGGCAACAAAATAAATAAAATAGTATTGGATTATATGCCACGGAATAAAATAACTATCCATGAGACCATACTGCTATAAAGGAATAAATAAATAAGGAAGAAGGGACATTCTTTCCTTGCAGAAGAATTCCAATTAACAAGCGAAGAAGGAATGAGGGAAATACAAAATCACCATTAGGCAATCACCACAGTAATAACTGTTGCGGGCAAGATCCACCAACAGATACTAAAATCAGTGTGTGAAATTTTGAGGAAAAATTATCTGCATAGTCTCAAGGTATCTTCCCCCAAGACATGTATCAATTTTAAAGGGAATAGTAACTTAGTAGTGGAGAATCCAGGAGGGCTACCTTAAAGCGATGGAGGTGAACACCACTAGTCATAAGACATGTCAACACTGTGTACCCCTTAATATGATGGACTGAGATGGACACATCACTTCTGTGATTTTCTTGTTAAAACATGCCTGGCCTCAATCATATCATAAGAAAAAACACCAGGCAAACCCAGATTGAGTGATGGTCTATAAAATAACTAGCCAGGGTTCATCAAAAGTGTCAATGTCATAAACGACAAGGAAAATACTGAGGAACAGTCATGGATTGGGGGAGACTAAGGAGACACAGCCAGGAAATGCAACGTGCAATCCAGAAACAGAAAAAGGACAGGTTTAGTTAATTACCAATGCTAATTTCCTGGTCTGGTCATTGTATGATCATTACATAAATTGTTGACATTAGAGGATGCTGGTTGAATTTTCCAGACTATCTCTATAGTATATATCTAGTATACTATCTATATTTATATATTATCTACATAAATATATATTAATATCTATCTTTTCTCTATACTATTTTTGTAGCATTTCAAAATAAACAGTTAAAATTTTAAAAAATATTTTAGGACAATGACATAAATCAGGGTTGCCCTAGACAAATGGGAATATACAGTCATCCTAGAGCTAATCACTCTTTTTAATTGCTGTATCCTAATCCAGTTCATGGGAGGACCTTACTTTAGAGAAGCAGGACCCTGTTGATAAGAGTTTTAGGGTGCTTGCAGTTGGGCTACTGCAATGCCTATGTCCTTGCACACTGTTCCCAGTGGCTAACATGCACTAAATCTCACAACAGCCCTCCAAGGTAGCCCGCGGTAGATGCAAGTATTCCTCCCGGGTGAAAGGTGGGAGGACTCTGAACGGTTCCCAATGGGAAGACTGGTTAAGAGGTATTGCCAGTCGTTACTGTGTTCTCTGGGTGAGTCAGAGGGCAGAGAATAACCCAAAATGTCCTACTTTGCCTGGGACAGTACTGGTTTATGGCTGTTGTCTCCGATAATTATTGATATCAACTCCTTTTACTTTAAGAAGTGTCCTGGTAGGCGATAAATTCTATAGTCAGTTTCTAGAAGGGGGAGGTTTTGGAGACAGACATGACTGCTCAGATACCTTCACCAGCTCCTCCCTCCCTTCCAGCCAGCAAGGGATGTCAAGGTGACGGTAAGACAGACCGGGGAGAAGGCCTGGACACTCCTGGTGGACCCCTACAGTCCCATCTGGAAGATGAAAGTGGAGATCAAGAAGACACGTGACACCCACGGGCAGCTGCGCCTCTCCTTCCAGAAGCCAGATGGGGAACGGCAATTGCTTTCCAGCCGGCAGACTCTGGCAGATTATGGGATCTTCTCTAACTTGAGGATCTGGGTGCTGGAAACCTTCCCCCCTGAGATCCAGGTCTTTGTGAAGCACTCTAGTAGCCAAAGCAAGGCTTATGCCATCGACCCTGATAACTCCATTTCTGACTTGAAAATGAAGATTGAGAAGGCTGGTGGGCCTTACATGGAGGATCAGATACTAAAGTTCCAGGGTCGGCACCTGCGGAATCATTGCAGCCTCAGGGACCTGCAGATCAAGGACTGCAACACCATCATTCTCATTAAGAGAGCCTGACATGTGCCTGCAAGTCCCCAGGAGAGGCCATGGCCAGGCTGCCTCTGACATTCCTCTCTGTCCCACCCCTTTCCACCCAAACCTTCCAGATCTTTTCAAAGCAGAAATATGAATTTACCCCTCCTGTCTTAGTTTCCCGGCTGCTAAAACAAACACCATACATGGCTGATGAATGGAAGTCTCCTGCTTACAGCTGTAGACTCAGTTCCCTGGTGTAGTGGTTGACCATCCTCACCTCCCTGTTAGCTGACCTGGATAAGTCCAACACACCGGAGAGTAGATGTTGCAACTCTGCTGAGGCTCCTCAGGATGGAGGAATAAAATGTGGATTAGCATGGACTTACTGGTATTCTACTATAGAATTATTGTGGCTCTAGCAATGAAAGAAATTATATCATTGATGGGGAGACAGTGGCCATGGGAGTTGCTGAAGGCAGGGAGAGGGAGAAAGGTGTGATATGGGCGCATTTTCAGGACTTGGAGTTGTCCTCAATGATATTGCAAGGACAGATGCAGGGCATTATATATCCTGCCACAACCCACTGAATGGACTGGGAGAGAGTGTAAACTACAACATAAACTATAATCCATGCTGTGTAGCAATGCTCCAAAATGTACTCATCAAATGCAATGAATGTACCACACTAATGAAAAAAGTTGTTGATGTGGAAGGAGTGGGTTGTGTGGGGAGTGGGGTATATGGGAACCTCTTATATTTTTTAATGTAACATTTTGTGTGATCTATGTATTTAAAAAAAAAAAAAAAAGAAAGGAAAAAAAAATACCATACAATGGGTTGGCTTAACAACAGGAATTTATTGGCTCACGGTTTCAGGGGCTAGAAGGCTTGTTTCCTCCCGAGATCAGAGTTCCTTGGCTTTTCCGTCACAAGGCAATGCATGTGGCAGTGTCTTCTTTCCCTTCTAGGTTCCACTGACTTCTGGCTTCCTGTGGCTTTCTCTCTCTATGTCTGACTTTCACTCTGCTTATACAGGACTCCAGTAATCCAGATTAAAGCTCATCCTGATTCAGTGGGGCATCTTAACTTGGAGTAACATCTTCAAGGGATCCTATTTTTTCTGGGTCCATACTCACCAGAATGTGGACCAAGACCAAGACTATGTCCAAACCAGGGTACATACTCTCCCCTCCTTAAAATTCCCCCATGGCTCCCCATTACCTGCACAAAATAGAGTTCAAGACCCTGTGCTTGGCATTCAGTGTCTCTGAGAATCTAGCTCTTGCTTACCCTATACTCCAGCTGAATGTCAAGTCACTGCTCCAAGACTGAGTAAACTATCCATCCCCCCTTTCCCCCCTCGATGTTTTCATCTTTCAACACTCAGCCTCTAAGACAGTAGTTCTCAAAGAACAGTACCCAGAGCAGAACCAGGTCAGACTTCTATGAGAGCACCCAGGACGCCTCATTGTCGTCCTTTGTTGAATCATCTATCTCCCTGGTCTAACAAGACTTTATAAGAACTGTGCCTTATTCATTGAATAGTAAATGCTTGGCACATTTTGTTGATTCAAAGTCAAGGAATGACTTTGAATACCCATTGTTTGGGGCGCCCTCCAGCCTATGTCTCATTCTTTGAAATTACCCATACTCACCCACTCAAGCCCCATAATGGAGTGGTAGACCTGGTTCCCAAGTTCATACCCAATACCTTCATTCCTCTGGCCACAGCTAATTGGACTAAAGGTGATCACCTGACACAGAATAGAATATTTCCATTGGCCGGACTTTGCCAACCAGAGTTTGAGTTCTGCAGAGTGGGAATGGGTACAGTGAGCTCCTCTTACAGTTAAAAGAGGGCAAATATCCGAGCAGAAGTGCAGGCAGGACTTGACGGGGTGAGAAGCCCAGCCAAGCCTACAGGTTAGCAAAGCAAGAAGGCCATCAGCAGTGGGAAACGAGCCACACACAGCAGGACACAGACCCCATCGCCCTCACACAGCCCCAGAGGAAGAGAAGCTGCAGGATGCTGTTCATCCTGCCCTTTTCAATCAGATTCCCCCTGTATCTTTTCAGCAAAGTAAATTGAGTAAGCTGCCATTCACTGAGGGAGTCAAAGCGGATGTCCTTTTCTGTCCGTTGACTAAGATTTGCTTCGGCAGCTCAGCAAAACTGGTTTTTTCTCTTCCTGAGTAAATTAATAATTCTATGTAATTACATGACATTTACACCAAGAGACTCTGTAGATACGATGCCATTTGATTCTTCTCCTCACAGCTATCCTGGAAGTTAGATAAACAATTAATACTCCTTTTCACAGATAAGAATCCTGAGGCTTAGAGGATAAGGAATGAGGTTCAGAGGGCAGCTTCTGTGGAAGAGGAACCGTGACATTTCAGTGGGGACACCTGGAGTAACACATCATCTGGAAGGAACCCGTTTCCCTCCCACCTTCTCTGGGCTTCTCCCAGAGGCACATCCGAGCGCTATACTCATCCTATGCTAGCCTTCTCCAATCCCTTCAACGATATTGTCACATCAAGTAATGTCACCCCTTTGGCCACAGCTGATTGCATCAGGGATGGTCCCCTGACTCTGGATAGACCCATCCATTGGCTGTGCTAAGCCAGTCAGATTTAGGAGATTGGGAACTATTAGTGCTTGAGCATTTTCTATGTGCCAGGCATAGCACAGCAAATGGCAATCCTTTTATTCTCACAACAAGCCTAGAGCGATAACCATAGCCCCCATTTACACGTGAGGAAACTGAAGCTCAGGCAGGTAATGAGTGTTGATCAAGGTCACACAGCTAATAAGCAGCAGAGTTGAGATTCAAGCTAGTGTCTTTCTGACCAGAGACTCTGCACTTAACCACTTTGTCATCCTGTCTCCCTTAGTGGGCCCCACTTCTCCCCACCACCCCAAAACTCTACACTTCAATTCTCACTTTTATAATGAACAGCCTGCAGTGCCTCAAATAGATCAACTGTTTCCCACCTCTGAGCCCTTGCTGTGTTTTTCCTTCTGCCTTTCATGCCCACTTTGGATCTGCTACTTCCTAGCAGAGGGTCCTTGGGCAGGTCATGCAGACCCCCTGACCTCGACTTCCTCAAGTCTACAGTGGGATTATAACGCGCGCCTCACGAGTTTGCTGTGGGAATCAGAATGCTAACTCACTTCTTGTCACTCCCTTGACTTGCCGCTGCCCTCACACTATGTCAGAGCCCATTCACCTGGCATATGACCCAGTGGATCATTCTTCTTCCTTCAAATGACATATTCACTTGGCTTCCAAAACTCCACTCTGGGTTTTTCTTCTTTCTCACCGGCTACTTCTCAGTCTTCTTTGCTAGACTCTTGCAACTCTCCGGACTCTTAATATTAAGTGCCTGAGGGCTCAGTCCTTGGTCCTTTACTTTCCTCACTACATTCATTTCACTGATAATCTCATCCAGTTTCCGGGTTTTACGTATCTATCCGGTGATGACTCCCAAATTTGTGTCCCAAGCCCAGACCTCTTCCCTGAAAGCCAGATTCGTAGAGTCAATGACCCATTCCACATCTCCACTTGGATCTCTAATAGGCACCTTCACCTTCACAAGTCCAAAACTGAGCTCCTGATCTTCATGCCCAAAACATGACCCTTCCCCAGGCTTTCCCATCTCAGGTAAGGGTAATCCCCGCCTTCTAGTGGCTAAGGCCAAAAGCCTTGGAGTTGTCCTTGACTCCTTACTCTCTCACACCATCCTCTGTTAGCAAGATTTATCAGCGTTACATTCACAATACACCCAGTGAAATAATACCGTGTCTAGATTCACTTTGAACTAACACAGGAGGGAAGATGTGGGTGGGGGTATAATTGAAACAAGATAGTCTACAGGCTGGTAAGTGTTGAAGCTGGGCGATGGGACGTGGAGGTTCATGATATTATTCTTTTACGTTTATGTTTGAAACTTTTCATAATAAAAGACTTAAATCGTGGGAAATGGATGTAGCTCAACTAATTGGGCTCCTGTCTACAATATAGGAGGTCCAGGGTCGACGCCCAGGGCCTCCTGATGAGGGCAAGCTGGCCCATGCAGAGTGCCAGCCCACACGGGAATGTCACCCCACGCAGGAGTGCTGCCCTGCATGGAAATGCCGCCCCCACGCAGGAGTGCCAGCTGATGCAGAGAGCTGGCGCAGCAGGATGACACAACAAGAAACACAAAGGAGAGAAAATAAGAAGACGTAGCAGAATAGGGAGCTGAGGTGGTGCAAGAGAGTAATCACCTCTCTCCCATTCCAGAAGGTCCCAGGATCAGTTCCTGGAGCCGCCTAATGAGAATACAAGCAGACACAGAAGAACACACAGCAAATGGACACAGAGAGCAGACAAAAGGGGGGCTGGGGGGGAATAAATAAAAATAAATCTTAAAAAAAAAAAGACTTAAATTGTACTACTTCTCACTACCTTCACTGCTATCACCCTGACTCAAGCTACCATATCTCTCACCTGAACTGTTATTTTAGCTTCCTTACTAGGCTACTACTTCATCTCACTCCTGGCCCTCTCTGATTTCAATCTAATCTCCCCTCAGAAGCCAAAGTTATCAGTCCTGTTAAAAATCAGATAAGGGAATCGGAGGTGGCTCAACTGATAGAGCATCCACCTACCATGTAGAGGGTCCAGGGTTCTATACCCAGGGTCTCCTGACCTATGTGGTGAGCTGGCCCATGCTCAGTGCTGCCGCACTCAAGGAGTGCCATATCACACAGGGGCACCCCCACATAGGGGGGTCCCATGTGCAAGGAGTTCACCCTGCAAGGAGAGCTTCCCCGCATGAAAAAAGCACAGCCCACCCAGAAGTGGTGCTGCACACACAGAGAGCTGACGCAGCAAGATGACGCAACAAAAAAGAGATGCAGTTTCCCAGTGCCACATGGTAATACAAGCGGATGCAGAAGAACACACAGCAAATGGATAGAGAGAGCAGACAACAAGGGGAGGGGGGAGAGGGGAGAGAAATAAATAATTTTTAAATCTTAAAAAAAAATTTTAAATTTTTTTAAATAAAGGACTTTCTTAGGAAAAAAAAATCAGATCAGATCATGTCCCTCCTCTGCTCAAAACTCTCCAATGGCTCCCTATTTCAAGATCCTATACCATCTGAACCCCATGCTTTACTGTTTAAACATCATCTCCTTCCACTCTTACCCTTGAGCATTCCATTCCAGCCACACTGCTCTTCCCAAAATCCACCAGGCACATTCCCACCCCAAGACCATAGCGCATGCCATTCCTTCTGCCTTGAATCTTCTCCTCTCCCCACTCCCCACATACACATGGATAACACCTTGCCTCCTTCGTGTCTTTGCTCAGATGATAGGCCTTCCCTAATCACCTTTTTTAAGACTGAACACCTACTCACTTGTCCTGTTTGCTGTCTCTCTCCAACACTAGAACATAAACTCCCGCAGGCAGACATTTTTGTCTGTCTTGTTTACTGCTGTCTCCCCAGCACCTGCCTGGAACATAGCAGGCACTCAGTAAGTAGTTACTGGATGGATGGATGAATGAATGAATGGCATTTAGATCTGACCCCTGCCCACCTGTCCAGGTGCCTCTCTGATCCTTCCCCTCCCCGCCCTCCAAGTTCAAGTCATATTTGGCCACTGCGTCTGGCACATACCAGGCTTCTTCCTGCTTCCAGACTTCTGCCCATGCCATGTTCCTCTTGTGGCAGATCCCCATTCTTTAAGACTCACCTTAAGCAGGTATCCATTAACAGCACATGTGACTGTAGAAAACTCTTCTGCCCTGCTTTCCACCAGGTTCCTGTGCCCTTTTTCTACCCAAGCCCACATCACACTGGACTCTCAGAATCTCTCTCCTTGTCTTTCTCCCCCTCTGCTCTGGGAACTCCGCCAAGCAGGAAACACATCTTGTTTTGTCTTCCTACCACAAAGCCTGCCACCTAACAGGCACTCAGTAAAGATGTGGTGAATGAAAAATAATATATTCACATGTACTGAGGGCTTTCTCTTTTCAATGTTCCACTTCCTTATCATGCTTAATCTGCACAACAACCCTATGGGTGGGTACTATTATTAAACCCATTTTATAGATAAAGAACATGAGGGTCAGAGAAATTAAGAGTCTGGTAGGGGAAGCAGATGTGACTCAAGAAGTTGGGAACCTGCCTAACACACAGGAGGTCCCAGGTTCAGTTGCTGGTGCCTCCTAAAGACAAGCAAGACAGCGAGCTGGGAGCAGATTTGGCTCAACTGATAGAGCATCCGCCTACCACATGGGAGGTTCAGGGTTCAAACCCCGGGCCTCCTGACCCGTGTGGAGCTGGCCCATGTGCAGTGCTGATGTGCACAAGGAGTGCCCTGCCACGCAGGGGTGTCCCCTGCATAGGGCAGCCCCACACTCAAGGAGTGCACCCCATAAGGAGAGCCGCCCCCCGTGAAAAAAGTGCAGCCTGCCCAGGAGTGGCACCGCACACACGGAGAGCTGACGCAGCAAGATGACGCAACAAAAAGAGAAACAGATGCCCGGTGCCGCTGACAAGAATACAAGCAGACACAGAAGAACACACAGCAAATGGACACAGAGAGCAGACAAGTGGGGGGAGGGGAAGGGGAAAGAAATAAATTAAAAAATAAATCTTTTTTAAAAAGACAGCAAGCTGACCCAACGGGCTGGCACAATGGGCTGGTGCAGCAAGCTGATGCCACAAGATGATGCAACAAGGGGACACAATGAGGAAACACAATGAGAGGCAACAAAGCAAGGAGCAGAGGTGGCTCAAGCAATTGAAAATGCCTCTCTCCCACATGGGAGGCCCCTGGTTCAGTTTCTGGTGCCTCCTCCTAAAAAGAAGACGAGCAGACACAAAAAGCACACAATGAATAGACACAGAGAGCAGACAGCAAGCACAAACAAGGGGTGGGGGTGGGGGGTAGAAAGAAAGAAAGAAAGAAAATAAGTCTTTTTTAAAAAGAGTCTGGTAAAAGGCTGACTAAATTCAAACTCTTCTGTCTGACTCTAGAGGTCCCAGTTTTTACCCCAACCCTGAGAAAGTCCCTTCTTTTTCTGAGCCTCAGTTTCCTTATTTCCAGGTAGATTTTCTGAAGCCATCCTACTCTGACCTACTAGGACAGTTGCCTCCTCTGAGGTCACACTCAAGCCAATTTCAGTTTCCCGACGACATTAGGAAAGGGAAACTCAAGAGTGGAGAATCGAAACCAATAGTTGAAGGTCTGGCTAGAAGCCAGGCCCTTTAAGGTGGAAACAAGTGGGCCGCCTCAGCCCGGTGTCCCCCAACAGCCCTGCCACAGTGCGGGGCCCCCGAGGAGGGGAGCCCAGGGCAGTCCAGGCGGCACTGGCTTCCTTCCTCTCCCCTCCGGTCCTCCATCCCATTGGCTGCTGGAGGTGAGCTGAGGAGGGTCCCCTTAAAAAGTGGGTGTGTGCCAGGAGGCAGGCAGCTGCGTGGCTATATCTGTCCTGCAGTGGAACTCGCGGGCAGGGCAGCGATGGCACTGGCCCAGGAGCTTTACAACACCCCTGCCTCCAGGCTGGACTCCTTCGTGGCTCGGTGGCTGCAGCCCAGCCGGGAGTGGAAGGAGGAGGTGCTGGAGGCTGTGTGGACCGTCGAGCAGTTCCTGAGAGAGGAGCACTTCCAAGGGAAGCATGGACCGGACCAGGAAATTCGGGTGCTGAAGGTGGTCAAGGTGAGACTCGTCCGCTCCATCCCCAGGCCAGGGAAAACTCCAGTGTGAATAGCCACATCCCTGGGGATGCTGGGACTCTTTGCCTCATTAGCCCCAGCCCACACTGCTCACATGTCATGACCCCCCTCCTAGCTGCCTGCACCCCACCACACTACTGCTTTGAGCAGAACTAGAAGCAGTAAGAGATCACATCGTAATAGCTCACATTTTGGGTGCACTGGCCTAACCTCTTAAGGAATCTCTAATTCGTGCACCCTGTAAGGTAGATACTACTCTTTCCCATTTCACAGAGGGGCAAAACGGAGACCCAGAGACTTACGATTTGCAACAATCGAATATAACACAAGGTCTTTGAGTGCAT